>NC_142514.1:47628478-47933804 GCF_057876585.1 Rhinolophus sinicus
AGTTCTGGCCATGACAATTAAGTTGGGAAATTGAGAAACAGGAAAGTGTATCGAGAAGTCAGACCAACATGGTGAGAAACAGGAAGGAACAGTTGAAAGAACTAAGAACAGATAACAGAGATTTGATATGTTCTGATTAATATGGCTGAAAAGAAGACAGCCAGTATAAAACAACAAAAAAGAATTTTCTCATGCTTAGCAATGGACTGCCTCTAAAAATAGTGAGCCTTCCATTACAGGAGGTGTCCAAGCAGAGACTGTAATCACTTTTCAGGGGCATCATAAAGAGAGGCAGTATACCTTGGGCAAAGAGGGTGGAATCTGGAGGTTGATTGCCTGGTCATAATAATTTACTGCCTGTGTGACTTCAGAAAGTTACTTAGCCTGTTTCTTCATCTGAACTGGGAAAAGGAAGCCTTTACCTCCTACGAATGTTATGGTGGTTATATCAAGTGGCAAAGCACATAGCTGATAGTGAGCTTTCAGAAAATGGTGTCAAATATTATTAGTATCAGTAGAGGTGGGAGTAGATGCTATTAAGTCCCTTCCAAGTACACAATTCTGTGGTGCCACATTTATCATAGAATTTGCTCCGAAGTGAAATTTTACAAAAATGGTTTCTGAATGTCCATGAATCCTATCCAAACACCCTGGCTGGGAGAGAGGGGGAGAAGAGGTAAAAGAAAGGAACCCCCACTTGTGGGCTCTCAAGTGGCCCCAAAGCTACTGATGCAGTTTTTTTGTGAGGTAAAAGAGAGCAAAGTTGGATTCTTTTGGAGGATGTCACTTTCCTTGCTGAACGAATAGTTCTTCATGGTTGTTTGTTCTGACTTCCTTGTGCTCTTAATCTGGTAATGGTCACACGTGGTGCTTCTCTAGGACGTTTGCATTTTAGGGAGAAACACCTTCAAACCTGAAGGTGAGAGAGAGTGAGATTGAGAGAGAGAGAGAGAGAGAGAGAGAGAGAGAGAGAGAGAGAGAGAGAGAGAAGGGAGGGAGGGAGGAAGGGAGGAAGGGAGGAAAGAAGGGAGAGATGAAGGGAGGAAGGAAGGAAGGAAGGAAGGAAGGAAGGAAGGAAGGAAGGAAGGAAGGAAGAAAAGATTTCTAATGGTGAAAAGCAAGGCATGACCCAATGAGCACGCTCCTGCTACGAACAGCAAGGGCCCCCAAGATCTTCCTGAATAAATAGGCTCTGCCTGTAGGAAATGTGATCTGATTTTTCCTCTTCCTTTGCCATGGAAAAATTCCACTCCCACCACTAGCAACTCCTTTGGCTAAGAGCCAAGAGACAATCAGGCTGCATTTTTCTTTTTCTCCTTCCCTAGAACACAGAGTGCTGATGGACCATTCCAGAGCTTGGGCTTCCACAGCCCACTGTGCTGTCAGTCAGCAGGCTGGTCAATTTAAGGAAAGAGTTATGCAGCCCAGTGAGAGAGTTATAGTCTCCATTTTCCCCTTTCTTTCTCCAGGTGTGCTATCATAACAAGCTCACGAGGGGAGCCTGTAGGAGTCAAAGGGATTCTACTTGTGAGAATGGTGTTTAGACTTAAAGCAAGAGTTGAGGACTTTTACTGTTAAAGTGTGTGTGTGTGTGTGTGTGTGTGTGTGTGTGTGTGTGTGTGTATCTATATACACATACAACGTACATACGCGTATGTGTGTATATATGTATATATAGTCACATATTTAGAGATTTTTGTCATACTTTTTTGAAACAAGACTTATAAACTCATAAAAATAAGTTGCTTTTTTCACCTATATTTCATTCAAACCCCTTCAGGTAAATACATTTAGATTTAACTTATTTTATCCATAATATCCATAGTTTGTATACACCATATTTTATTTATATATTCCCCTATAACAAATATTCCAGTAGTTTCTAGTGTTTTTGTCTTTTGCCACTTCAAATAATAGTGCCTAAAAGAGTCATGGGTATAGGTTCCCATTTATTCATAATTTTAGTTTAGTAGAGCGATTTCCAAAAGTCAAATTTCTGTGTTCTCCTGAGGATTTTAGATATTGCCAGAGAGAAAGATTCAGTGCCTAGCAAAACACATAGCCCTTTGGCAGTAGCTTTTTCCTTTTTGTTTGGGAAAAAAGCCTGGAAAAATACTGTCCCTTTCTCTTCCTTCCCCACACCATTATTCTCCTGCAGTGGAACGGGCAAGGATAATATATCCTGTATAATTCAGCAAGGACTAAGAATCACCAGTTTTCTGGGTTATTAGAGGATACAAAAAAGGCCCAAATTAAACAACCACATATTCTTACTGTACTTTTGTTGCTTTTTCTTCCTTCATGAAAAGGCAGATAATACAGATGAAGAGGAAAAGAAAGATAGATTGTGCATTGCTTAGCTCTAATAGGCAAATAGTTAAATAATGGCACCTGAAAAACCATTGGCTTATTCCTCATTCAGGGTCTAAATATATCTTTCTTTTTGTAGATCAGAGGAAAGAGGGAGTGAGATGAATGAGATGAATCACAACAAAAGTCTTCTCTCAATATGATTTTCAAGTTTTCCTGTCCCAGACATTCATCACAGCTCAAGGCTGGAAGTGACCTTGGGACATCTGGTTTGTTCTCCTCATTATGTGTGGACTCATCTTGTTCCTACTTTCTGCATTCTTCCTAAGCACTGTTCTGTTTGGTTATTTTTTTCTTCCCTCCATACCTCTGAAAGAACATTTATTGAATGCTTTCTGTGTGTTAGACCAAAGCTAGGGTCTGAGGGTGAAGAGGTAAATCACAGACCCTGGCCTCAAAGAGCTTACACATGAGGGGAAGAGAAATCAGTGGACTTAAAATTCTAGGTGCAGGACAGAGATGTCTGCAATTACTCAGGCAACCCAGAACACAGAGGGGAAGCACCTAACATAGTGACAGCTGTGATTATGGACCATGAGAAGAGGCTAGTGAGATTAAGCTATGACTTCAAGATTGAATAGAATTTTGCCGGCACTGACTGTACAGAAGGTACAGTATATACAACAGACTGGAGATCAGTGAGAACATGATATATTAAACTTGTGATTGTAACTGATTTAGAGTAGCAGAAGTATAGGGTGCCTGTGTTGACTAATGGAATATGAGCTTGGAGAGGTAGGTAGGGACCAGATCTTGAAAAGCCAAATGTTCCTCACTAAAAAATTCGTGATTTATACTAATGGAAATGGGGAGACTCTTAATTATAGAAGTGACAAAATTGGATATGCACTTCATAAGATCTTTCCAGAGTCAGTGCAGAAAATAAGGTCAGGAAACATGAAAAAAGGTTTGCTAGGTTAAGGGAGGTTGGTTAAGAGAGAAATGAGCAGATTTGGAGGTAAGGTGGACCTATGATTAATTGTGTACAGGCTACAATAAAGAATTAAATATCAAGAATGAGACTCATAGTTCTGGTTCATATAAGGACACTGAATTTCAGTCTTGGATGAACATTGAACATAGAAACCTGAGGTTCACAGGTAGAAATCAATATAGAATTTGGGAATTTTAGGCATAGGAATTAATAACCTAGAGGAGAATGAAAAAAAATATAGGATCAGGAGTAAGAGACTGGACTCAGGGAGACCAGTGGGGAAGCTGGCAAGTCAATGAAAAAATGGCAGGTAATGGTGGAGGTGGGTCTGCATTAGGCAGTGACTTTGGGCATGGAAATAGTAGATAGTAGAGACTGGACCTGTGACTCTTCAAACATGGAGGGAAAGGAAGTGGGAGGAATCTCAGAGACATTTAGGTTTCTGGCTTAGGCAACTAGGTTGAGGGTACCTCTTACCAATTTAGATAGGGAATAGTATGCAAGAGTTTGCTTTAAGAAGGAAAATGATGAGCTCATTTTTAGACAGAATGACTTTGAAGTTCCTGGCATATATCCAAATAGAGGGACGCATAATTGTTAGATATATCAGTCCAGAGTTCAGAAAAGAAGTATGGATTAGAAATATAAACTTTGGTTTCATCAACCTGTGAGTGGTAGTTGAAGCCAAAATCATGACTGAGATCACTTAGCAAGTGAATACAGAGTAATAGAAAAGCAAGTCAGAGACAAAGCCATAGGAAAATACTACCCATGTTTAAGAATGAGGTGCCATTCGGGACACCATCGATGAACATGGAGGGTATTATGCTAAGTGAAATAAGTTAGACAGAGCCAGACAAAAAATATATGATATCACTTATATGTGGAATCTTTAAAAAAAGGGCGGGGGCTAATTTCCTAGAAACAAAGAATAGAATGGTGGTTGCGGGAGAGTAGGGGGTGGGGGGATGGGATGTGCAGGTCAAAGAGTACAAATTTTCAGTTACAAGAAGAATAAGTTCTGAGGAGCTTATTATACACAGCATGGTGACCTTTTAGTAATATGGGAATGTGTACTTGAAAGTTGCTCAGACTATAATAGATCTTAAGCATTCTCAGCATACACACAATGAAAGAGTTGCTCAGACTATAATAGATCTTAAGCATTCTCAGCATACACACAATGAAAGAGTTAACTATATGAGCTGATGGATATGTTAATTATCTTGATCTTGATAACCATTCTACAATGTGTATCAAATTATCACATTATGTACTTTATTATTTTTTTGAAAGTCACAGAGAGTTTATCTTTCTATAATTAGATTAGATGAAAAAGGAAGACCTCACCGGTAGCAGGAAGAAGCAAGAGTATTTTATGGTCAGGCTTTTGATGAGGTAGATATTCAGTTACTGTGCATTTCCATTGTTTTTTCATGGCAGAACAAATGGCAGAGACTTGGGAATGCACTTGCCTGAAGCTAGTCTTCATCGCAAAGAGGGCACCGTGCTCTTAGCCAGTCTCTTGTCCAAGGTTCCTGGTTTGGTTGGAAACGTCTTACTCTATACAACTTTTGTCAGCACAACTTGAGATATGATGAGTGATTTAGGCCTGAGGAACTTGGTGGCAAACATTGGAAGGACAAATAACCAATTGGTGGCATCAGGATAATTCTTTCTATACTTGATAAGATGATAAGGAAATCTGCAGGTTCTGATCTGGTGGGTTTTTTTTGTTGTTTTGTTTTTTGTTTTATCATAGGGGCATTGTAATAGCTATTTAGGGCCCAGGGAATGAATGTAACTTTCTTCCATGTTGGAAAAGAAGGAGCTGAATCTAAGTACTTGGTCAAGAGAAGCTCCTCCAACGTTGTACACTTTAAATATATACAATCACACTTGTCAATTATTCCCCAAGGAAGTTTTAAACAATTAGGTAGAGGTTGAGGCTCTCAAGAACAAAAGTGAAGTGGGATGGACAGAGAAAAAGCAGAAAAACTAGAGGAGAATGGCATGGTAGAAGAAAATAGCAAAAGGATTTTCAAGATGGAGGGAGAAATCAATAGTTGGTGACTGTTGTAGAGTCAAATAAGGTTAATATTGAGAAATGCCCTTTGACTGGATTTAGGAAGTAGGAGTCCATTCTCCCTTCTCATTTGTCTCTTTACCTCAGGATCTTTGCACTTGCTGCCCTCCCTTCTTAAACTCCTCGTACCCACCCCCCTGCCCCCAGATGTTTGCATGTCTTACACCCTAACTTTGGACAGACCTCTGCCTCAAATGCCATCATTTCAAAGAGGCCTTCTTTGACCACTTTATTTTATATAGCACCCCTGTCTCACTCGAGCCCCTTAACCGATGAGTTTCTCATGATGGCATGTATTTCTGCTTGACATTAGGATATTTATTAGTTAGGAGTCTGTTACCCCTACTAGAATGGGAAGTCTGTAAGTATGGCTATTTTGTTTTATTTGTGGCTGTATTCCCAGTGCCTGGCATAAAGTAGGCCTTCGATAAATATAGCTGAAAAAGTGACTGAATGGTCATCTTGATAAGAGGTATTTCAGTGCGGTGGTTGGAGCAGAAGTCAGACTGCAATAGGCTAAGGCATGAATGGCAGATAAGAGGAGATATGGAGTGAAAACAATTCATTCTAGAAGGGAAGGAGAAAGAGCTTGGAAAGGAGAGAGGGCTCAATATCTGGGAGACTTGAGCGGAAATGTATAATCAGACTGGGAACCAGTAGAGAGGGAGAGGTGGAAAATACAAAAGAGGAGATAACTGAGAGGATGGGACTCAGATGAGACCCCCAAACAAGATGTTCCAGGAGCTTGATTTTGTAACTTACTCTAACATTGAAGAGGTGGATGCAGCAATGTGTCTAGAGCAGGCTGATGAGCATGCAATGGAACTAAAGAGTCTGTTTCTAGAGAGGACTCCCTAAAGCCTGGTGCCCATCTAACAGTGAAGAAAAATTTTTGTTGGTGGCCTTAAGGAAGATACAGAAGAATGTATTTTTTTTTTTTAAGATTTTTTTTTTTTATTGGGGAAGGGGAACAGGTCCAGGACTTTTTTCCAAGTCAAGTTGTTGTCCTTTCAGTCTTTGTTGTGGAGGGCGCAGCTCAGCTCCAGGTCCAGTTGCCATTTTACTAGTTGCAGGGGGCGCAGCCCACCATCCCCTGTGGGAGTCGAGGAATCGAACTGGCAACCTTGTGGTTGAGAGCCCACTGGACCATGTGGGAATAGAACCGGCAGCCTTCGGAATTAGGAGCATGGAGCTCTAACTGCCTGCGCCACCGGGCCGGCCCTGAAGAATGTAATTTGAGAGACTATTTAGAAAAGTACGGTAAGACCGACACCGTAGACATTATAGAAGACAAGCAGAATGGAAGAAAGAGAATTTGCTTTTGTAGTTTTTGGTGATCACGATACAGTTAACAAAATTGTTCAGAAATGCTACACTATTAATGGACATAATTGCAAAGTGATAAAAAGCTCTTTATAAAATAGAAGTGCAGTCTGCTGGATCACAAACATCATGGAGGGGATCTGGCAATATTATGGGTCACAGAGGAAACTTCTGCCACAGTGGTAATTTCGCTGGAGTCAGCTATGGAGGTGATGGCAGCATGGAAAGTTATGAAGGACATAATGGCAGCTATAGTAGATTTGCAGGTGATGGTGGCAACTACAGTAGATACAGTTCTGGTTATGGTGGTGAAGGGGGGGATGGATCACAATGTGGAAACCAAGATGGAGGATATGGTGGTCATGATGCTGCAGGATATAATGGTTACAAAGAAGGAGAAAACTTTGGCAGTGGAACTATGGTGGTGGTGGGAATTATAAAGATTTTGAAAATTATAGTGGACAACAGCTATCAAGTAATAGACCAATAAAGGGGGCAGTCCCTATGGTGGTTATTATGAATCTGGTGGTAGATATGGTAGTAGAGGGTTCTAAAAACTCAGCAGGAAAGGGCTACAGTTCTTAGCAGGAGGGAGAAGAAGGAGTTGTCAGGAATGTTGCAGGTTACTTTGAGACAGTCATCTCACATACATTAGAGGAACTACAAAAATCTGCCACAAAAGAAGTGGAATGATGATCATCCATAGCTAGAAAAGTTACTGCAGCTGAAACAGGAAACCCTTCTTGCTCAACTGTCATAGCCACAGTTTGCAAAAAGTGCAGTTAGTGAGTAATGCAATGTAGTGTGAATTCGATGTACATTCCTGAAGTCTTTTATTGGTTGTCGCTTTTTCTTTTCCTTTTTTGGCACAATTTGTAAATTGTGGTAGGGGTGCCAAGGATAAAAAAGTAAGGGGTTTTTATTCTCACCCACCTCAAAAAAGGGGATGCAATGGTTTTAAAACGTCAATATTTATGACACCCAAGAAATTACAGCCTTTGCAATTACTTAAACCAATGATTTAAAAAAATTCTAGATGTCAACATAAATAGGTGAGCAAAAATGTTTAAGGACCACAGGTATAGAGGAAGCAACTCAGGCTTTGGAGTAAGGAGGCTTAGATGCTATTTGTCAGTTGTGTGGCCTTGGGCAAGTTGATTTACCTCTCTCAGTTAGGTTTCCTCCTCTGTGTACGTTATCACTAAAATTGATGTAATAACAGCACACGAGCATTAAGTCAGATAAGACACTTAAAAGAGCCTGAAACTGGTAAATAATAAATAGTACTCCCTTTCTGCTTAAAACAATGCAGCAAGAAGGTATTGATTGATCCATTCAACAGCATTTTTAGCACCCATGTGTTAGTTTCTATTCTAGGACCTAGAAATACAGGATGAATAAAGCAAACAAGGTCACTAGGTCGTGGATAAGAGCGAGATCTTGGAGCCAGATTGTCTGGATTTGAATCTACTCTTCACTAGCTCTGTAATCACTGACAACTCATTTAATGTGTCTCAGTTTCATGACCTATAAAACAGGGATGATAATAGTACCATGAAGAGTCTGTGTGTTGAATTGTAAAGGAGTTAAGAATGTGCTTGGCATGTGGTAAGCATTCAGTAAATGTTAGCTATTAACATAATTCTTCATGTAGTGTACAGTCGAATGTAGAGAGAAGGAGGTAAGAATATTTGTCTGATTTTACAAGTAAAGAAACTAAAGTTCAGAGAGGTTAAGTAACCTGCCTAGGTCAAATAGATAATAGGGGTGGAGATGAGACTTCAAAGCCTACACTATCTCAGTCAAGCCCAGTGGACTCTTTCATGGCATGTCTTCTCTAGGACATTTCCTCACTACAGATTTTATTGGTTTTGTTATCAAAGAAGAGTTTTCAGTGGAGGACTTAGGAAAACCCAAGAAAACAATTGGTAAGCTTCCAGACCCCTTCATTATTTCGGGTCTGTCCACTGCAAAGTCTAGCTTCTGTCCCTTTGGGTAAGACAGAGCATCCCCCAAACCATGAAACAAATCATCTGGAAGGAATTCAGAATGAGGCACAGGAAGCATGTCATGCACAGAGGTGGTGACGACCTTAGAGTCAATATAATATCAACTGTCCTTTTGTTCTTTTGTTTGATATTGTGCCATATTCTGCGTACTTTTTCCTACATGATGAGGTTATCAGGTCAAACATAAAAATCTCTGCCTCTTCATAATTAGTGGAATCCCACACACGAAACTAGAAACCCTAGCACAATGTGCTATATCTTAACTTTGATATGAAAAACCAGCTCTAGGACTCCTGGAAGAACGTGATGAACTGAGGTACGGGGGCCAGGCCAGAATCCAGAGGAGGCTCCATGTAAACTGGACCTTGAGGCATGGGTCGGCACTCTCCAGTCAGAGAAGGGGAAGAATATTCTGGGTCCTAAACAAAAGTCAGGAAGTCTGAGAGGGAAGGAGAGTTAGGTAGAAAGGGCTGGAACATGCTGTGCAGGAAAAAATTCTGTATTGAGACAAGAGGATGGAGCTCCGTGAAAGAAGGGACTTTCCTCATTCACTCTGATGCCTACAGTGGTGCCCGCCACTTAGTTGGTACGCATTAATTACTCGTAGGCTAATTGAGTGCTAAAATCCTGTATCTACTCCCAGAGACATTGATTCAGTTGATCTGGGATAGGGCTGGGGCGCTGGCATGTTTTAAAAATTCCCTAAGTGGGCCGGCCTGGTGGCTCAGGTGGTTGGAGCTCCACGCTCCTAACTCCGAAGGCTGCCGGTTCGATTCCCACATAGGCCAGTGGGCTCTCAACCACAAGGTTGCCAGTTCAATTCCTCCAGTCCCGCAAGGGATGGTGGGCAGCGCCCCCTGCAACTAAAATTGAACACGGCACCTTGAGCTGAGCTGCCGCTGAGCTCCCAGATGGCTCAGTTGATTGGAGCGCATCCTCTCAACCACAAGGTTGCCGGTTCGACTCCTGCATGGTATGGTGGGCTGTGCCCCCTGCAACTAGCAACGGCAACTGGACCTGGAGCTGAGCTGCGCCCTCCACAACTATGATTGAAAGGACAATAGCTTGAAGCTGAACGGCACCCTCCACAACTAAGATTGAAATGACAACAATTTGACTTGGAAAAAAGTCCTGAAAGTACACACTGTTCCCCAATAAAGTCCTGTTCACCTTCCCCAATACAAAAAAAAAAAAAAAAAAAAAAAATCTTCAAAAAAAAAAATATTCCCTAAGTGACTCTGATGTACTTTTAGGTTGGATACCATTGGAGAGGAGAAAACTTATATATATGGTTTTCTGTGGGTCAGAAGCCTAACTCTTTGAAAACACCTCGGATGAAGGTACAATGGGATTTTCCTGTTTTAGAGCAGCGGGAAATGTAAACTGCCAAAGATTTGTTTGAAAACAAGCCTGACAGGTAGGGTAAAATATTAATGGTAGAATCTAGGGGATGGGTATAGAAGTGGGTTTATAAAATATTTTTTCATTTCAGATGTATTTAAATTTCTTTTTCTTAATAAAAAATTAGCTTGAGCCAGGGATAAAACACTATTTGAGTCTCAGTGAGAAATTGATAGAAACCTGAACGTGATTTTAGTCCTACTTTCTATGAGGAGGCAGAGAGGAGCAGCAAAGGACTTCCAGGTCGAAAGGTTAACAGTGTTGGGGTAGTGGGGTGGCGGGAGGGGGTGTTATCCTGCTGGAGCAGAAGCAGGTGGCTCTGCTGAAAGAACCCAGGAGGTTGATTAAACTGGGTTCAAGTGATGGTGGAGAATTGGTGTAACGTCTCTGCACCTTAGTTTCTTTATCAGTTAAACGAGAGTTATGTTAATAACTGTTTTAAGCACAGAACTCACAGAGATGTTGTGAGGATCAAATGGTGTAAAGGGTATGAATCAAACGGTTTTCAAAGACTTTCCAAGAGGTATGATGGCAGAGATAGTTTTAAGGGAATCGGTTCCTGGATCCTGATTTCCATGTAATTTTGCTAGAAAAGATTTCTCAGAGAAAACGCTGTGTGTTGAGGTGTTATGCAGTTTTTCCTTTCTCAACTCCCATAACCAGCCATGTCCCATTTGATAAAATAAAAAAGGTTTACTTGTCCCCATGTTATTTTGTACCTTGCACAGGGTGTAAACACCTCTGGAGCGCCAAAGAGAGCATTCAAAATACTGAGGTAGGCTAACGTTTTCCTCATCCAGGCAGCATGCACCCAAAGCAGGGCTTGTGTTTTTCCCTGATGCAGCTGAAGGTGGCATGAAAGGTGGCAGCTGAAATGGACTGTTTTTGCCCCTGTTGGGATGTTTTGAATCCGGTTATACTATAGAAGATGGACACAATGACTTTTTATTTCACCACCGCAGCCTTTCCATCTCTTGAACGTTGTCAAAGAGTCTATCACTTCTCTCATAAGAGTCTCATAAGAGCAAAAACACACACACCAACAAACCTTCCCAAACAAAAGGAGGGTATTGATAAAAAAAAAAAAAAAAAAATCAAATACAATGGCATTTTATATATTTCTTTTCATTCAGGAACAAATTCTCAGTAAGGTTCTTCTCTCTCTCTCTCTTTGAATTCAGAAGTGAGATGGTTGTCATGGGGATGTGTCTTAACATGTTTATTTGAATAGAAAAATGTAGTCAGATCTTTCCTGACACAGAAAAAATCTGATTTGGTCGGCTGGTTTGACAGGGATGGCTGACTTTGCCAGTTAGATGTTAGGTAGATATTTCCCATAACTCAAATGAACTAAAAATACAGGACTAAGATTTTTGAATAAAATGCATTTAAATCACTTGATTTAAGAGAGAAAAATTCCTTGCCAAAACTTTTATTACCCAAGGTATTTTGAAATTAATAATGTTTTCATTTGCTAATCCTTTTTGAACATATCAGGTTAATCAAAATACCTCTAGGGGGAAAAGTAATAGGCATGATTTAACAATCATTTGAAAATTATTGAGAAAGCCTTTTTGATAAACTTCCCAGATATCCAGAAAGCGAATGACTCTCACGACTAGATAGCAAACCCTTTTGTAAGTTAGGTGCTTATAATTCTCTGCTTGCAACAGAATGGAGGGAAGAATCAAGTTTCAGCTAACAGATGACTAAAAAGTAGATTTTAATGACAGATCACTCCATGATTTTTGGAATATACCTTGGAAGGAGTTCAAAGAATTAAATGATATTGCTGCAACAAAACTCCTTCTATTCCCAACTTCTGACTTATGTGAACAAGTTTTCTCAACACTTATATCTACAAAAACAGAAAATACAGTGGAATTAATGCGGAACTCTATCTCAGTCTAGCAATAACATTCACATGAACCAATTTTTCAAATTATAATTTATCTTAGTAAAAGAGGCATTTATAATACTATTTTATTTAATAATTTTGATAAAAAAGTAATGCATTATTCATTTTGATCATTAGTGTATGACTAACAATTATAATGATAATTCCTAGAATTGAGGGTTTTTTTTGAACAATTGTAACAGGTGTGAGGTGATGTCTCATTGTGCTTTTGATTTGCATTTCTCTGATGATTAGTGATGTTGAGCACCTTTTCATGTGTCTGTTTTCCATCTGTATATTTTCTTTGGAAAAATGTCTATTCAGATCCTCTGCCCATTTTTTAATCAGATTTTTTTGCTATTGTAAAATTGAGTTATTAACAAAGAAAAGTTTAAAGTCACAGGAAATTACAAAAATTTATATGTGTGTGTGTGTATATATATATATATATATATATATATATATATACAAGGTGTGATCAAACAATACAGTGAATGTCTAAATAAAAAAATTATTACAGTAAAAGACACATTGCCATGTATTCTCCTCGAATATTCCCCCCTCACTTCAAACACACTTATCCCATCGTTCTTACCACTTTCTGAAGCAGTTCTGGAAGTCCTGTTTCGTGAGTGTCTTTACTTCCACCTCCATCGTGACAACGCTCCGTGTCACTCATCCCTTCTGGCACAGGGCAATTTCTGTCAAATACAAACATTGCAGTGTGTCCTCATCCACCTTATTCACTGGATCTGGCACCGTGTAATTTCTGGCTCTTCCCCAAAGTCAAAATGTGAAGCAGCCACAACAGTGCAACTACAGACATTCACGAAAGAGGGCTTCCAGAACTGCTTCAGAAAGTGGCAAGAACAATGTGATAAGTGTGTTCGAAGCAAGGGGGAGTATTTTGAGGGGGATTAATGACAATGTGTATTTTACTGAAATAATTTTTTTTATTTAAACATTCACTGCATTTTTTTATCACACCTCGTATATGTGAAAAGAATTCCTCGCCCGCTCCACCCATTCCTTTTCCTCCTGTGTTTCCTGGCTCAGTGAGGGGTGCCATTTTCCCTTAGTCATGAAAGCCAGAAACCTGAACATCATCCTTACTTCTTTTTCTTCCCCTACATCTAATGAATTTATACTATTTCTTAGGTAATTCTTATATTCATCTCTTCTCTCTTTCTCCCCTGCCACTGTCTCACCTAGAGTATTGTTAACATATTTTTCATTAGTTTACCCGATATTAGACTCAATCCATTCTACTCTAGTGCCTGCAAGGAGGACAAATTTATCTCTCTAAAATTCAGAATCAATCACAACACTTCTGTAGTTGTATAACTCAATGATTCTCCATTCCCTTAAAATAAAATCTAAATAGTTAGGACTATATAAAAATGTTTTTGTGATCCGGCTCCTGCTTTTTCTATCCTTACTCCTTTACTCTTTAACCTCTAGTAGTAACTCAAAGCCTTTTTCTTCCTCGATACCCCACATCCTTGATGCTAATCCCTTTGCCTGATACATATATATATATATATGTGTGTGTGTGTGTGTGTGTGTGTGCTTTTGTCCCCTTACCAGACACGTCTTCAAAATCTAACCTCAGGAATTATGAGTTTCTCTGGAAAGGCTCCTTTGTCTCCTTCAGACAGATGTAAGTGATTTCCCCTTTTCTTTTTCTCTTACGCATTTATGCAGTGCTTACCACATCCCTGGCACTCTGCTAGTCTAGCTGAGCTGTTAGTTCTTCATCCATATCCCTTGACCCCTCCTGTGAGGTCACCAGCAGATAGTTCCTATGCATGAGAATGGCTTCCTGTGTCTTTCTGTTTGAGGGGTGCCTCAGTAGCAGCCTACTACCAATGAAGAACAAGCTGGTGGACTAATATCCTGGGACAATGCTGAGGTGTGTTCTACATCATCATTCAGAGGGTCCTTGTAAGAATGAGCCCCAATTGCCCACAGAGGTGACCCTCTAACTCACGTGTAGTGTGTTGGCTTCCTTCCCTTTCCTTTTTTACTTTTCCTCTCCCTCACCATGCTCTCCAGGATCACCTCTCAAAGAAACAACTTGTACCCTAATCCTTTTCTCAGGATCTGGGAGAATCCCAAGCTAGGAAAGTCAGATTCTGGCGATATAATGATGAGTTTCATATAAACCTTCATTATATTTATTATATTGCATGCAAATAGTAATGTAAGCTACAGAAGGATCACAAGCATCTAGAACAGTGCTTGAATGAGAGTGTTGAATGAACAGCAGTAATAGTTAACATTTATTGAGTGCTTACTATGTGCTTGATGTATGATTTTTTCAGAAAGCATTTAATCATCAAAAAAAACATATGAAATAGGTATTATTATTGTTCTCCTTACAGATGTGTGGGAATTAGCGTTAACCAATGGATTCAAATCACCCAGTTTGTAAATGGTGGACCTATTTCAGATTAAGTTCCCTTTGACACTAGAACCCATTCTTTCAAATTTTTTGTTTTGTCTTATTTTTGTTGTTGTTATATGTCTGACTCCCACATTACATTTTTGCATCCCCTATACCTAGCTTACAACCTGAAATATAGTAGGAACTCAGTAATTTTTGTTGAATGAATAAAATGAAAAGTGGCTTATTTATACATACTTACGTTGAGGAAGAAAGGAAAGTGATGTTTTCTGGAGCCATTAGGAGAAAAGCCTTGACTATAGCCCAACATATTGTCTCCTTTAAGACAAGGCATCCTTGGGAGGCTCCCATTTAACTCTCCTGACAGTTTTGACAACCAACTCAACCTGGATTCCATTTGGCTAGCATTGGAGCTGCCTTCCTTGCTGAATTCTTTTTCCATCTAAGAACTTAACCCATAGCTTTTTCTTTCATTTAAAGTGTTCCTGGCAGAGGCATTTAAACCACTTCTGACCTGAATTCCTTGTACCTGATAATTTGTAAGTCAATGAAAACAGGGACTTTTTTGACCATCATTGTGTCCTCAGCTCTGACTCTGCCTGGTATTCAGGAGGTACTCAATAATTATTGTTACTGAATAAATGAAGAACTATAGAGTTGGAATTGTCTAGTTTCCAGTGATTATCCATGAAAGACTATAAAAACTGTCTTTGGGGTTTTATATCAGTATGAGTGAATACTTACTGTGTTTGCCAAAAAAGGAACTTCAATTTTAGGTTATATGAAATTTTAGCAAAAAGAATGTTAGTCCTTCAACCACGATGTGGAAAAGCATAACTTTTCAATTTTTCTATAAATAAAATTAGTATTTATTATGAGCCTACTGTGGGCAACAGAATATCCAACTCAAACTGACTTAAACAATAAAGAATTTATTGGCTAATGTAAGAGGAAGTCCAAAAGTAGGGAAGAATTCAGGGTTGGTTTAGAGGCTGCATTATGTCATCCAGAACTAAGTTCTTTTTATCTTTCTGCTCTGTCACCCACACCACTGGCTTCAAACTAGTGCTGGTCCCCCTCATAACTGTAGGGTGGTGATCAACAATGGTTGGACTCCAACAACATCTTGTTTAAAAGAAAGATTGATTGGCTTCCATTGATTAGGATGAACCTTCCCAGAAACTTCCATAAAATTGCTTTTACTCATAATCCCTCAGAATTTGGTCACTGATCTATTCTTGAATTAATTAGGGTAAGGGATAATTAAAATACTCTTGGACCAATCAGGTATCAATTAAGTCAAGGCCAGTTACCCAAGATTCATTGCTGGTACTCAATGGCCGAGAGTGAAGGAATAGATTCAGGGGGATTAATCACAATGTCCAACTAAAAATGTTTATTTTGCTAAGTGAGTAAAAACTTAATCACAATCAATTCAGCGTCTCTGCTTTACCCCAGATTTGGTGGCGAGTAGGATTTTGGAAGTGCCGTAACATTGAGGACGCATCCCAGTCTGGTTGTCACCCATCCACATTAGCATTCACTGAGACACTGTTGTTTACATTTGGTTTTTAGTCACAGGTGACTTGTCACTGTACCTGACTACTGGGATCCTCTTGTTCTGATTCTCTCTCCTTTCTCTTGCACCACTCTCTTGAGTAAATGGAATTACTCTGCTGAGGTATATGGGGAACGATGTGAAGTTTTATCATGTCTACCTGTCTGGTCAGGGATTTTAAACTCAAATGCCTTTAGAGGCAAGTCAATATAGTAGACCAGGTGTAAGATAACAGGGAGTGAAGGCTGGAGAACCTAGAGAACCTCTGCTCAAAGTTATTCAAAATCAGATTGTTTACGAATCCTGTGATCGCCAAACAAGACCTGCTTGTAGACCAGATTCAGTCTGTAATGTACTTCACTCTGGGGTCTGGCCACTTCTCTAGATGCTACCTGGGAAAGAGGACACAAGCCCCCCGCATTTCCCCGCATTTCGGTCTTTCCAACCTATCTTCTGTGTCTTTCATCTTCCATGCGGGGGATCAGTTGTGGGAAGTAAACGGGAGTGCAGGTCCCTTTTTTTTTCCAAGGAACAATTTCCAGTTAAATTCTCCTTGTATTTCCCCTCTCCCTATCCCAGGGGACTTTTCCTAGTCTAGGGTATGGGGTGTAAAAAGCCTTCAACAATTTGCAGACTCCCAAATCAATTATATTATCCAAGCACAGGCATTTTTTCCACTTCTAGGAGCCCAGCCCAAAACTCAAAGCCAAGAAAAGACTCTTGGTTTCTCTCTTTTGCTGCATTATTTCTTCATAAGGCAATGGGCATAAAATTCCTTAACTGGAAGGAAGAGGGAGAAGAACCATGGGTTGAAATATGGAGAGGTATTATCCTGTTATAGGATAAATATAATCAGGAAACTGCTCATCAGACTACATTAGGAATGTCTTATGTGTTGCTGTGTATCTCATCTGAGAAGGAACATATTCATCCAAAGGAGACTCAGAGGATGAAAGGATTTTGAATCACATTATATGATTATAATCAATAAGAGTTCTGTATATCATTCAGCATCTAACACTGAGGCTATAACAGACAGATAGGCTAGCGTATGCTGTGATAACAAATGACCTCAAAAAATCGTGGTGGCTTACAACAATAAAAATATATTTCTTGCTCATGTTACATGTCTATCATGGTTTGGTCTCTTCTATGGAGATAGAGTCATTTTTATTTTGGGACTTAAGACATTTTTATTTTGGAACTCAAGACCATTGTGGCAAAAAAGAAAGCGACAAGGGCAGCCCTTGCTCTTAAAGCTTCTGTTTTCATTTGCCAATGTTAGTCACATGGCTACTCCTGAGATAATAGGGTGAGGAGGGCTATTTCATGAAGGGAACTCCGAATATTTCATGGGCAGAAATTCTGTACCATCCTCTTTAGCGATCCTCTGTGGATCATCTAAGAACCCCCAAGGGTTTGCATAGTTCAAAATGAAGTCTTGTTGATAGCATAGTAATATTTGATACACATTAGCTATTATTGTATCTTATTAAAAAGGGAGAATTCTTTCTATATGTTACCTACCTACAAATCTTTTGAGGATGAACTTTCTGGTATTTCTTATTTAAGCAGCAGAAGATACATTGCTGTCCTAATCTCCAGCAGGATACCATGATACCCAAAGAACAGCTAATTCAGAATATTTAGCACAAAGAAGAGAAGCTTCCAGTGGGACAAGATGGGTGTTTCCAAATATACAAAAGTCTTTATATGAAAACAAATTACACAAACCAATAACGTGAGCACGCTCAGAAGACAACTTTGGTAGTAGAATAATACATTTGTCTGGCATGGCTTAATTCTCCCAAGAATCTGTCTTTAGTGCCCTGAAGTACATGACCTTTGTTGAAGACCCAATAATAACGAAATTTACGATTATATAGTGCTTATTACATGCCAGGCATTGTTCCAACCCTTTATGTATGCTAATTCACTTAAGTTTGCAACAACTCTATGAGGTAGAAACTACTACTATTCTCCGTTTTTCAGGTAGAAAAAATGAAGCACACAGATTAAGGAACTGCTAAAGTCACACGCATCTCGTAAGTGGTAAAGCCAAGAGTTGAATTTGTGAATCTGTCTCTAGACTTCATCTTCTTAACCCTTGTGCTAAAGTGCCTCTCTATAGTTGGGATTCACTTATTTAGTCAGTTTGCTTTACAACTGTTCAGTGCATTTCTGATCTTGATCCTGCTGTGGGTCTTCTGTGCCACTCTCCAACAAGACACACCTTTTAAATTATACTCGCTGTGTACACTTTTGGTTTGTCTCTGAGAATGACTTGTCTGTAATGAACCCTCAGGCCAATAAGATCTATGACCTGGGCTGGGGATCTGGAGCCAAGTTTGGAACTGGTGTTATAGAGAGGTGGTGGTGGTGGCGGGGGAGGATAGCTGGACCTTGACCCTGGCGGTGGTAGGCTGGCCTGTGGTCACGGGGTGAAGAACAAAGTGGGAACGCCATTTGAGAGCCAGGTCAACAGTGAGCCGAGCCTCACATCAAAGGGGTCTGGCAGCAAGACCAACACCTGGGACACAGCAATAATTTGGCAGCAGGATGACCTGGCTGACAGATGACCTGGCAGGTTCAGGAGGGAAGACGGAAGTTATAACCTGTGGAGATGCCTGAGAGGGAGGGCTGAGTAGAAAGAACCTCTCATAGGACCCTGGTTGTCTCACCTGGCTGCTGAGGTAGCTAAGCCAGTCTGGACATGAGTAACCTTTTCCTTCCTGTTAGTATTTCTCTGTACACCAGCAATCTGATGCAGAACCTTCCTGACAGGCTTAAAACCTTCTTTACTCAAGTACTGGGGAGACTGGGGAGAGTTTAGTGTTATGTGCTTTGACCCTGATGCCTGGGATTAAATCCCAGCCCTGCTACTTACTGGCTCAATCACACTGGGTGATAAATTACCCAACCTCTTAGTATCTTAGTTTCTTCATCTGTAAAATAAAAAAGATAACAACAGTGTTACTCCAGAGGTCTCTGAATCAGCATAGCACAGGGATTAAAGAAAATGGGCTCTGGGCCAGCCCGGTGGCTCAGGTGGTTGGAGCGCCATGCTCTTAATGCCAAGGTCGCCCGGTTTGATTCCCACGTGGGCCAGTGAGCTGCGCCCTCTACAGCTACGATTGTGAACAAGGGCTCTCCCTGGAGCTGGGCTGCCGTGAGCAGCCAGAGGTTGGCTTGAGCTGCCTACCGTGTGCTGCTAGGAGCGGTCAGTGGCCAGCTACCGACTGACTGCCTCAGCTGGAGAGGAGGGGACTGCAAGGCTCATAACACCAGCATGGGCCAGGGAGCTGTGTCCTACACAACTAGGCTGAGAAACAACGGCTTGAACCTGAGTAGGTGGGGAAGGTGGAAGAAGGGGGGGGGGGGGAAGAAAATGGGCTCCAGAATCAGGATGCTTAATTTATGTCCTTAATCTTCTACTTATGTCTATGGGACCTCAGGCAAGTTACAAGATGTCTTGCTTCAATTTTAAGGTCTATAAAATAAGAACTAATATTACATATAATAATCTAATCTAACATTACAATAATAAATTATATATATTCACATATATGTATATATATATATATATATATATATATATATATATATATATATATATATATAGAGAGAGAGAGAGAGAGAGAGAGAGAGAGAGAGAGAGAACTGGCCTGCACATAGCAGACACTCAATAAATGTTAACTATAATCTTTGCTGCTAGCTTTGCGCAGTGACCGTATCGTAGCCAATGAGGTTTATCTGAGGCGCGATTATTGCTAATAATTTTTGCTGCCTTTATCAGACGACCAAACTTAGAAGACTCCCACAAGACTTCCCCTTTACCCACTCAACTTCCTTTACCCACCCAGCCTTGATGAGCTAGTCTTGAGCAGAAGAAACTCAGTTCAGTTTTAGTCCCTTCATCCAGTTGGAGCAGGAAGAAAGCTGCACTTTCCCTGGCAGTTAATTTTGCGTTGGGAAAGACACACCCAAAGACACCTGATCTCCAGACATGCCTATTGACTCAAGGCAACTTCTAGAAGGAATTCTGTATTGATTGTGGTTAGGAAGGTGAGGGGAAGGGTGTACAGTCTTGTCCATCCCCACTAAGAGTTGCACAAATCAGAGCAAAGTTCCAAGCAAGATATCATTCTACCATCACATTTGGAGGGGAGAGCATAACAAATTGTTACTTTGCTTTCTAGTGTTTCCTGGTGAAAAGATCGAGGGTGGGAGTTCAATGTCTTCATCTCCTGAGAGAGCACCTCTATCTTAGACTATTTTTCCAGCAGTGTTTTGTAGTCTGTTGCTCCTGGAGAATAATGGGTTATACCAGGTAAACACAAAGAATGTTGATTCCTTTCCTCCCGGTTCTCTTTTTAACTGCTTGGGGAAATTTTTTTTTGTCTGAGAGAGGAGGCTTGTAAAATAAATGCTGTTGCCTCTTCAATAACTGTTAAGATGTTATAGGTTAATAATCAGGTGGGCTAGTAAAATTTAGGGATAAGATGATTCTTTCACTTATAAAAACACGCTATTGTCACAAATAATGCCATGTTATTCCTTTACCATTTGTTCTTTTTTTAAAAAAAAATTGTTTAAGTGTGTTTTTCCAGGATCCATCAGCTCCAAGTCAAGTAGTTGTTTCAATCTAGTTGTGGAGGGCACAGCTCACAGTGGCCCATGTGGGGATCGAACTGGCAACTTTATTGTTAAGAGTACCGTGCTCTAACCAACTGAGCCGGTCGCCCCTACCATTTGTTCTTCTTTCAATGAAATCTTTTGGTTTCTTGAGTATTTAGTGAGTGCCTACAGGGAGAAAGGAGCTCGGCACACTGGAACAGATACCTTGTTTCTTCTTCCCATTATTTTCCAGCTTTCTTTTCTGAATCTTGGCATGTCCAAGTCCCTAGCCTTTCTTCTGTCTATCCAGAGACGCTTCACAGAGGGCAAAGAGAGAAATAACTTTTCTACTCGTTTGTTCAGCAGAGTCAGTCATTCAATAATATTTGCTCTCCGTGTCTGGCTGTACCTAGCTGAATAGAGGCCATGATAAAAAAGATAAAGCCACTATGTTCAAAGACGCTACCTTTTCCATCAAATGCTACAGAAGTAAGCCTAAAAATACATAGAAAGCCAGTGACCAAGAGGTGATAGTTAGAAGAATGGGGGTTTCACTTTTGAAGTGTGGTCAGTGTCATATCTGTGGCCTGTGGATGGGGTGATCACATCATTAAAAAAAAATGCTGTGAGTTAAATTACATTTCAAAGGTACACTTTGAGATATATTAGAGTATGTGACATGCATCACTGATGATGCAAGAGATAATTTGATGGGGTGCTAGAGATGATTCTAGGAGGTACATGGACCTGGCTTTAGATAATATTAAACTGAATATTAAAAAAGTATACCCTTTCTCATTTATTTTGAGCTATGCAATTACAGATGAACAGAAAGTCTCAGTTAGATGTTGTATGCCTTAAACACCACTCTAACACTTGATAAACAATCCCCCTAACTTTTGTGGTTTTTTTTACATTTTTTTTAATGAGTTTCATGTGTGCAAAGCATCGTAACACTTAGACGTTTACATCTCTCACAAAGTGATCACCACCCCCTGCCAGTCTACTACCCCCTTAACTTTTGTTTTAAACACATTTTAAACTCAGAAACTCAATGGGTAGAAAGTCAGTAGATTCCAGCTGCAATATGGTAACCTTATTTTATTTTTTTCATATTCATTTTAGTGTATCCTGTTATTTGTGGTTAGTGAGTTATACATAGTTTCTTTTTCAAATGAATTATTTAAACAAATTGAATCAATATAAAGAAACATGATAAGCAGTTAAGAGCCCAGGTGAGACAAGGTTATGGCAAAATTGTGAAAGTAGTAGGGAAATGACTGAAATTTAATCAACAAAAGCACGTGCTCAGAAGGAGAAAATCTGTGTTTAAGTCCATGCTGCACCACTTGCTAACTCTGTGACCTTGGGCAGTCCACCTAACCTTTCAGAACCTTAGTTTTCTCATCTGTAAGATAGGAATGAGAACATTACCTTCTCTGCAAGCTTAACAGAGTACTTATTACAGGCAAAGTGCTGTGTATTTTTGAGGATAGAAAGATGAATAAAATTTGGCCTCTGCCCTCAGAGCTTAGTTTGTCTACAGGGGAGACAAGCACATAGATGTCTATTCTTTTGTAGACTGTGATAATTATTAAGAATGGGGTAAAGGAAATAGGAAGGATTGATTACATGAGTGTATGTCAAAAGAATAGCTACATTTACAGAGTATCTTCCAACAGCCAGGGAGCCTGCTAGGTTCTTTGTCACATTAGCTCATTTGGGAACTGAGATCAGAGAGGCTAAATAATTGTCCCATGGTTAATAATGGTGATGATGTTCATGATGAAATACATATATGCCCAGCACCTTGGTAAATTCTTTATATGTCTTATCTCATTTCAGCCTCACCACAGGTCTATGAGATAAGTATTATCTCCCTTTTATAGATAAGCAAACTAAGGCTCACAGAGGTCAAGAGGTGTGTAAATTTAGCGAGTGGTACTGTTACAGTTTAATCCCAGGGGTGTTTGATGCCAAAACCCATTTCTTCCACTTCTACTGCTTCCAACCCAGCAGCTGAACTGTGGGACCCTGATGTGGCTGTGCACTGGGAAGGTCCCTCTTTTGGGAAATGCTGGGTTCCATTCTCCGCTGGGTTTCTAATACGTTTACCTATGGCACAACTCCTCTTTCTGTTTCATAATAAAAGCTCCTACACTCCTAAAGCACAAAGTCCTAGGACCATGTGAGTGGCCAACACTGCTCCCTGATACTATAAGGTAAAGACTTCAAAAGTAGGCAAACAGACCGGGTGATAGAGCAAAGTTGGATAAAGTTCATCTAATTTTTTGGAGGCTGTATTTCCTGTGGGAACTTACAGAATCACTTCTTGGTAGATACAAAGGGAACTGTGGGATGTACTAAATTCAATCTCCTTATTTTAGAAAGAGAAGAGGTTAGGGGTCTAAGGTCCCACAGCAGGCAGAGGAATTAAGAGACCACACATCTGTGTCTCAATGCTCATTTTACTGGAGCAGCAGTTTTCAAAGAGGGGTCTCCAGATCAGCAGCCTCAGCATTACCTGGTAACTTGTTAGAAATGCCCATGTCAGACCCACGGAATCAGAAACTATGGGGATGGTGCTTGTTCTAACAAGCCCTCGGAGTGATGATTCTGAGGCATGCTCAGGTTGGAGAACCAGCACAAAGTAACTGCTATATATTATAGGGCATGTGTCAGGAAGAAGAGGGAGAGATCTCAGCCCCCACCCCCTCAACCTCTTCTCTTTGTTCCTGGGTGGAGGCTTGAAGGGGCTCAGTGCAACGATCTCCTGAGGTCTACAGCACACTCATATTTCAGACAGTGGATGGGCCTGTGGAACAAATGCTGCCCAGGCATTGGTGGCCCAGGTGTGCTTCCAGGTAGCCAGAGCCTATGTACTGACTGTCTGTGTGTGTGGAGGAGGAAGTGGAGGACAAGGGCTGTGCGCCAGGAATTTAGAAGAGGCTCTTCTCCACACTGTCCTTCCTCATCTGTGAGCCATGGGTGGTGGCTCTCAGAACCATGCAATGGATTTCCCAAGGCAGAGAAGGGGAATGGGTGGAAAGTTATGTGGAAGGCTGTGTGCCCCTGCTGAAGATTTTTTTACTGTATTCAGAAGGGACAATAATATCTGAGGTGGGAAAATAATGGAAATTGATTTACATTTTAGCGGTATCTCTGGGAGCTGCATGGAGGATGGATGGGCAGGAGCCAGAGACTTATGGGCGGATGGTTACCACATTAGTCTTAGGCTGTGTGTGGGGTGGAAACAGATTTAAGATCACATGAATTGGGATGTCTATGGGAGGGAAGGAAGGAGATAAACACCAATTGGACTTGGTGAGTTCAAGTGTAGTGCCAACAGCTGGAGCGTGAAGTCCTGGAATCAGTTGGATATAAGATCAGGTGAGTGATCAACCATCCGCTCTGTCCTTCTTCCCCAAGGAGCCTGGGCTTTGGAGTCCGGCAGGTGAGGGTTCAAAACTCCCTCTGGAATGTGACTTCCAGGAGGGCAGGATTCCATCTCTGGTTCACAGCTATATACCAAGTGCCTAAAACAGTATCTGGCACATAGTAGGCGCTCAATAAATGTTCAATGAATGAATGGCCATATTCCAAGCCTACTTTCTTCATCTGTGAATATACCTAAGAGGAACGCCCGTTGCTTAAGGAAATCACCCAGTCCGGAACCTGACGCACAGTAGGCACTCAACATGTTGTATTTTTCCTTCCCCTTACAGTAGAGCGACCACAAAAAAGGGGTTTCTGACCCTTGTGTCTTCTTCACCTTCCTTCGCCCCCGCAGGGTCTTGGGGAGCACGTGGGCTAGGGAAGGCGGCGTGGGAGCAGGGGGGCGGGCAGGGCAGAGGGCGCCTCCCGGCCCCTCGCGCGGAGCCGCACTCCCGGGCTTACGTAAGGCACTAGTCCCGCGTGCCGGCCCCGGAGGGGTGTGGGGGCGGGCGGAGTCGGCGCCGCCCAGCGGGATCTGGGCTGGAATCCTGTCGGGGAGCCGCGTTACCAGCCGAGGTGTGTGTTCATGTGACTGCTTTGGGTCGAGAAGCGCCGGACTCCGACTCCTCACGGCGGGGGAGCGCATCCGTCAATCCTCCGCGGAGGTGGGAGCTGGGCTGCCGCGCGGGCGGCGGGCAGCGGCTGCCGCTGCGACTCCCGGGGATGTGACAGCCGCCGGGGAGGGGCCGAGGCGCCTACTAAACGTTGCCTACGTGTGAGAACCCGAGTAGGGGCTCTGACCCCAGGCCGCTCGGTGCGTGGGGTGATGGGGGGTTGCGCTTGGAGTCACCGCGGATCCGGCTTCTTCTCTTGGTGGGGACTGGCGTGGGAATGTCGGGCCGCCCGGTCCCCTCCTCAGATGCAGCATGGGGAGCAAGATAGAGGGCAAGATCGAGGTGGGACTGGCCGGGCCGACCTCTGAGCCGCGAGGGCTGACCACGCCAGGGGCGGGGGCGTGGAACTTCTCCAGGCTAGCGGCGTGGGTGCGAGGAAGGCGGGGAGGTGTAGCGTGGCGCCTTACTCCGCCTTCTAGCCGCCCAGCTGCGGGGCTGAGGGGAGGGGCTGTCTCAAAAGTCTCTCCTTCCCCTGCAGGGGCGGCCAGCGAGTGCCCGCGCGAGCGGAGGGTGTCAGAAGCAGGGGCAGAGGAAACAAAGTTCCCGGGGCTTCTCCGAGGCCGTTGTCCAGGTTGCCCGGGTGGCCGCCCCACTCCTCGCGAAGGCAATGGCTTCCAAACTCCTGCGGGCGGTCATCCTTGGGCCGCCCGGCTCGGGCAAGGGCACCGTGTGCCAGAGGATCGCCCAGAACTTTGGCCTCCAGCATCTCTCCAGCGGCCACTTCTTGCGGGAGAACATCAAAGCCAACACGGGTGAGGGGGATGTGGGGGGCGAGGGGCTGGGGTGAATCCACGCGGGATCCGGTTAGGCCGGGGAGACGAAAGAACGGAGAGGGGCCGGGTCTCTTCGGCCCCCGGGCGCCCTTCCCCCGCCCGCGTGTGGTTGTGCAGGCTCCTACGTGCCGGGGCGCATGCAGTCGGTGACCCGCAGCCGTGCGGCTTAACCGCGCCCGGGGAGGAGGCCGACGCTTCCTGGGAGGAGGGTGGGCGAGGCACGCGGCTCCTCTCTCCGCCCGGGCTCCTCCTGCGTTGGGGAAAAGCCGTAACCACCCAGCTGAGTGAGAACTAGGCAGCTGACAACGCCGAGCTCCGCTCTCGCCCTGCTTCCTTAAGGCAAAGCACCCCCCTCCTCCGTGCCTCCGGCCAACCCCAGCGCCCCCTCTTCTCTCCCCCGCGCGCCGCCCACCTGTGGGAGTCCGGCCCGGCTGCGCGCGGGGGAACCTGTGGCGCCGCGGGGCTCGCAGTCGCGCGCTGTTCCAGCCCCTCCGCGCCGCCGCAGGCCTCCGGGCAGAGCCCTGGGTGGCTCTGAAAGGCCTGTCTGTTCGCTGCCTCCTTCTAAGGTAAACTCTCACTACGAACTTCCCCTCCTCCCCAAGCCGAGGCCTGGCTGTTAGAGCCTAACAGGAGACTTGATCTGATAAATTACGTTTTGAACCCTGCTTCCCTGGAAATGGCTTCTTGATTATGCCTCCCTGGGCTTGCGTGGCGACTTTGGGGACATAGGTAGCCTGATCGCTGAGTCTCTCAGGATGGCCCTTCTCCCTCTCCTTCCACCTCACGTTCACACCAGTTCCTAATGAACTGGCGTTAAAAAGCAAGAAGTAGCTGTTGTGTTGCTTCGAGGGACATACCCCTCGTGATGCAGATGCTCATAATTAGCAGCTCCTTTTTATGAAAACTTCTTGCAAACGGGGTGCTTCAGGATCTCTCCTGTTCTCAGTATCCAAGGTGATCACTGGCCGTTGTGGGCTACTTATCCAGGGATCTTCATTACAAAAGCGCAGATTCATTTGAAGAGGTGGGAGGAGGACGGTGCTGGAAAACAGGAGGCTCAAAAGCTAGGAATTCAGTACCTCAAAGGCAGGGTTTTATTCATGATCTCTTAAGCACGGTGTAATCGCCAAGTTTTAACTTTGATTTTCAAGACTACTCTCCTCGCCACGCCTCTCTCTTAAGGAAGAGTTCTTTGTACCAGGTCACAGCTTGAATTTTCTCTGGCACTTCTAATTGAGGACTCAATTAGGTCTATTTTAATTTTAATACCGAATTCAAATGTATCTTATGCTTTCAGTGTTTGGTTTGCAGTTTGCTGGGAGAGCAGCGTGAGAGGGAAGGCTGGCTCTCAACCTGAGAGTGTTGTGATGAGGTAGGGCTTGTCCATGGGAGGGAGAGGGAGGCACAGTGAGGGGAGGAAACGCTAGAGTGGGGTTGAGCCCATTTCTTAGCATTCTCTGTACCTGACTTGGTGATTTGTTTCCTTGTGGCACGAAGGGCTTCACACCATCCATTCCCGGACTGGATTAGTGGCCCTTTCCATTTTTAAAGAGAATGTGATGGGAAGTGGCGTGTTTCTGCTTGTTCTTAGAGGCTTTGAAAATATTCCATTTGCTCTTTTCCCTTATTCTCATTTTTTTCATTTTAACTTTCCTTTGTTCAGAATTTTAGTTTCCATTCTCTTTCAAGTGCCGCCCCCCCTATCGCCTCAGTGTTTCTCCCTGGAGTAAGAAGTGACTATGAAATGAAATGTTGAGATTATCTTTGTTTTTTTTCTGTAGGGAATCTCGTAGTTATTGCATGGACCCACTTACAAACTGTTTATCAGGGGAAAAAGAAGAAAAATAAAGGACAATAATTTGTTTTTAAAGTGGCTTGTTTGTAGTGGATTTGGAGGGTGTTCTCGGATTATTTTTCTCTCAGAAAGTCTAAGAGTCTTATAGGCTCACCACCTTGTAAATAAGAAAACATTCCACAGTATTTATTTTTCTGTTACCTGCTGTTTTGCTTTTAGCTGGTTTCCTGGTGGAGAAGCACAACAACCCCTGTGTATGTACCCCTTTATAAATGTTGACGGTTTGAAGGAGACGACGAAGCACAACAAAACCCCAGGAAATAAAACCTTGGTAGGAATTTGAATTGGAAAGTAGCTCAGGCCATCTGCTCCAGCCTCCATTAGGGCATACTTCTGTTCACATGGCTTTCCTGCAGCCACTGCCTGGTGAAAAGCTGCTTCTCCAGGCATGGGATACGCATTGCTTCTGGGAAGTCTTCCCTCACCTGCCCCGGCAGAATTCATCTCTTTCCCCAGCATATAGCTTGTTAATTCTGTTGCCGCTGTCACATACAGTTTTAAGGTGGTGCAGCAGATGTCTGTCTGAGTCATCCAATAGGTAGTTACTGAGTATCTGCTATGTGTCAGGCAGTATTCTAGTTGCCGGGGGCTATAGCAATATTTAAGATGACCCCTATGACTCTGTCCCTTCTGCTTTCACCACATTCCAGTTTCCACTGAGATTTAAAGGACAGGGAGCTGGCAAAGTAATGCATAAAAGGAGTTCAACTAGTCTTGTGTTGAAGGCATGGGTCAGGAATTCTATAATATCTGCATCTGCCCCAGAAGTCAGCCAGCCTCCAGTGACCAAATCCATTCTGTTTAATTAGCTCTGATTTATGGTAAAAGTTTGTACTATTTTTGGGGAGGGAACATTTTCCTTTATCTTTGATTAAACAAAATTCAACCAAGTAAATTTGAATATCTAATTGGCTGTATGAAGTGATTCATAAATTGGACAGCATCCCTTCTAGCAATTAGAAAGAAGGGTGCTCTGAGGAGTTGTACAAAATGGAAGATTTTTTACAGGAAGAAGGGTGGGGCAAGGGAGCTATTAACAACAATAAAAAGATTATTTGGGGCCTAGACATCTTTGGTAGTGGGGAGGAGAATTGAAAGGGTTTTTATCTTGCAGATTGCCTCTCTTTATTACTATATTATAAAGATAATGATTTTTTAAAATTTATTTTTCAATTATAGTTGACCTAACAATATTATATTAGTTTCAGGTGTACAAAATAGTGGTTAAATATTTATATATCTACGAACTGATCACTTGATAAGTCTGGTACCCATCTGACACCATACATATTTATTACGATATTATTGACTATATTTCCTATGCTGTACCTTATCCCTATGACTAGTTTTGTAACTAAGATTGCCTCTTCTTTCTATGGAGGATAGCGAGGGCCCACCTGAGAGATTACCTCATTGGTGTTGACCAGAAAAATCCAGACTGTTTGATTAAGATTATGTTTCTAGGAGAGGCTGAAACTGCAGTTAGATCTGGTATTCAATCTAGGTTTGGGATCATGGGCTTTTTGCACTAGTGATGCCATTTTGGGCTTGTGGTTTTCTCTTTAACACCTTTAAGGTACTTATGGCTTGTCTAATCTAATAATCAAATTGACATGAGACAGATTACAAGGAGAAAAACAAATGAAAAGTTTAGAAACATGTATGTATACCTCCCGTATACATGGAAGAGACCCAGGAAAGATGAGTAACTGGCCAAAATGGCAGAAGTCAACTCCTTAAATACCATCTTCAGCTAAAGACAAATGAAGGTGTTGAGGATGGAGAGTCAATCATGGGAGGTTACCAGGAAAAGCACAATAAACAAGGATAAATTTGTTATGCAGATTTAAGTCCATACCTTCTCCATTGATAGTGAAGGCAGGCCTGATACAGTGAGGAAAACTCCCCTACAAATGGAGATTTCCCTTACAAATGTAAATATCCTTTTACAAAGGGTAACTTCTACTTGGTTTCCAGAGTTTCTTCCAGGTCTGCTGTTACTTCAAGTTAATCAACCTAAAATAATCAGTCCCAAAGAGGCATGTTTGGGGTGGCAAACTCTGCTCCCTTCAGTCTTGCCTTTGAAACTTCAAGTAAGAAGTTTCACATTCCAGAAGTAATGATAGATTGTTCCATATCTTATTAAACTAGCCTCAGTCTTGAGAAAGGTCAGTTCAGTTAAACAGCTGTATCTCATTTTAGGAGGTGGTCTTGCAGGTGGGCTGTTAAGGTTAGGCCTATATTGTGCAAACAATCAGGTAATTAAGAGGCACCTCCAAGAAAACAAAAGAAAAGCAAAGGTTAATGATTGGAGCAAATTATCAGTCAGTTTCTGAGCCAAGGAGACAGTCAAGAAGATTTCTGGATGTCAAGCTCAGCTTCTTTTAGAGTTTGAAATGTCTCTGATGATGTCATCAGGTGTTCAGGCAAACTTTTTTAGAGGCTTATATCAGTCATGGAGAGTGTCTAAACAGGAGCTATTGTGTCACTTTCTCTTAAGTCTATATCAAGTCATCTAGTTGCAGTTTGTAGGGCTTCAGGAGAAAGGGCTGTTTCAGTTCTTAGTGGTTCCAAGTCAAAGGATGGGAGAAAATTGGAAATGTTAGTTTGGAGAGATCAGCCAAATATTTGAGGAAATTAAAAGAATTTGGGATCTGGTCCAAGTACCAGATAAGAGCAGAACCTAAAAAGACAATGAACAGTGCTAGAATCTAATATCCACAAAGGTGTGTTACTGAAACATAATGTTTCCCTCCAAAATTAACCTCATTGTTACCAAAGGTAGCCAAATTAAGGCTAATTTATTTGCAAAATAAGTCTATTTTTGTTATGGGACCTCGGTTCTTGCAGATGCAGTGAGGAATCAAAGGTCAGCAAGCTGCTTGATATGCAAGTAGGGTTTATTAGTGATACATTCTCAGGGAAGAGAATGTGCCTAGCCGCTCATGGTGGGGGGAGAGAGAGAGAGAACACGAGGGAGCCCACACCCTTGTCCTGAGGACTTATAATTTGTTGGGTGGCTGATGGAGTTAGATTTTGATTTGGTGGGAAAAGGTGGTACATGCTCTTCCATGGGAGGGCGTGACCTCCTAAGATGGGTGGAGGTCTGTTGCCTCAGATCCTTATCTTTCTCCAGACCCCCTCTTGTCATCTGTTGTTGTAAACAGGCATGTGACTGGAGGCGGTTAATCAAAGCTAGTTATAGCTTTTTCTGTTGGCACTATGGACCCCCACCCACTCCTCTTCCTCCTATATTTTCTAACTTCTACCTAACAGTTTCAATACATTTGCCCTAATTATTTGTGTAAAACGAAAAGAACAGGAAATAACCGTATAGGCTCTTTTAAATCTGCTTTGCTAGAATTTTTCATGAGGAATCTCCAGATTGACCTTTTAAGCCTCTCGAGTCCAGAAGAGCCAAGCCAGGGACTTGCCATTAGACTTCGCCTAGAGTACCTATAGATTTGGGAGGATTTCTCTTTTATTGTGGTTCTCCTGCAACTAAGACTGAAAACCGTGACCAGACTTGGAGCTGAGCTGTGCCTTCCACAATTAGACTGAAGGACAACAACTTGGAGCTGACGGGCCTTGGAGAAACACACTGTTCCCCAATATTCCCAATAAAATGAAAAACAAAAACAAAAGATTGTAAAAGTCACTAATATTTCAAACAACAAGTCATGGAAATTGTATTCTTCCTTATCAGTTCCCACATAATTAAGACTTGTTCTGCTTGAATCCAGTTTTTCCATCAGTTCTCTCTACCATGCCTGATGACTAAGGGTGAGAATGGTAATTCCAAGTTTGCAAGGCCTCATCAAAGCTCATAGGATTTGCCCAGTGAACTGAGTTGTTCACTAGACTGTGGAAGGTATACCCCAAGTGGAAAACACATTTTCTAACAGTTTCTTTGCCACTGTGAGGGCATCAGCCTTGCAGCAGGAGCACGCTTCAACCCATTTGGAAAACATGCAACAGCAAGAACGTATTGATAACCTGTACTAAGTGCCAGTTGAATGAAGTCCAACTTAATTGTACTGCGATGCATGAAGGAATGCAAAAACTTAAAAATGGGGTTAGTCCGGGAGCCTGGACAACCAAGTGGCCATCTTGGGTTTCCCACAGCCCCAGCTATTCATTTCATTTACAGACATTTTATACCCGTACAGTGTTCCCTAGAAGTTTATCATCATTTATTTCACAATGGTTCCCATGGAATTCAACACATCAAATAAGCCTAATTAGTTTAATATTTCCCTTTTATGAGGAGAGAGATATCCTTTGAAATGTTTTAAGGGCCCTTGTGGAAAAATCTCAAAGTTGTTTTTAGGTTAGGAAAGAGTATTTAAAATTTGAATTTTGGGAAGTTTGTCAAAAAGTATCAAAAGGTTTTAAAACACTTGACTAAATAGTCATGTAGGTCATAATGAAACAATAATTAATTATTCATTTAACTAAGTAACAATAACATTTCAAAGACAAACATAGAGGGTTACATAATTGTTAGCAAAACCTAGCTCTTGCTATTGAGAAGATTGTTTTCTTAAGTATTCAAGAATGTGATTCAGACAACATAAAACACAGAAAATTAATTTGATAAAACAATATTTTCTTTCTCAACAGATTACTTGAAAAGAAAAACCTTTTACAATCTCTTGTAAGGAGGAGACTGACCGTCCAAGCAAACTTTGTTCTTTTAGCAGATGAAAGAAAATTAAGTTTTAGCTTTACATAAGTATACTATTGATAGTAAAGCTCAATTTTTAAAACTGTTATAACAGCAGTTCAACTGTAGTCAAATTACACAAGATAAAATTTTCTTTCTCTTCAACTTTTTTTTTACGCTTAGTTTTGCCGTTCATAACCACAAGTTCTAGCTTAGAGAAAATTACTCTCATTTCTCTTACCAAAAATGTATCTCTGTACCTCATTTCCTTTTTTTAGAAACATATATCCTGCTTTCCTTACATTCAAAGTTGTTTCTGTTATTTCTGGTGGTTTCAGTTATATTTATTGGAATTTTAAATCCTTACAAATCTTAATTTCGAATGAAAACTAAGCAATTAGCTTTCTTTAGATTGGCAAATTTATGAATGCATTTCATAACTTCTGGAAACATAGACTCTTTTACTGGCAAATATATTTCATAATTTCAAGAAACGTGCTTTTTAAAAAAAGATTTTATTAGGGAAGGGGAACAGGACTTTTTTAGGGAACAGTGTGTATTTCTGGGGCTTTCCAAGTCAAGTTGTCCTTTCAATCTTAGTTGTGGAGGGCGCAGCTCAGCTCCAGGTCCAGTTGCTGTTGCTAGTTGTAGGGGGCACTGCGCACCATCCCTTGCGGGAGTCGAGGAATCGAACTGGCAACCTTGTGGTTGAGAGGACGCACTCCAACCAACTGAGCCATCCGGGAGGCAGCTCAGCTCAAGGTGCCGTGTTCAATCTTAGTTGCAAGGGGGGGAGCCCACCATCCCTTGTGGGACTCGAGGAGTTGAACCAGCAACCTTGTGGTTGAGAGCCCACTGGCCCATGTGGGAATCGAACCGGCAGCCTTCAGAGTTAGGAGCATGGAGCTCCAACTGCCTGAGCCACTGGGCCAGCCCGCTATTTTTAATAGTATACTCTTTCAGTGTGACACAAGACATTTAGTAGCAAACCCAAAATTATCTTTTAGTTTCTCTGTAATAAGAGCCAAAAGTAGGTAGACTTATTTAACAATTAATATTTCAATATTTTATCTTATTTGGAAATGATCTAGACAGTCAATAATTTCCACCATTTAATTCAATTTGGTAAAACTTGAGGTTTCAAGTTACCAAAAGATTTTGGAAAACTTAAGTAGACATATGATAAAACATAAATATTGTTGAAAAGTTCATCTACAAATTTCATCCCACCTACATCTATTTATTTTACTTGTTCTCAGTAATTAGGTTACCCACAAAAATTTCATGAAATGTTAGATCAAGTCAGCCAGCATTCTAAGTTATTATTTTTGCTGACAAGTTTATAAGCCTAGGTAGAATGAAAGTATTATGTTGCTGATAATTCTAAGTACATCTGTTTTAATGAAGACAACAAACTTAAATTAGCTTTAATTCTGAATATTTTTCCCAAATCACATGAATCTGAAAAGCATGTGGGTTAGTTTCTATATTGGGAATTTTAGAGTACCTAATATTTATATAAGCACTTGTTTGTCTTTAAGCCAACTAAATAGAGCTGTTTTACAAATTAGCAGTACCATCTGGAGGTAGAAAATACCACACATCTACAACAGGTACACGAGTATATCCACACACGACATACAAACTGAGGCAGAGAGAGACCTCATGGCTTCCATAAAAGAAGTGGGATCTATTCAAATGATCTTGCTCCCATCCCCTTTTTTTTCTTTAGATAAGAATTATCTTCCTGAAATGTGCATTTAAAAAAGATGGCCTAAGGGACTTCTTGGAGAAGACCAGGTATTTTCATCTCAAATATGCAGGGAAAGAAATGGAAGCTCCTCCCAGACGTACTTTAGTTTCCTTAGGCTGGTATTTACAAGCCTTTTGAGATGAATAGGGAAGGTTTGGTGGGCTTTGAATGTTTTCTGGTCCTGTTGCCACAGAGATTGATCCACTTATAAAAAGGACTACTAGAATGAGTACTCAAATCAAGGAGGCTAGCCATTATGTTTCTTTGTATCCACTTTTTAATTTGCTCTTTCCATAGGTACCAATGAAACACCTGTGTAGGATGAGAGCTCTCTAAAAAATTTCCAATTTTGAAGGTTTTCCAGTTCAATGATTCATTGTCTGGCCAACGGTAGGATCTAGTGATCTCAGTAGTGACTCAAACCATTACGCCTTTTATGGCTTAAGTAAGGATGCAAGAGGCGCCAACAAGAGAGTGCAAAGGCTGCAGCCCTCACAAGATCCCAAAAGTTCACTCCCAGAGTTAGAAACAGTCATTCCAAAACACAGGGAACCATGTATTTTCCCTGCTTTGAACAGAGTAGGGTAACCTCACCCATTTTTAAAATTTTGTTCCTTGCCTACCAGATAAATGTGCATGCTCTAGCTGGCAGAAAACTAGAACCATCAGGGGCCTGTTTTTACAGTCTCTGGGAAGAACAAGATCAACAGAAAACAAGAGTATTCAAACGAAATTGTACCGGAATCCCATTTGCCCAAGAAACTAATTTCACCAATATTTTCTCCTGCCAATCTAAATTTAGCTTACCATGTCTAACTTCCACTCAACCCCGCAGACAGAGTTGAGGGAGACTGATAGAGCAAAAATGTTTACTTCTTGCCTGGCTTGCCATCTTTCAGGGAGGAAGAATTTTCCTCTACCCTTCAAAGTTTTTCTGGCTGGTCTAATAATCAAATTGATATGAGACACTTGAGCAGGAGAAAAACAAAAGTTATGTAACACGGATACCTCCTGTAGACATGGGGGCGATCCAGGAAAACTGAGCAGCTGGCCAAAATGGCGGAAGTCATCACCTTAAATATCACTTTCAGCTAAAGACGGGAGTAGATGTTGGGAGTGGAGAGGCAGTTTTTGGAGGTTACCAGGAAAAGCACAGTAAGCTGGGCAAGGTGGCTCTGCGGGTTTAAGTCCATGCGCTCACCATTGGTAGTGAAGGCAGACCTGGAACAGTGAGGAAAATGCCCCTATAAATGGAGATTTCCCTTACAAATGTAAATGTCCTTTTACAAAGGGTAACTTCTACTTTTCAGAGCTTCTTCCATGTCTGTTTCTTCAAATTAACCAGCCTAAAATAATCAGTATCCCAGAGAGCCTCACAATAACTGTCATCCAGTGGCTCTGCCTAGTTGGCCTGGAGCAGAGCAGGCTGAGATTTATCAAATACCTCATTTGAGGACCTTCCCCCAAATCTTTGGTGTGCATTTTCTTGAGCACATTGCATGAGGAGTAGACGGGGGAATGCTCTTAGATTGACAGGACCTGGGTCCTGTCATAAGGAATATTAGCGTGTGTACGTGTGTGCCTGTGCATATATATGTATGAGTGCATGCACACACGGAGTCAGTTGTATGTTCCGTAAAACTTTTATTTAGTGATAGCTTCTTTTGTTGAGTCATGGGTGATTGAAACCTTCCTTTGAAAGATGTGAGAATCCTGTATTAAGGGTTGGACAAATAGTGTTTTTTGTGTGTGTTTTTTTAAATCACATTATTCTGTACTGGGTCTATCTCAAGTGCACAAAAGTTGGCAGATTTCCATTTGGAGGCTTCCTGGACTTGACTGAGAGAAGAGATGTTCAAGAGCAAACCTGTTTCTGCTCTTAATTAATATTAACTGCAGTTCCTGTTGGGGTTTGCAGATAGGACTAGCATTTTGAATTAGACTCTGGGCTGAGCCTCTCTTTGAGAAGGTGACCTAGTTCAGAGGGCTCGGGTTTTGTTTTTTTTTGGTGGGGGAACTCATTAGGTATAAATGTGTCTTTTCTTCTGTAAGAATGAAAACTTCTGGGAATTGGAGGATGAAGTTGTATTAGACAGACTTGAGAGACAGAGTTCAGTGTATCTAAAACAACTTTAAATAGTTAACCTTTGTGTAGCTCACATAGGGTCTTGGCTTACTACAGGATTTCTAGAATATGCTATATTCCATTTTAGTGAGACTTGGGGTCTGACCAGTTTTAAAGCATCTTTCTTCCACAGGTCCCTTCCCTCCCTCCCTCCCTCCCTCCCTCCCTCCCTCCCTCCCTCCCTCCCTTCCTTCCTTCCTTCCTTCCTTCCTTTCTTCCTTTCCTGGTTGCTTTGTCCGAGGGTTTTCACTCGTATTTGTAGAGAACTGTTTGTGACTTGAATAGGTGTCCCATGACAGTAAGTCTGCCTCAGCCACATCCACTGCTGAATCTCAGCATTCTTTCAGTGTGGTCATTTTTTGAAAGTAGCTTTTTTCTGATCAAAGTCATGCCGTGTAGAAAATTTGGAAAATGTGAAACTGGACGAAACTGAAGACGCAATAAAAAATTACCCATAATAGCACTCTTGACATTTAAAAAATCTAACTAAGTTGTTTTTTTCTTTTGCCCCACTAACTCCAGCAAACTAACTTGGGGTTATATTAATAACTTTCCCCCTTCCACTATTATATATGTGTTGGGAGCATTTTTCTGTTTCCTTAAAGCTACTTAAAAAAACATTTTAAATTCCTGCATAATATTCCATTCATTCAGCAGATATTTTTTGACTACCTACTCAAATATCCCTTTGTTCTTAGAGGTGTGAGGCCACAGAGAGAGGTGAGGGGATGAGGTTGAGACACAGAAGACAAGCTTTTACAGAATAAACGGGATAGTATTAGAAAGAGGTAGCTGTCATGAAGGCAGTGAAATGGTGATGCATTAGTGATGAGGGCTGAGGTGGCTACTTAGCTGGTGTGATTAGGGCAGGTCTCTGGGAGGTGAATAGCCACAAAGAGCATGTAATGATCTAGGAGCCCTGTTCCAGGGAGAAGCAAGTGCCACGGCCCTAAGGTGAGAACAAGCACTGCTTGTTTGAGGAACAAAAAGTATAGAGCCTACTGAGCAGGGGACATGGAAGGTCAGTTGAGAGAGATGAGCCTTTGAGGGGCCTGCAAAGGACTGGATTTTATTTAATGGCCCTAAGAACCTACTGATGGGTTTTAAAGAAGGCAGTGACATGTGGATTTACCTTGTAAAAGTTGACCTTTGGGATGCTGTGTGAAGTGACTCCAGGTGATTAAAAGTGGTACCAGGGAGACAGTGTGGATGAGGAGAGTGGACCATGGCTTGGACTGGGTGGTAGTGATGAAGGAAGAGAGAAATGAAGGCAGAGCTGACCGGACAGAATGAGATGATCGCGAAGGGTGAAGGAGTGAAAGAAGTCCACAGTGAGTCCTACGTACGATACGGACCTGAGCGCCGGGGAGAACGTGTCTAACCAATCTGGTGTGGAATATTTGGGTTCTTTGCTGTTCAATAATACTCTTAATGAATGTCATCACATGTAAATCTTTGGGCAAATACACTATCCTTGGGTTACTAGCAATGAACTCTCCTAGGTTACTAGCAATAAAACGACAGGACCAGGATAGTCTTTAAAAGTTTAGGGGAAGAAGGAAGTTTTAAATTTAGTTTACAAATACCTGATCAAGGTCTTGGTGTGAAAGTAGCTAATAGGCATTACTTTATTTGTGTACTTTTTGACTTATTGAATATTTGAAGTATAGACATACATATACATTTGTGCATGTATATTTAAAGTTTTTCTTTGTTTTTCTGATTATAGAAATAGCATGTGTAAGTTATCAAAAGTTTAGAAAGCCAAGAAAGAAGGCAGTCATTTAATCCCACTAACTGCAAGGAAAAATTCTGTTAATAGTTTCATATACAGTTTATCCTTCCAGACTGTTTTTCAGGAATATATTATGTACTACTATTTTGAAAATCGCTTGCTTTATTTCACAGTGTATCACTGAACATTTTCCAGTGCCATTACATTCTGTTCTTTAAGGTGAGTTTAATGCCCTTGTACTACGTATTTCAATGTTTTATTCCATTTTTTAATTTTTTAAAAAGGTAATACATGCAGATATTCTTTGTTTTGCACTTTCTAAAAACTTAGACATTGGTTTCTATTAGTATACCAATCTACCTCAATCTTTTAAAAAACTGGCTGTATGCTCTTTTATTATACAGCTGTATCATAATTTCTTTAACCAGCCATTCTCAGATGTCTTGGTCGCAGGGTCTTTTAGCACATTTAAAAATTATTGAGAACCCCAAAGGGCCTTTTTATGCAGTCTATACCTATAGATATTTACTGTACTAGAAATTAAAACTGAGAAATTAAAAAAAAATATTAATTCATTAAAATAATAATAATAAATCCATTACGTGTTAACGTAACATATTTCAGTGAAAAAGAACTATTTGCCAAAACAAATCTAATGATAAGAGTAATGTTGTTTTCATATATTTGCAAGTTTCCATAATGTTTGACTTAGTACAAGAAGGCTGGATTCTTATATCTGATTCTTCATTCAGTCTGTATACTATGTTGTTTGGGTTAAAGTTTTGGAAGACTATCTGGCTCCCCATAGATATGCAGCTAGAGAATGGGGGAGCTCTTAGATGCCTGAGAAGATCTCATGGACCCTCAGGAGTCTTCTAACCACACTTTGCGAACAGCTTATTTAATCATTCTCCTATAGATGGGAAATTAGATTATTTACAGTCCTTTGGTGTACAAAGCATGCTGAACTGAATGCCCTGGTAGATGCCTTTCAACAGATGCTTGAGTGCCAGACAGTGTGGGCTTGTGGGATACGAAGAAGTGAGACCAGTTCTATTCCCTGAAGGGCTACCAAGTTTACTGGGAGAGGCAGGCAGGCAGACAAGTATACAGTAGTGGAGGCTGCCAGTTGTGCATGTGTAGTCCTGTGAGCCATCAGGAAGCAAGGTGTACCCAGCATTTAGGGGGACGTGGGATTAGGGAGGGCTTCATAGAGGAGAGGATTCGTGAGTGGAGTGCTGACAATTGGATCCAGCTACCAGGGGAGAAAGTGGGGTGGTCGTTTCCCAGTCATCCTGGATCTCCTTTTCTGGAGCTTGTTTGTGGTCCACGAGAGACTGTTGCTTTGGCGGCTTGATCACACCTTGTTTATTATTTTAGTCCTTATTCGTCTCTTAATTATGCCATCAAAGGAAAGGATTATTCAATACCTTCTCTATGTCACCTTTTCCATCTTCCATTACTCGTGCTTATCTTTAAGGTACATACACCTACTGTGCCATCATAGTTTATGAAACTTAAAACTTCTGCTTCAAACTTCCTCGAACTCAAGTGATGGCGACTGATCATGAAATAAGTAAATTGGGTGCCAGACTATTGAGCTATAGATCCACCACTTATAGAGGACATACGGAATTGCCTGTTTCCTTGAAAATCTACCAAGGAAATTGTTAAAGGGTATTATATTATGCTAGTCTGCTCTTTAGCACTCTGTCTGGTCCATGTCGTGAGAAGGTTTAAGGACTTGGAAATTAAGTTTTTCTTGTAAAGTTTTAGACAGTATGCTTTCACATTGGGTTAGATATGTCAACCATGTATTATCTTTTATCTTTTAGCAAACAAGATTTTTTTGAAAGCATGAGTAGGTACTGTGTTTCCCCCAAAATAAGACCTAACTGGAAAATAAGCCCTAGCATGATTTTTCAGGATGACATCCCCTGAACATGAGCCCTAATGCATCTTTTGGAGCAAAAATTCATAAAAGACCCGGTCTTATTTTCGGGGAAACACGGTAATAGAGGCTTTGGATTACTCTGTGCCTTTCCGCCCCATCACTTGATGTTTAGTTCTCAGGTTGGCCTTTAAGACGTAGTACAAAGGTCTCATTTGTACAGCTTCACAAAGTCCAAGTAGAGAGCGGATGTTAGGTTTTAAGTCTCACTTCCAAATTCCGAGAGTTCTTGTACTAAGTAACAGGTCAGGCTTACATTACTTAGCCAGAGAGAGTGATAATACTGAAATAATGCAGAGTCACTCCAGCTCTGCAAATTGTCAAGAAGCTAGAAATCAGTGATTTCCTCCTTTTCAGCAGTTTCTTCTTGACCAGCAACCTGTGACCCTGGCACTTTGTAATTCTTGTGACCTGGTCATCATAACTAACATGTGCAGTGGGTCAAGCCTGTGCTAGGCCTTGCATGGGCTAATGTATGCATATTATCCTTTAGTTCACCCACAGATCTGCAGAGCAGTTGTTCTGTCATTTTACAAATAAAGAAATGGTCTCAGAGAGGTTGAGTTACTTGCTTTAGGTGAAATAACTAGTTAAACAGAGATGCTAGCATTCAAACTTGGGACACCATAACTAGGGTGAAACTTCCCGTGATGTCATTGTGCCGTTCAGGTACTCCAGTAACTAGTGCAATGTACGTCATGTCTTATAAATGCCACACTGGGACAGTAGATGGCAGGGAATTACTGCAGCTTAGTTCTCCACAAGTACACTGAGCTTCAGTACGTTCTTTAAGCGGAGGCTAGAGGTTTATGGTTTGTTGGTGTTGTTGTGTCCCTAAAACATACACACAAAAAAATCTAAAAAAGGAAACACTGACTTCCTCCTCCCTCTCCCAAAAGGGACCAAAAGAAGGTCTAAAATAGAAATCATATGTAATGGTGAGGAGGTAGAAATTGCTTATCATAATGGTAAGAGTTCTGGAATGATACCTGAACTTGGTATCTCATTAGTCTTGTGACAGATGGAGGCATAGGGAGGCATGCAAAAATAAAACATGGTCTGTACCTGTGAGGCACTTACAGTCTGCGGTTCAAGTTCTAGATTCTGCATTATGTTCTCATGAGTCACAGTGGGCTGTGTGTGTGTGGGTGACGTGTTGAGGTCGTGGACAAAGAGTGGGAGGGCATTGTTCAGACGCGCCTTTCTCCTGTAAATGCCTTTCACACTTCTGTTCATCTCGCCAAGTCTACTTTTCAGTTTCATTGCTTCTGTGAAGCTTTTCCATGGCTGTTGCAGCTACCCGTCATTTTCTTCTCTGAAATTCCTCTTATTTCTAATCTGTACATAAGGTATTCATTATCACCTCCCTGTAAGATGATTTATTGCATAACTTTAATTATAGCCTTTTGCCATCTGAATTCATGGCCGTTCAGTTCAATACATGTTTTGATAGCCTCTTATGGCAGGAGGGACGACATGTGATAAACAAGGGGGAAATCATCAAGATCCCCTGGTGTACCTTTGGTCTGATAACTTAAATTTTGTGTAAGTACTATGAAGGAAATATGACAGTGCAATGAAGGAAAGTGACTGGGAAGACGACTTTAGATAGTGATGGCGGAGAAGGCTGCTCTGAGATGATGTCGAAGCTGAGCTCTGAATGGAGGGTAGGAGCCAAATGAGTGAAGATTTGGGGACAGAGGGGACAGCCTGTGGAAGACCCTGATGTAGGAGTGAGCTTTCCGTAAGTGGAGAGGAGAGGTGTCAGGTGTCTCCAGAGCACCGTTAGTAAGAAGGAGATGGTAGAAGAAGAGACCATAAAGGTCGCCCTTGAGGCATAAACAGGGGTTTGAGCTTCTGCAAAATTGGATGGGAGGTGATTGGGGTTTTTTTGGTGGTGGTGTTATTTTTGTTAATTTTTTTTTTGTGTGTGTGTATAATGGCTTTACTGAGACATAACTTGCATACAATAAAATCCCTTTAAAGTGTATAAGTCAGTGTTTTTAGTGTATTTTATAGAGTTGTGTGACCATCTCCACTATCTAATTTCAGAATGTTTTCATTACCCCAGAAAGAAGCCCTGTACCCATTAGCAATCATTCTCCCTTCCCTGCTCCTTCCCACCCCTTGGCGACCACTAATCTACTTCCTGTTTATATGGTTTTGCCTATTCTGGATATGTAATATAAATGGTCTCACATAATATATGACTTTTTGTGTCTGGCTTCTTTTAGCATATTTTCAAGTTTCAGTTATGTTGTAGTATATATCTATACTTAATTCCTTTTTATTGCCACATAATATTCTATTATATGGATATACCATATTTTGTTTATTCATTCATTAGTTGATGGACACCTGGGTTGTTTCTTGCTATGAACATTAATATACAAGTTTTTGTGTGGATATATGTATTTCCATCTCTCTTGGGTATATCTAGGAGTGGAATTGCTGAGTTATATGGAAATACTGTATTTAACATCTTGAGGAACTGTCAAGTGTTTTCCAAAGCAGCTGTACCATTTTACATCCCCACCAGCAATGAATAAGGTTCCAATCCACTTCACACCTTTCTCAATACTTGTTATTTGTCCGTTAGCCACCATAGTGGTTGTGCAGTGGTATCTCATTGTGATTTTTGGTTTGCGTTTCCCTAAGGACTAATGGTGCTTAATGTCTTTACATATGCTATTGACCATTTGTGTATCGTCTTTGGAGAAATGTCTGTTCAAATTCTTCGCCCATTTTTAAATGTCCTTGTCTTGTTGAGTTCTTTACATATTCTGGATACAAGTCCCTTATTAGATATATGATTTGTATATATTTTCTCCCATTCTGTGGGTTGTCTTTTTATTTTTCTTGATGAAGTCTGGTTTATCTATCTTTTTCTTTTGTTGCTTGTGCTTTTGGTGTCATGGATAATAAACCATTGCCAAATCCAAGATGAAGCCATCGTTTTTAAATATGGGACTGACAGTCTGTTTTACATTTTTCGTAGATCACTCAGGCTATTTGGAAACTGGATTGGAAGATTCTAGAATGAAACTAGGGAGAACAGTTAAGAGGTTGTTACAGTATCCACAGACAAATTGGTAGACATTAAACGTCAGTAAGTACTTGTTAAATCAATGTATTCCAATAGCATCCTGTTAATGGGAATAAAAAATAGTCTTCACCTTTAAGGAGTTGACAGGTAAAACATAAGCCCAATTGTTTTATAAGGCAGATTGCACTGAGTGTTATAAAAAAGGAACGAAAAATTTAATAATAAGAACAACGAAGAGAGAAGTTACTTGTATAAACTCTTACTGAGTTCATTTTTAATAGTTGTTTGTTATACTTCCGTATGAAAGAGTAAATGAAAGCTATAGGAGAGATGGTATTAAAACTGAGCCTTGGAAGATAGGTAGGGTACTGGCAGGTGGAAAAGTGGGAGCAGGGTGTTTTTGATGGAGGAATCATATCATGTCTGGGAGTAGGTGATTAAAATTAAGGGTGTTTTGATTGAAACCTAGAGTTGGAGGAATTAATAGGCAAGGAAGCTGGAAATGTCCCTTGAGGCTTACCTATAATTCCAGATTGAGTTGATAAATAGGAAGGCTGTGGGGAGTCAGTGCCTTCCTCAAACTCTTTTAGTGGCACGATTGTTGTTTTTCATAGCAAAGTGTGAATCGTAGTAGAGAGAAAGTGGAGCACAGCTAACACAGTGCCAAGAACAGTTTAGATCGGGTAGTGTGTAAAAGTGATGGCTAACGGGGGATTTGGGAGAAGTTGAGGTAGTGATGGCAGCCTTAGTATGATTGTGTGGGGATGGTGGAAGAGCACAGCCCACTGCAGCCCTTGGAACGGCTGAATTCCAGTGATCGTGGGGAAAAGTGGTCCCACTTAGCAGAAGGAGGGCAGTCCAGGGTTGGGCAGGATAACAACTTTAACACATGTGCATACCTGCAGGAAGTTCCAGGTGGAAGTATCCAGTGGGTTTGGGCATAGCAAGTGGGCACAGGAGTTGGCTCTATGGCATAGAGGAAATATAGGTGGACTTTGGAATCAGACATACCTCTGACTCAACCTCTTACTGGCTTTGTAAATTTGTGGTGGTGGCGGGGGCTGAGGGGACGTTACTTAATTTAATTTCCTGCTTTGTAGGAATCCCTGCCTCACAGGGCTATTGAGAGGGTCAGATAGGGTCATCTCTGTAAAATGCCTGGCAAGTAGGAGCCTTCTTTCTGTAGTTTGTTCCCTTCTTCCCTGGAGTCATAAGGCTTTGATTTCATTTAAAATCTTCCCTAGTGAATATGGTGCATTGAATGGAATCACTGGCACAATCCAGGGGGGTTTAGGCTGTGTGTGTGTGTGTGTGTGTGTGTGTGTGTGTACACACAACCATTCAGCAAAAGACTACAGGCACTTGTTCACTGTTTAAAAACTCTTTATTGTGTTGTTCTCCTATTTTCCCTTGAATGTGTCTTGTTTCTAGTCTTGTCCAAACAAAATGCTTACGTTAAAGTTAGGTGTGAATCTCTTGGAAGACTCCCTGAACGCAAAATTGCTTTCTAAAAGTTGTGTCGTCATTAAGATGGACAGTTTTTGACCTGTCCCTGTTTGCCTGATTGGATAGATTTTCCCAAGGTCTTTTAATGTGCTGGGCTGCTGATACATCTGATTTGACTTTTGCTTTGCTTTGTTTTCCTAAATTCTAACTCAAGTGCTTCTGTTTTTTTTTTTTTTTTTTCGTCTACATAATGCAGTGGATCTTGATCAGAATAGCCAATGTAGTTTGCAGGAGAGCTATAAAATATTGATTGTATATATGAGTAGTTTCCCAGTATTCTTAAATGGAAACTATAAATACCATCTCAGGACACAATTTAGTTTTTCCAGAAGGGAGATTGATTTTTAACTGGCATTACTTCAGTGGCTTAGTATTTTAAAAATCAAGACTCTGGCTTGGAATAAAATGAAAGTGTAAGACCTACTTTCCATTAAGCTCATGGTTTTGTTTTAGTTTTCTAGGGTTTTTAGGAACTAAACACTCTGCATAACAATGACTGTGTTAAGTTTAATTATTTGTTCCATTGCTTTATGTCTTAGAGCTGGAAGGGATTTTGAGTCCTTCTGTCCAAGTGGCCATTCTGTGCCGGATCCCTTCTGTGGCAGCTGACAGCCAACTTGCCTCCTCTGGAGGCAGGCTCTTTCATTGCTGGACAGGTCTAATTGTTAGAAGATTTTTTCCCCCTTATACTGAGATGAAAGCCAACTCCTTGAAACTGTTACCCATAAACTGTCATCCATTTGTCCAACTTCAGTCTTTTGGTGTCACATAAATTAAATCCACCAGCTCTTCAGATAATTGAAAATAGTTGCTAGGCACCACTTCGCCGACTTTTAAGTTGTCTTTTTTTTTTCCCTCCAAGAAAAACAGCCCTCGTTCCCTCACCATTCTTGCCATGATATGTCATTTCTAGATTCTTTTTCAGCCTGTTTCACTATGACCCTTTTTAACTGAAATGTCCACCACCACTAAGAACTGGTTGAATGTGGTGAGACCATTGTTGCTGTAGTGAATTTGTTTCTAAAATCGACTCTCTGTAAATGAACATGTTATTTGGGAGTACGTACTTCTGAACATTGTCCCGCAATGCACACTGTAGCTCAGTTAGCCTTGGAAAACTGACCGTATTTGAGGGTCTATATCAGGGTCAGCTCAGACTGGATTGGCACCAGCGACTTCAGGCTACTCAAATCTATAGTCCTGTCCTTTGAGTGAGGAGCCAGATATACTCTCTCTCCCTTGGCTCATTCTGAGGGTGAGGATGGCTAAAGAATTAGCGACAAATAATTAGAAATATTCCAGGAGTTTGGTGGAATTAACACTTAGCCTAAACACAGCAGAACATTGATCAGCCAACAGGTCATGACTAAATCTGCCCAAGTTGTCATTAATAATAGTTTATTTGGATTATCCTCCACGTATTATTTTCTAAAATCCAGGGCTATAGAGCTTTATGCTGAATGCCTTAGTGATGCAAATCTCTGAGAGACAGTTTGGTGTCTTTCAATAAGAATGTGGGCTCTGAACCACATAGCTGGGTTTGGAATCTGACTGGGCCCCCCTAGCTCTATGATCTTAGGCAAAGTAGCCAACCTTTTTTGTGTATTCACTTACAAATGAGAGTAACTGTAGCGCTACCTCATAGATTTCCTGTGAGTCTTAAGTTAATAGTGTTGGCAGGGCGGAGGCTAGTGTGAGGCACTTTGCTTGAGTGAAAAATTTCAGGAAGCATGAAAACAACCAAAAACAAACAAACAAACAAAAAAACCAAACCAAAACAACAACCAAACAACAACAATCTAGATAAAAATAGTAGTTTAATGCAATAAAATGAACAAAATACCGAAATTTTAAATGAAGACCAGATCCGACGGGATTGAGATTCGGGTGAAGTGAATGAGAGTGAGTTGTACAAGAGCAGGGTTGTATCCTGTCTTTATTTAAAGTTTTCATCATGTATTTTTTGCATTAATGTTGATATTTTCAAAATATTGCATTAAAATATTATTTATCTTGATTACTAGAGGTGTTTTTGTTGTTGTTGTTGTGTTTTTTTTGTTGTTGTTTTTTTTTGCCCCAGGTGAGTGCCTCGCTCATCCATCTTGCAGACCATTGTGTTGATGGTGTTTGTAGGGTGGGGAAGAAAAAATAAATTTCCTTCTTCCCTTCCACGCTCTTCTGGCTTAACTAATCAAATTAACGTGAGAGACTAACAGGAGAAAATGACCAAATTTATTACATATATACATACAGGGGTTCCCTATGGATAGGGGACCCAAGGACGGATGGGACAGTTAAGGCGCACATGCCACTAAGCAGAAGGGGTGAAGGGTTGTGGTTTGGGACTTCAAAGGGCCAGATGGCAACTCAGGGAGATTGAAAAGCTAATGTTTGGTAAATAAAGGTTTGCTGGGCCATCTTTACAATGGGACACAGGAGGACTTGCCAGTTTCCTCCAGTCTGTCACACTTAGGTCATACTAAACTCTAGTTATCTATAATAACTCCCTTCCTTCCTGGAGCTGGTCCTCTGTCAAAATTCCTTTTAGGCAGTTAGAGGGAAGGTCAACGGTTTTTCCCGAGGTGTTCATTTCTCGAAAATAACCAGCTTAAAATAGTCAGTATCCCGAAAGGCATATTTTGGGGTGACAGACTTGGCTTCACCTCAATTACAATGATGTTTTGAAGAGGAAGTGAATTTTAAGAGCCCCGTGGAAGGATTTATTTCCAGCATTGATATTTCTGTTAGGTCGTCTCAGAGTGCCAGTCCAAATCTGATAATCATGGTTAGTTTTAGGTATTGAATGCCCTGTTTCAAACACTGCTGGAGCTCAAACCCCAGAGAATAAAAAATGTGAACACTTAGCTTATGTCTAGAAAAATGCAGCCAAGCCAAACAGCACAGAGCCATTGCTTGCTTGTCCTTGATGGCCAGGACTGTGAAAGAGCCACAGATGGTGGCTGAGCCATCACTGGAACTACTGCGAGTCGGCTCGGGATGTTCTAAGAGGCAGAAGCCAGGAACCCACTGTGGAGTGGGATCTGGTGTTGCAGAAGCTAAATTACGATGATGGCATCTTTCTGTCATTCTGGTTCTGCTCCAGTTTGCTTTTAGTTATATCAACCTGATCATAAACATCTTGGGAATCTGTTTCATAGTCAGTGGCCCGTGAATGGCAGAAAAAACGTTACAGAATCAATTTTTAAAGCTTTCTTCGTGGCAGTCCAAGGCAGCTGCTGTCTGTTAGAACATCATCCTTATTGTAATGACACTTTCTTTTCCTCTCTTTTCTTTTTCCTCCCTCTTTCCCACTCTCCCTCCCCTTTCCTCTCCTCCTTCCCTTTCTTTTTTCCTCTCTTGGGTCTTTTTAATACAGATTTAGTCTATGTTGCTTTCTGCACAAAGTAGTAGAAATCGGTCTCTTAAAAGGTTACAGAAACTGGATGTTGTTGATGCGTTGCATACAATAGGTGGAGCTGAATAAACTAGTAATCGCCTTAGCAGTTATCATTGGTATTGATTAGGTTTACATTTATCTGAAGATTTTATCATTTTGTTTTTAGGTTGCAAAGTAGTGGAATCCAAGTATGTACTTGAGAAGTGGAATGAGCTTAAAACGTAACTATTTTGTTGGCTGCCTTCTGTGATGGGGTAGCTTAACTGCACATTTTTAGAGACTCCAGGTCTCTTTTTCTGGCTTGGCATTGAAAAAGAAAACCACTACCACAAAATCCAACAGGAATGGGAAATTCTTATCTCAAAAAGAATGTATGTCACCTTCTTTGTACCAGTTTTTTGAGAGCAGCTGCGGCAGCTGAACTATATATGCCTGCTTTGTTTTCCTTCTTTCACTTGGCAGGTGGCGAAAGAGTGAAAGTTTTAAAATGAGTCTAAAATTAATGTGTCTAGGGGAGCATTCAATTTCATGTATATGCTATTTAGAATAGCAATATATAGATAGCAGAAGAAGATGTAGAGACTTGAGTAGAGAATAAGCTTAAAGGTTGAAGTCGAGAAGCCAGTACATTAGCAGCAGTTTGATTTATGAGGGAAATAGCCTCAGCGGTCTAGGAACTCGTATTGAATAGAGGCAACTGTGGGAATAGATTGTCTTACCCAGAAAGCGATCCTTGGTTTAATGGGCGGGGTTTAATGTTTCCTATTGGGTAATCTTTAGATTCATTAGTAAGGTAGGACTTCCCGAATAGCAATGTGAAATCCAATGCGTTGTTCCTTCTTACTACTTCTATTTTGGGCCAGCTTGGACTGAGTTTTAGAGATTTGTGAACCACAAATCCTGGTTGTTAGTGTTGAGTCATTACGACAGGAGGCATGGGAATGAGGGCACGGCGCAGGGAGACATGTGCTCCCACAGTGGAGTTGGTTGGTGACACGGTATTACAGTCTGTGGCACTTGGCTGGTCCTCCAGCATTATCTGTTGGATTAGAAAGACGTGGGCCCTCATTACCCACTCGATGGGTCCCTAGCATTCTACTCCACTCCACTGTCTGCAGGACTGGCCACTCTCCCTAATCATTGTCTTTCTCAGATTTCATGAATCTCTGGAATTCTTCACTTAAGCTTTCCGGGCTCTTCTTGTAAGGGCTGCCCTTTCCTGCATTCCTTCACCCTATGTTGGACACTACCTTTACCTTTATAGTCCTCTCCTAAAGGACCCTTAATATAAGGTGATTGTATTGAGGGTTTGGGGGTGATAAGGATTAGAGCCTGGCAGAGGCAGCATCTTGGCATGGCACCTTAGACATCAGTCACTGCCCTAACACCTGTCAGGCATTCCCTCTGCCCAGCCAGACTCTCTCCTAGCTTAGACTTCAATTTCTTCGTGCTCTTTTCTCTTCTGTAGAATTGGTTTTTCTGTCTCCCAGATTTCAGTACCTGTCACTTTCTGATCCAGGCACATTCAACCCTCCAAATAAATCCTACCCTTGCCTTTGCTGATTAAAAAATTGCTTTCCATGAACAAAGGACCTGGAACAAAGCATAGGCAGATGCTTTAAAACTTTAGTGTGTGTGTTTTTTTAACCTGATTAAATTTTTAGATAACGTGTCTTATTTCCCCTCGAGTATCTAAGAAAGAAAGGAGGGCTATTAAGACTTAGTTTCCCTTCGTTTAGGATCGACCCTGAAGTGTCAGGGTTTATTATTATTTTCTTGCTACATTTTATTTTGCTTTATTTCCTTTTTTAATCCCATCTTTATTTATTCACTTACTCACCTTAAAAACTGTTGAATGAATCCTTTGCTCCCTGAGGCTTAGTTTAAGTCACTCAGTTGATTAAGACCTGCTCCTGAGGTGTTCAGAAGGGGAGAGGGCAGATGGTTGAACAAAGGATTCCAGTGTGGCAGGAACTGGGAGGAAGAGACTAATTGCTTGAGGAAGTGGAGGCAGGCTTTGGAGGCCTGCCCTGGGAAGCCACCCACTGTGGGACATGTGTTAAGACTGCAGCCTCTGGGATCACACTGCCTGGGAAGCCAGCCAGCCAGCCAGCAAGTTGCTCAAGCACTTGGTATCTCCATTTCTCCCATTACAAACCAAGAATAATAATGGTAGTGCCTCTTAGTGTTGTGGTAAGAATTAAATGAGATAATGCATGTAAGGCATCAGAGTAAGGCTGGGCTTATGCTAATATAATGTTTAATTTTTAAAAATGTGACCCATAATAATGTTGAAATAAATTTCTAGGCACACGATAGAACCACTCTGCCTGCGGGTGCCATGTCAGCGTACTGCAAACTAGGGTTTCCAGGCGGGAATTCCTCCCGTTCCCAGGAATCTTTTTTGCTTTCCCGTTCCCGAATCCTGAGATATAAACTGTGTTCTGTTCTCGATGATGAATTGTTTCCACAAAGTGATGGCCGATACTGCCAACCACCTGGGTTCAAGGAGCCGATTTCCCTGATTTCCCGACCAACTTTCTTCGGGATTTGGGAACTGGAAAGCGAAAAAAATTCCTGAGAACGGGCGGGAATTCTCTCCTGGAAACCTTAACTGAAACATAGGTAACTGTCATGTCCCGTATATGCTCCCTTGACCAGAAACGCAGTACATCCAGGCAGCCAATCCCTCAATGACATGCCAGCCCGGGGCCTTCTCACCCTAAACAAGGTTGAGTGTGTGGCCCCAGCCAATGAGATGTTTTCTTTGGTTTTGTTCTTAATTTTATAAAAGCTTCTTGCCATCTACTGTGTTTTTGCAGTTCTCCTGAAGGAGACTGCTCACTTTGTGAAGTGTTAAATAAACTTTGTATCGCCTACGCGGTCTTTAATCATTTTGTTAACAGTAGGAATTTAACCTTACAATTAAGTATATACATACCAATACATAAAACTGACCACATATTTTACAATTTACAACATTCTCGCTTTTTTCTGTATAAAATATTTTTCAGTTTCACATAAACAAATTATGTAGTGATCTTGACGGTAGTTCGACAACCACTGGTCCAGCACTTAAAGCACAATTATATATAGGACGTAATTCTTGCTAATGATAATGAACAACTATGTTACTGGTTTATGTTATTTGCTATACTTTTTACTGTTATTTTAGAGTGTGCTCTTTCTTACTGTACAGCAGTAGCAGTATGCTCACGCCTGCAGCAGCCTCCTCCATTTGGTGCTGACCACATCTCTTGATTGCATCCTTTTCTCTTGTGCTTGATCTAATTTTGTACAGTAATGTGCTTACAGGCTGGTAGCCTACAAGCACTAGGCTATACCATACAGCCTAGGTGTGTAGTTGGCTACACCATCTAGGTTTGTGTACGTGCACTCTATGATGTTCACGCAACGATGAAATGGCCAAACAACACATTTCATAGCACAGATCCCCATTGTGAAGCAACACGCGACTGTAACATGCCTGTAATTCACTTGAATATTATATTAGTAGCAGGTGTGCAACATAATGATTTGATATATGTATACATTGCAAAATGATCACAATAAGTCTAGTTAATATCCATCACCATACACAGTTACAGAATTTTTTTTGTGTGATGAGAACTTTTAAAATTACTCTCATAGCAACTTTCAAATATGCAATACATTATTAACTATAGTCGCCATGCTTTATATTACATCCCTGTGACTTATTTATTTTATATCTGAAAGTTTGTACCTTTCTAGTACCTTTATGCATTTTGCCCCCCTGCCTCTAGCAATCACCAATCTTTTCTCTGTATTTATGAGCTTAGTGGGTTTTTTTTTTAGATTCCACATGTAAGTGAGATTATATGATGGTATTTTTCTTTGTCTGACTTATTTCACTTAACATGATGCCCTCAAGGTTCAACACTGTTATCACAAATGGCAAGATTTCATTCTTTTTTATGGTTGAAGACCATTCCATTTTGTATGTCCCATCTTTTCTTTACCCATTCATCCATGGACACATAGGTTGTTTCCATATCTTGGCTATTGTAAATAATGCTGCTATGAACGTGGGGGTGCATATTATCTTTTTGAGTTAGTGTTTTCATTTTCTTTGGACAAATACCCAGAAGTGGACTTGCTGGATCATATATGGTAGTTCCATTTTTCCTTTTTTTTTTTTAAGATTTTATTGGGGCAGGGGAACAGGACTCTTTGGGGAACAGTGTGTACTTCCAGGCTTTTTTCCAAGTCAAGTTGTTGTCCTTTCAGTCTTAGTTGTGGAGGGCGCAGCTCAGCTCCAGGTCCAGTTGCCGTTGCTAGTTGCAGGGGGTGCTGCCCACCATCCCTTGTGGGACTCGAGGAATCAAACTGGCACCCTTGTGTTTGAGAGCCCGCACTCCAACCAACTGAGCCATCCGGGAGGCAGATCAGCTCAAGGTGCCGTGTTCAATCTTAGTTGCAGGGGGCGCTGCCCACCATCTCTTGCGGGACTTGAGGAACCGAACTGGCCATCTTGTGGTTGAGAGCCCACTGGCCCATGTGGGAATTGAACTGGCAGCCTTTGGAGTTAGGAGCATGGAGCTCCAACCACCTGAGCTGAGCCACCAGGCTGGCCCCCGATTTTCACTTTTTTGAGGAAAGTTTATGCTGATTTCCATAATGGCTATCTTCTGGTATTATTGTTGTTCTTGCTGGGTGTTAAAGGATGATTGTGTTGCATGTCTGCCTACCCAGTGGACCTCAGGACCCCACTGGCAGCCCTGTCAGAAAACAGTGTTAGCATCAGCTGTGTCTCTCCTTCTCTTTCCCTTTGTTTGCAGGACTGTCTGCTGCCAGCTCTCGGCGGCTGCTGAGCACGGCACATCTTTGGTGTCCTTGCTGTAGTTCTCCACCAGAGCACGGCCAGAGAGCTGGGAGGGCGGGAGGGAGAAGAATCTCTCTGCGCACCAGTAGCAATCCATCCTGTGTGAGCAGATGGCACTGGAGGAAACAGCAGCTTCCCTCGTGCTGATCGACAGCCAAGATTCTGCACAGAGAGGCAGCTGAAAAGGTGCCTGGCACAGCTAGAGCCATATCCCGGGCCTTCTGCAATGGGAAGGAATTCCTTCTTATGTTGCTTGACAAGTGAAATTCCTCCTTTGCCTCTGAATGGCGCTAGTCATTGGGTTGTGATTAGGTTACAGGGGAGGCAGAGAAAATCTAGAGAGCTTAAGAGATTTGAAGAGTAATCCTACTCCTCGGGGCTGAACGTGCGTGGTGTAGTCGATACCAGAGCAGACTTACAGAACGCGAGCTTGAGGAGATGGTTAAACACTCTGGGTCTGACACTCATCTATGATTCTGGCAAAACTTTCAGATTACTTGCCATTCCCCACTTGTCCCCTTGCCCAACTTCTGTTGCCTCCATCTCAATCTGCGTTTTCTCCTCTGCTGCTTACATAAGGCAGCACATGGTACTATGCCAGACGCTCCTGGTGTGTTTCTAAGTGCATGTACTCCTATTCTGGGCCAAGAAAATACTCCTGACATAGGACATCCAAGATTTTTTGGCTTATGAAACCCCAGCATCTTTTTATTTTGTGATTTATTTCAAGTCTTAAAATGAGGTTACTGCACTATCTTATTCTTGGAATCAGTATGGAGGGTCAAATAGGAATTGATCTGCTGGTGGGATAAAGAATCTGCTTGGTAGCCTTTGTGCTTCGATATTGGATCACTTTCTTTTATCAGTGATGCTAGCCCCTCCCCTACCCAAAGCCTTGGCTTTTATCCGTGAATATTTTTATCTTGGCTATTGAAGAAACAGACCCACTGCCAACACATTTCTGGACCCAGAGTTACGAAATTGGACTAAGTGAATGTAAACATCCAGTCTGGCTAGAGAGAAAAGAGCAAAGAGGCCTAACAAAAGCATTGACCCTTCGTCCCAGGAAGTCTTCCAGGGAAAGTATGATAGGACACTAACAGGCAGTTGGGCTGGAGTTTTGGTTTGGACTCCACTCCTCACATCTCGAGTAGGTATAATGATCCGTGACTTGGCTGCCCATGAAAGGAGGGAGACTCCTTCATCTCTGAGGTCCCTCACCTCACTGCAGAAGTGGAATCTCGGTGGTGGAAACACTGGTGGATTGAGGCATACTAGGAAAGCCAGTCCTCTCACCATCACACATGGCCACAAAGTCAGATACAGGGAATTGAAATCCTACCTCTGAGATGACAAGAGGTAGAATGGCCCAACTCTCTCATGCAGATGAGGAAACTTGAGGCCGCACTGAAGTACATTGATGTGTTCAGTCCTGGGGACAATCACTTGGAAGCAGAACAAAGAGCCCAGACTCCAGATTCTCAGCCTGGTGGGGATTGCTTGTACCGTATAGACTCTGTCTCATTATGAAACCATTCCAGTGTTTTTAAAAGGGTATTTTCCTTTGATAAAAATGCAGGTATTAAGAATAAATCAACTGTATGATCTCATTTAGATGTGGCATCTAAAACAAAAACAAGAAACCAAATGTCATAGATACAGAGAACAGATTGGTGGTTGCCAGACGTTGGGGGTGGGGATGGGGATGGGGGTGGGGCGGGCAAAATGGATGAAGGGGTTTAAAAGGTACAAATTTCCAGTTATAAAATAAATAAGTCATGGGGCTATCATGTACAGCAATGTGACTATAGTTAATAATACTGTGTTGCAAATTTGAAAGTTCCTAAGAGTAGAGCTTAAAAGTTCTATCACCAGAAAAAAGAATTTGTAACTGTGTACGGAGACAGATGTGAACTAGACTTACTGTGGTGAACATTTCACACTGTACACAAATACCAAATCATGTTGTATGCCTGAAACTAATTTAATGTTATCTGTCAATTATATCTCAATAAGAAAAGAAATTGCACTACAAATTCTTTCATTTTTAATATCACAATTAGTGGTAAAGAGATGCACATTTGTACTTTACATAAATTTGGGTTCCAGTCTAAGTTAAAAGAAAAAAAAAATTTCCTATTAATTTTCTTTTGACCAAGGGAATGATCAATTATATAGGTCAGAGATTCAAATACTTTTAGTTACAATTTCCTTTGGTTCAAACACCAATAATAATTGTCCCTATGATGAGCTAAACATTGTACCCTAAGATGAATGGCAAAAGAAAAAGGTTTGTAAGATGGGTGTACTCTGTGTGAAGTCACTGTTCCTCCGGAGAGACATGTCAGTGACTTGATTCCACAGGGATTCAAAGGAACAAATCGGATTAATGTCTTACTTGATAGTTTCAAAGTTTTGTATTATTTTGTATTAAATAAGTTATAAAGCTATCTTTCTTACCTTCTTCAGAAATAGATTATAATCTCTAATGTTTTGTGATTTATCAGGAAACCTTTAGGGTAAAGATTATCTGTGTCACACAGACACCCAGAAGGGACAGTCCCAAGAGAGGAGGCAGAATTTTGGTGGTTTAGTCTAGTATAACCTCTCACTTGGGGTGACTTCTACGTACCTACATGTTAGTTTGAAAATAAGTTGTTTCCTTCCTGCCAAACTTTCTGCTGCTTCTGTTAGAGAATATTTTGGAATCTTAGTCTCAGAAATCTTTTAAGAGTTGACTCATCCATATTTTGCGGGTGTGTAAGAATGTCATAGCTTGAGGAGCAGCCAGCATCCACTTGTAGGAACAGATCACGTCTTGTTCAGAGGCTTGAGATCTGCATGCAACCTGTGGTAATGATCTTTCTGCACCAGCTTGAATGGACTGAAGTGATAATTGTGAGAACCATTGACAAAAAGTACAAAATGTCCATTTGTGTAGACTAATCAGATAGCAGAATGTTGCTTAATTCGATTAACTTGCTTTACTCAGCTATTCCAGGCTTGCCAAAGAATTAGACAGTATAATAACATTTAAAGGAAGCATTGCTGCTCATAATCCTTACAGTGTGATCGAGAATGTCTTTTTGAGTTTTAATTGCCTTACAGTCATAACTGTGGTTATCAGGACCGTTCAACAATACAACAGATACAAGATATGACAGAAGTGTAGTGAGAAGAAAGTTCATCTAATAATTTGAAGGATTTTGGGGACACGAAGATGGAGAGTCTAAAGATAAGATAGCATCTTTAATAGAGTGTATCTCATGCTTCTTGAGTAGATAGTATGTCAAGTAGCGTGGCTCTTACTGATCTGGCTTCAAGGGGATTATAATTTGGTGTGGAGGATATGCAAACAACCTCCATTCGACAGTGAAGAGTGAGATGTAGGTAGAGGTGCCATCACATATGGTGGTAGAGACTGACCTGCACGAGCTGTGGGAGGGGGACAGGGCACTTGGCTGAGTGTATATGGGGCTGCACTCCACCCTTGGTTCTGTCCACCAACCTGTGTTCCCTGGCATACAGCTGACTCCGTCTGGAGGAATAGGCATCTTCCAAAGGGGACATCTTTTTTCTAACCTACACAGAGGTACTGTATGAATTAGCTTCAGCCCAGGTGCTGGTGTATACAGAAGAGAGGATTTTTACTCTGAAGGTAGCAGAAAATGCATGGCTGTGAGGTGGCTGTTATACATCGACCTTGAAGGGTGGTTCTTCCAGCCCACGTTTGCAAAGGCCAGCTCCAGGTCTGGAAGCTTTCCTTGGGTCTGAGGTCGCTTTGAGGTGTCCACCTCTGTGTCTGTGCCCTGGGCATGTCTGTGTAAGAGCACTGTCCCTCTCCTGACCCGCTTTTCCTCCATGGGTCTGTACACTGCATGAGGGAAGGGACCACAGCCTCACTCAACTTGTGCCTGGCATAGCGAAGGGATCAGAGGCGGGCAGTAAAGGACTAGTGGGAGGTAAGGTTCGAGTAGTTCTGGGCCAGATCAGAGTGACCCTAAATGCCATCCTAAGGAGTTTCCATGTCACCCTGGAGGACAGGATGTGCACTGTTGGTGTTGGAGGAGGAAGTGACTATGCCAACACATGTGTGGGGAAAGTGCCTCTGGGCGCGGTGTGCAGAATGGGTCAGAGGAGGGAGAGGGCCTTAGGCAGAGGAGTGGCCAACGAGTTAGACGAGTTAGGGGTTGCAGCATTCTTAGAGTTTGGGAGGAAGCAGCTGCTCAGAAACACTTGCTGTAGTTTTTCTGTTTAGTTAGTTGAAGATAACAGCGCCTAATGGAAGCCAAGTGGATACACAGACCAGGACCAGGTATTTCCCCACAGGGCATACTATCACCAGGTAGGCAGAGCTTGCTAGAGTTCGCAAAGAAACTCAATGCTTACCATGTTCTTGTCCCTTTACATGGGCTTTGCCATTCTGGAAGAAAGTTAAAAGGTTCTGCACCCAATTTCCAGCGCTGGCGTGTGGGGGGAGGAGTTTGCACACCACCACCAAGCAGTTCTCCAGTACCAGCGGGTGTTTCACAATTGAGCTCAATTCAGACACTGTGTATCTGGAGATGGGGTCAGATCCCACAGGGTAAGGGCTCGGTCCTACAAGACGGCCCTCCGTGTCAGATGCCAGCTGTCAGCCCACGTTGTCACCGGTGCTTCTGACCTACTGACTATAGGTCAGAGGTTTCCACAACTCCCTCCTTGGCTTTAATTAATTGGCTAGAGCAGCTCACAGAATTCAGGAAACCCATCTGCTCACTAGGTTGCCAGTTTATTACAATGGATATTAAAGGATTTGAATCAACAGCCAGATGAAGAGATGCAGAGAGTGAGGTCCCAAGCAAAGGAGCTCGTGTCCTTGTGGAGTTTGGGGTCTAGCACGTTGAAGTGTTCTGGTTCCCCAGCCTGCAAGCTCTCGGAACCCTCTCCTTTTGGGTTTTTATGGGGGCTTCATTGCATAGGCATGGCTGATTAAATCATTGGCCATTTGTGACTGAGTCACCTTCCAGCCCCTCCTTCAGGAAATCGGGGCAGGAGTGAAAGTGCCCCCCTCTATTTATATAGTTCGTTCCCTTGGCAACCGGTGCCCACCCTTACGTGCTTCCCAAAAGTCACCTCATTACTATCAACCCATTTGTGGAAAGGAGCTTATTGCGAAGAACAAGACACCCATTCTACCTTTAGGGCTCTGGAACATTTTCAGGAACTGAGGACAAAAGACCAAGTATCATAACAAAAGATCCTCTCATTGCTCTTCTCACTTAGGAAATTCCCAGGGTTTTGGGAGCTGTGAGCTCCACTTTGGACCAAGTATGTATTTCTTATAAGTCACCATATTGCACATGTGTGCTAACATTCGAAGTGCTCCTGTTCAAGGAAATGCCCACAACATTGTGAGACAGTATCATCTACTATAGTGAGTGGTTACGAAAATGAACTCTGGTACTGTGGTGCCAGTCTGCTCGAGTTCGAGTCCCAGCTCCACCACTTACTAGCTGAGTTACTTTGGGCAAGTTACTTAACTTCTCTGTGTTTCAGTTGACTTACTTATGAAATGGGGAAAATAATAGCACTGACCTCATAGGTGTTTATGAGGATTAAGTGGGTTCATCTTTATCAACTGCTTAGAACCACATCTGGCGTAGAGCAGCAAATACTATATCCATGTCCTTGAATGAAATTTGCAGAGTCGTTATTCTAAGTCCTTTACATGTGTTAATCACATACAACTTGCAAAACAACCCTAGGTTGTATCGTTCCCATTTTAGAGATGAAGAAACTGAGGCAAAACCACACAATGTGACTAAAGTCCTAAAAGCCTCTAAGTGGTGGTGTCAGGATTTGAACTCAGGAAGTATAGCTCTAAAGTATATGCTCTTGACCATTACACTAGATTCAGATTTTTCTTCATAATTACCAAGCACAAGTGTCATGGAGTGGTTTCAAACCATGTCTGTTTGGTGTGAAGGAAAAGAAAGACTGGCTTTGAGCAAGACTGATTGAAGGGTGGATACTGGACATCTGAAATGAGTCATTTGAATAAAGTGCCTTAAATTTAGGAGTTTCTTCCATAACTTCTCCCTCTAAAGGTCTTTGGTACCTATTTCTGAACCAATATTTTTTTAAAGCTTATTTTCTTAACTAGAAGGGATTAATCAAAGTGATATCGAGTATAAACAGTTTATAGAATGAAGTTTTTCTTTCTTTCTTTTTATTATTTATTATTTATTTATTTATTTTTTAAGATTTTATTGGGGAAGGGGAACAGGACTTTATTGGGGAACAGTGTGCACTTTCAGGACTTTTCTCCAAGTCAAATTGTTGTTCTTTCAATCTTAGTTGTGGAGGGTTCTGTTCAGCTTCAAGTTGTTGTTCTTTCAGTCTTAGTTGTGGAGGGCGCAGCTCAGCTCCAGGTCCAGTTGCCTTTGCTAGTTGCAGGGGGCACAGCCCACCATCCCTTGCGGGAGTCGAACCAGCAACCTTGTGGTTGAGAGGACATACTCCAACCAACTGAGCCATCTGGGAGCTCAGCGGCAGCTCAGCTCAAGGTGCTGTGTTCAATCTTAGTTGCAGGGGGCGCTGCCCACCATCCCTTGCGGGACTCGAGGAATTGAACTGGCAACCTTGTGGTTGGGAGCCCACTGGCCCATGTGGGAATTGAACCAGCAGCCTTCAGAGTTAGGAGCACGGAGCTCTAACCGCCTGAGCCACCGGGCCGGCCTTATTTATTTTTTTCAAGTAACTACTTCAGTGCCGAAACATTCTTACGTGTGGAGGATCAAGAAGTTGTAGTTTGAAGAATCACAAAGCTGTGGTTCATTTTGACCATGCCTTGTACGAGGGTGTGTGTGCCTGTGTGTGCATGTGCATTTGGGGGTGGGGGGACATTTTCAGTGACCTTCTGGAAAAGGGAAGATACTGGGAGTGGCAATGGTTTCTCCTAATTCTAGGCAGCCTTAGGATGGAATCAAGCTTGTGTACAGGGGTCTTTCGCTCTGAGCATTTTCTTGCACGCACAATGAAAACGACATTGAGTAGTTACCTGTTTCTGGTGATTTAGCTGGGCATCTTGGGGAATTTGCTGTTTTGTGGACAGTTGTCCAACTCTTGTCTTCTGGATCCAGTTTGCTCTCAAAGGGCTTTATAGGTAATGAGAACAAAAGACAAGGTATATGTGTGTCTCTAGCCTTTCTTTGGAATTCTTCTTGAGAAATCAGAGCAGGTATGTGTTTTATCCCAACATGCTAGCAGTAGCGTTTCATGAGGCTGCTTTCTCTTCCAATCAAACTGACAAGGGCAGATGAAGGTCTTGTTTTCTGGAATGGGCCTCTATCTTCTGACCAATGTTTTATTTCTGTTGCTGTTGTAGTGAGGTCTTCATTCAGATGCAGATACATTGTTAAATAATGACAATCTATTTTACTGTGACTGTTGACTTTTCCAGGTTTTCATGGTGGGAACTGAGAGATGTGGCAGGAGTTTGGTTTTGTATCAGATTGAGGACATGCTGTCTGTCCTGCTCCAGAGAAAAGCCAAGCTGCCAGAAATAGTGGGAAAAGTATGTTGCGCATAGATCTTTCTCTTAACTATCAGTTGAATTAAGATGGTTGTGGATGTTTCCCACAGAGTTATCTTAAACTTGGAGATGTGCAGTCTACATTGGGTTAGCTCAAGGGCAGAAGGTTTTCTAACGTTGCTTCTGCTTTAGTGCAGGCCTTCACCTTATGTTTTGAATACTCTCAAAGCCTCCTTTGCTTCCACCATGCCATTTTTAATTTTTGAACAAGGAGGCTCCATATTTTCATTTTGCATGGGCCCTGCAAATTAACTAGCTGGTTTTGGCTGTGAGAATGGCATTTCTGAAACTACCTTTTTTTTTCTTTTTTTTTTTTAATCTGTAAAAGTTCATGCTCCTCCTCCTACTTATCTAGCTCTATCTCTCATGGTGTGCTTTTCTTCAGCTGTCACTACTTGCATGCAGTTCCTCCGGTTATGCCAAGCAGCCCCGTGCCTCTGAAACATTGGCCCGTGGTGTTTCCTGCTCTTCATTTCCCCTTCCATGACCTGGTTCATCTCTATTCATGGTTTGAAACGCTGAAAAAGTGAGACTCAGCTGTGAAACCTAACATGGCCAACTCAGCTATTGCTGATCATTCTTCGTCTTCTACTTCCCTTGAAAACTGGCATCTGGCATGTAGGGCCAAGTTTGATCTTGGGATCATGGTTCTATAACAGCTGTGCAGGATGATCAAATGGATTTTTATCAGAGAAAAATTTTTTTCTGTCATCTTCAGTGTGTTTTATTTATTCATTCATGCATGCACCAAATTTTTATGGAGCATCTAATATATGCTGGCTATAGTCTCAGCACTGAGGATATGGCACTGAACAAAATACTTCACTTTTTCTCAATTAATTAATAATCTAGTTAGGAGAGGCAGAAAGTAAATTAACAAATGCATCAATATATAACATGTAAGGTCTAGAGAAGGATAAGAGACTAGTGGGTGATGGGTGTGTGTGTGTGTGTGTGCTGTTTAGATTGGGGAAGGCCTATTTGCGGTGCTACTTAATCAGACACCTGAGTGAAATGAGGGCTTGACCCATGTGGAATTCTGGGAGAAAGAGTATTCCTGGCAGAGGGGACAACAAGTGAAAAGTCCCTGAAGTGGGCATATGCTTGCGATCTTCAGGAAACTACAAGGAGGCTAGTGGAATAGAGTGGGAAATGAAGAGAGAAGTGGGAGATGGGGTTAGAGAACAGGGCCTGTCCACATCTTGTAGACCAAGGTGAGGACTTGGGTTTATACTGAGTGAGATGGGAAGCCATTGGAGGTTTACAGTTAGCTGACATTTTAAAAGGCTCATTCTACCTGTTGTATTTATGCAAAGGAGCCACCTCAAGTGCCATGGAGAGATGAAGTAAGCTAAGAATTGAGAATCGACTTTTTAGGTATTGTGATTCTTTTGGTTGACTGATGTGCAGAAGATCCCAAAAGCAATCTTTTGATTTTTGTAGCAGGTCAAGGATTGATGTGGGTCAAGGACCACTTTGGTCTTAGCTGTGGGATCCTTTATCAGTCTGTTGATTCTTGGGCCCATCACCGCCTCTTTACTATGTAAAGATTTGTAAATTAGGCTTGGAGCTTAACTCACTGCTTCTGCACTTTGACTCTGGTTTGTGATGAGCCGTGCACTGATGTTAACTACCCAGGGGGTCCAAGACCAACATTATGCTTTTCTCACCTCACAGTGACATTGCTTCTTGGGCAACCATCCTCACAATTTGCTCTTGTTTGTTCACAGCAGTCACTGTTGCACTATTACGGTTTAATCCGTTGTCTTGGGACACTCTGGAAGTAGAATTTCAAGAACTTAATGTTCAATTAGATATAAAGAATGGGAGAAGTAAAAAAAAAAAAAAATCAACACAACTGGTGTTAAAGAGCAATGCCATTGATTGAGACCGGAACGCTAGGACAAGAACAGAGTGGGAGGGGAAGTGTGATTTTGGACATAAGTGTGAGGTGTCAGTGGGAGGCACATATGGAGCTGTTTAGCAGATATTCACAGGGCTGAGGGGCATCATTTTGGATATTGTTCTTCATTAAATTACTGAATACAATTGTACCCCTGTCCATAAATCCCCCCCATCTGCAGGGACCCGAAACATTCAGGTAGCCCAGTCCCTAGCCCAGTTGTCAGAATCCCTCTGCAGTCCTTTCCTAGGCAGTCTTTGAGTTGCCATTCAGACATTTCCTGAGGCAACTTTTTCTACCCATCTGTAATTCTCACTACTAGACCTAATTCTATGCCCTGGGGACTGAATAAAATAATACCTTTTTCATGTGTCACGTATTAGGTTATGAATGAATTATGTCCTCTGAGTCTTCTCCTTTCCACATTTCCTCCTCTTTTATGGGTGGGACTAAGAACGGGTCTCTGGGGCTGGTCAGCCTGCGCATGGCCGAGCAGGACAGCACCAATGCTTGTCCGTTACTCCAAGCATACTACCTTATCTGCCAGCGATTTTTCAGGTACAAAACTTACATACCACCCAGGTATTACCCAAGAGACCCGAAAGCATATGTTCATATAAAAACTGGTACATGAATGTTCATTGCACCATTGTTTATAATAGCCCCAAATGCCTGTTAAGTGATGTATGTATATACAAAATATGGTATATCAATACGGTGGAATAATGATATTCAGCCATGAAAATGAGTGAAGTATTGATATACAGTACAACGTGAATGAACCTTGAAATCATTCTGCTAAGTAAAAGAAACCAGACACAAAAGACCACATAGTGTATGATTCCGTTTATACGAGACTTGCAGAACAGGCAAGTCTATAAAGACAGAAAGTAGGTTGTAGTTGCCAGAGGCTAGAGGGAGTAGGAAATGGGGAGTGACTGCTCATGGGCACAGGGTCTCTTTCTGGGGTGATAAAAATGTTTTGAAATTAGGTAGTGGTAATGTTTGCACAACGTTGAGAATGAATTAAACACCACTGAATGTTATGCCATGTGTTGTATCTCAGTAAAACTGTCATTAGGAAAAAAATGGGTGTTGACTCCTCTCTGAAGGTGAGGATTAAATGAAATAACACTAAGTGCCTAAAGCACAGTGCTTGGGACATAGTATGTACTCAGTTAGTGATTGTTATTATTTCTCTGAAGGAAAGTAATACTGCTTGAATATCAGGAAGCTGCAACTTTCCGGCACTGCTGTATTTGTAGACTATTACCGGTCACATAGTACGCCATCAGTGAATCCTTGTTGAATGAGCGTGTTTTGTTCACAATCACGTTCAGCCACATTCAGGCATGTGCTCGTCTCTGGTGTTGTGCGGCTGCAGCATCTTACTGACTCTGTGTCTCTGGGCCTAAGGCGGAGCTCCTCGTCCAGCAGTCGTGGTGGAGTCATTGGCCTGTTGAGAATGTGGTTCTTACAGGTTCATGATCAGTTCCCTGGAGAACAGAGGATTCAAAAAAATTCAGTTCCTAGGTATTTAACCGCTTTAATCTGATAATTTGTTCTGTTGAATCCAACTCACAACTTCCACAGATACGAATTTGTTATTTTAAATTAAGATAGAAGCATTTTTTCCCCCTCTGAAAATAACTTCTTAAAAATTCTCATCCTTTTATGAGCTTAGCATTCCACTGATGACACCGAGTTGCTTTTACAAATATGTGGTGCTTATATTGAGGCGCATGGAAACATAGAAAACCTGTTGTCTGTATTACCCAGCATTCTTTCAAGAAGACCAGTGGAAATTTTTTACTTTGGGCTCTAAGTAATGATTGTGCTTCTCAGCTTCCTTTAGTTTTCTGTATATCATGAACCATATACTGTGTTTCCGCAAAAGTAAGACCTAGCCGGACCATCAGCTCTAATGCGTCTTTTGGAGCAAAAATTAATATAAGACCTGGTGTTATATTATAATATTATAAAGACCCGGTATTATTTTATATTATATTATACCCACTCTTATATTAATATGAGACCAGGCCTTACATTAATTTTTGCTCCAAAAGATGCATTAGAGCTGATGGTCTGGCTAGGTCTTATTTTGGGGGAAACACGGTAGTTGACCGCATTTCCTTGTTATCATAAACTGTTGGAAGGCTCAGTATCCCATTTAGCTCACCTCTGGGACTTCGTTCCCTGCCTTTTTGTACCACCCTCCCACCAGACTCACACTTTGTTTCCTACTGTTATTTTCTCTTTGCCTAATTTATATTTTATTTTTATTTCTGTCTCTGTATATTTTCAAGGGCTGCTTTTTAAAAATTCTTTGGGAGACAAATGGGAGACAGTGCCACCATTAGTGAAGCCAATATTTAAAGCATGACTGTGAAAACATCTACCTATAACTTTACCTCCCATTACCAACAGGGAGGAAGGGGGGAGAAGGCTAAACTGTTAGGAAAGAGTTTGTAAGCTTTTTTATTTTTTTGAAGCTTTTTTGAGTATCTCTTTTTCCTGTCTCTTTTAATAGAAGTTGGCGATATGGCAAAGCAGTACATAGAGAAAGGTCTTTTGGTTCCGGATCATGTGATCACACGCCTAATGATGTCGGAGCTGGAGAACAGGCGTGACCAGCACTGGCTGCTCGATGGTGAGTTGCACCTGTGGGTAAGCTGGGTTTCTCTGAATAGTTGGTCCTCTGTTGAATTCCGTGATTGTTCCAGTTTTGAAGATGCCTTTTGTTTCCATGACTAAATAAATCCTCATTAAGTGTAACTCATCTGAAATCAGAAGTTCTTTCATTCATAACAGGCCACACACATTAAAGCCATGAGTTATCATTTTTCACCTGTCGGATTAACAAAAGAGGGGAAAATCTGAAAATCTTTTATTGAGTATGGTTGAGAGTATAAAATGGGCAACCTTTGGAGGGCAGTTCAGCAATCTTTATACTTTTTGATTCAGCAATTCTGTGCTAGATTTCTTGCCTAAAGATGAATCTTCAAGGATGTTTATTTTCATCATTTTTTGTAAATATTATAACAAGACATTGGTAATAACCTAAGTATCTGTCGTAGGGATACGTTAAATTTTGGTACGTTTATTACCCAAATAATCTACCTATGTGTTGACATGGATCGATCTCTAAGATAAATTGCCAAGTGAAAAAAGCTAGCTGCAATGGAGTGTGTATTTTTATTTATGAAAAAATGAAGGGATGGTATAATATTACTATATATACTTACAAACATTCACATAAGCTATCTTTGGAAGGATATAAAAATTGATAACAGTGATTGGCTCTGGATAAGGATTAAGGTTGGGGAGAGAGACTTACCTTTCACTGTATATACCCTTTGATACTGCTTGATGTTTAATATGTATTTAAACAACACATGGGCCTGATTTAAAAACTCAGTGGTTCCTAAACTTCTTAGGCATGATGGATCGCTTGATGACAACTTGCTATTTCACCCAAGAAAATGCACGCAGAAGCTCATGCACAGAATATTGCAGTTTTTTACTCCAGCAAGCTGGAATGCAGAATCTTCTACTTTAAGTTTGCCCAGTATAAATCTTTTGATTTATTAAAGGAAAACGATGGACTGGGTGGATTGTCTTACTAAATAGCGAGATTCCTTGGTGCATAGAAAATAGAACCTTGATAGGCATACTGTGCTCTCTGAACACAAAATGTGGATAGTGAGATTTAGCTGTAATAAACTTCTTTCCAGTACAGAGCAATTTTTCTTCAGTTCACACAATGCACTCATTTCTATCTTAACTTGGTGAAACTGAAGCCTGGGGAGAGTTGTAACAGTTCAAATCTTGAGGTTTGCCAGCCACAGAGAAACCAGAGGCATTGTCCTACATTTAAAGTATCAGAGTGCCTATGTGTTTCCTGAAGTTTAGAGCCCCGAATCTCCAAATGACTAATATGGTAAAGTATCCTACATCAGTGTTTCTCGGTGTGTAGCCTGCAATGTTTGTAACTTCTAGACAAGAAGACAGTTTATGGCCAAATATGTTTAGAAAATGGCATTTTCAATATTAAAACTTGCTAGCATTTATTGAGCACTTACTGTATACCTAGCATTATTCTGAACACTTGATATTATCTCATTCAATCCCTACAATAACTGTATGAGGTAGATATTATTATCCACATTTACTAGATGAGAAAACTGAGACCAAGTAGGATTCCGTTACCTGCCCAAAGTTAAAGTGCCAAAATTAACCAGTTTCCTTTACTTCAGGACTTTATCGAACCTTTAATATGATAATATGATTTAATTCTTAACAGAAGGAGATATCATGAGGTATTTTCTGAATTTATTTGGCTATAGAATCTTCTACCTCATTCCCAACACCCCCTGAGAACCTCCAGGGTTTGTTCTGTGGAACATTTTTTGTGAACTACTATTCAATATATTCCTCACTTTGTAGGTGTTCTAAAAAGTTGATTATGAAGTAGATCATATGTTTCTGTAATACCTTCCTTAAAAAAAGTCTGAAACTATGTCCTCATGGGTATGAAGAAAACCAATGAACTGAATATTTTTGTTAAGAGAAAGGCTATAATGGCTTGTGGAAGGAATGTGTTTATTCATTAGGCAATAATGAAAAAAGCTCCTACTGTGTGTCAGACACTATTCAGTGCTGTTGATAAAATGGTAAGACATTGTCCCTACTTTTTAAGGGGCTTATATCACATTAGGGTGGTCAGGTGTGTAAAACATTAATTACTGACAGTGCAGTAGAAGCATATATAGCATATATATTTAGTGCCCTGAGGACTCACAGGAGAAAATTATGTTCTATTGGTGGGAGGAGGGATTGGAACAACTTTATGGAAAAAGAGACGAATGAGAGATACTGTACAGATTGATGGATGGGGGTTGGGAAGGCAGATTTTTTCAGCCGAGGGGCAGTGTGAACTGGGTGAGAGGAATGACTTGGCCTAGTATTTTCCTGCGCCTACAAGCTGGAGGCAGCAAGGGAAATCCTTGGGTGGATGGATCGTGTTCGATTCCATACAGAGATGGAACTGGAAACTGTTGCCTGTGTGGGCCATTGGAGAGTTGTTAAGTAGTGATGTAACGTGATTAGATTTGTGTCTCAGCAAAACTGTTTGCTTAGCAGCAGAGGAGAGAGTAGGTGCTGGGGCAAGGAGGTGGTGGTGACTAGAAGATTGGTACAATAGTTGCACCAAGGGATGTCGAAAACCTGAATTTAAGCAATAGCAATGGAATGGAAAGGGGGCACCATTGAGGAGAGAATGGGTTGAGGCAGAAGAATTGACAGGAGTTGTGACTGATTTAGGTACTACAACTACAGCCCTGGGTTTTCTTTTATTGCCTTCTGAGCTTTTTGAGTTTTTGTTTTTTGGTTTTTTAGCTATCATCACCTTCCCTTCACTTCTCCAGCCAGGTTTATTTCTCCAGACTCTACACATTTCACTCACGAAAGCTAGCTCTCCAGTACTTCTTATGTAGGTGATTGCCATGAGTGATATACTTCGGCTTTGCACCACCTAACAGTAATTTCTTGAGTTTAAATTCTTTAATTGTAAGGCTTGTCACCTCATAAAGTGAACTTTTTTAGCAAACTTAAAAATCTGTTTTAAAAAGGGATCACCTATGTCACACTTTTTTGGGAAGGTGGTTAGTGTAATAACAACTAACCCCGTTAGTGCCAGACTGCCCCCTTTTTAAACAGAATGTTTAACATAATGTTTTTATTGAGATGTAATTCACATACCGTAAAATTCACCCACTTAAAGTGTACAAGTCAACGCTTTTTCATGTGTTCACAAGGTTCTGCAAACATTACCACTATCTCACTTTAGAACACTTTCACCACCCCAAAAAGAAACCTGTACCCATTAGCACAGACTGCCCATTTTGCATCCCAGCTCGGCCACTTACTGGCAGTGTGTGTGACCTTGGGCGAGATACCTCGGGCCTCTGTACGTCTTATTCCTCATGGAAAACAGGGATTAGGAAAGAGTTTGTAAGAATGAAGTGAATATATGCAAAGTGCTTAGAAGAATGCATGCCATATAGTAAGTGCTATATAAGTCTGAGATTTTGTTAATGTTATTTGTTGTACTTGATATGCTGGTCTTTTTTTCTTTTGGTGACTGCCTAAAGTGTTAAGTTCAAAAGTAGTTTTAAAAATATTTAGCTAGGAGAAGTTGAAAAGTCGGTTTCAGTGATGGAATGTTTTGTCTCTCTTTCCAATGCTTTGCTTTTGCCATAACTTTTCTTCTCGGGGTGAAGTTCTTTTATATCGTAGGCCTGTTTTTAGTCAAGCACGCCAGTCTCCTAACCGAGGTAGTCTGTATCTTTCTCCTTGAACAACCATCTGGTCACTTTTGCAGTTGTGATTTTTCTTGAACGTTCTGGACTAAATCCATCTGGCGAAGTGAGGAGTGTCAGGAATGCTGAGTTCTGTGTTCAGCCTTAAACTTCTTAGGGTGGAAGGCGCGTGCTCTGCGGAGCATGTGCCCGTTGAGTGTGCTAAAGGTGATTGAGTGGACAGGACAAGAAGAATTCTTGATGACAGATGACTCATCATCTTGGTCCATATGGCTGTGGAGAGGCATCCTGCAAATGGTGGGTGGAAATGAGTTGAGTGGATGCAAGCCAAGGGTACACCAAGGGGGGTGGTGAATGCTGTGTGGTTCAGTCAGCTCCGTCCTTGCTAAGAAAAGTTCAGCACCACTTTACCTTCACAGTGTACTTTCCAGTTGGGTGAGAAACACTCTTTTATGTGTTAATATGTGTATATACGTGTGGGTTTTCCCCCCTTTTTTTCTCTTTAATTGCCTTGGAAATTTAATGTATGGAACAGTGTTTTAAAAATAGTTTTCTTTAATTTTAAGATAGATATTCCACCAGAGGAATGGAATGCACAAGCCTTCTAATTTTGTTATAAAACCATGTTTTTTAGCTTCATAGAAAAGGTATTTACTGCTTACTAGGTGATCTTAAGGTGAAATAGCAGTCAAGGAATAATAACCAGCTTTTTAAAACAAATACAAATTCTTCACTTTTTAAAAGAGGGCTGGCAATGTGTTGGGGCCAGTGGGGGGAGTGTGTAATAGATTTTTTTTTTTTTTTCATTTCTGAACTTGGCTGCCAGCCTATGCATTTTAGAGAGTAACCTATATATTCTTAAACTGAATCCTAGTTTATCTCTAAGTAGCAAGATGTAACAGAGTTGTCTGCCAGATGATTTTAGGTGTAGGTATCAAAATATTTTAAATTTGTTGTCAAAAGTTTGGTTTCACAGAAAGCAGCCTTAAGATTTGGAATTGTAAGTACAATATAATTTAAGCCTTTTCATTGGAGATAAAGATACTTGTAGAATGAGAGTCGTCATTTGGTCTATGGTCGTATGTTTCATTTATTTCGTTCTGAGCAGTGCTGCACACTGACGAACTGGTGCTTTCTGTAGGTAATTCTGGTATATTTTTTTATAGCAGAAATGGGAGCTGCTTGAATGTGTGCAATGTTTTGTGTATGTTTGTTTTCCCTGAGAGTTAAATGATCTCAGACCAGGGTATTCCAGCGTACATGCTCGCCCAGAGCCCTTGGTTTCCAAATAAAAGGTAGATGCTGGGAAACCAAGCTACAGATGCTGGAACTAGAATATTTTGTCCTACTTTTGCAGATATGGTTTATCACATTGTACTGGTACATAACTGCTCTAACCTTGTCCCTTCCATATTTTTCTCTCTGAATCAGACACTCTGAAGAGTGTTAGATCCTACTGGGCAACATATGTCTACAGCAAAAAGCCAATAATCACATATCTTCTGAATCACATTTTTAAAGAAATGCCAAGGGCAATTTTGTTTTTCTGTTGCCCTTGTGAACACAGGGTATGTTTCAAGAATAAAATGTATAATAGGTTTGTTTGAAGGTCACCGAAGACATTCTCTTTGGGAAAAAAAAAGAAAAGAATCAAACTTTCTCTCTCTCTCACTCTGTGTGTGCATATATGTGTAAGAAGGTAATAGACTATCTTCCTCATTTACCTTCAGATACGTAGTCAGTCCTGAAAAATATTATCAGATAAGCTTTGTATCTTAGATCATTGTTAAGGCGAAGATGCGTACTCTCATACCTTGAATGGAAGATCTGAAGCAATGGGAATGGTTCCTCAGGAATGGAGAATAGTCGGAATGGATGGGACGCTCCTAAGGTACTGTGGCAGTTACTATGCCTGCCAAACATAGACCGAAGAATCAAATTCTTGGTGCCTCATCAGGCTTACCCTTCCTGACATACTCATGACGTGCCCCTCATTGTAACTGTTTGTTCAACAGACATTTGTTGTACATACCGAAATGGGTTGAAATACCTGTTAGATCCTGGGTATTTCTTTTCGTTTTATTTTTTACAGTGAAAAATTTGTATATTTAGAACTAGCCAGCTGGACTCAGTTTAGGTGATGCCAATTTTGTTGGCAACATCCAAAGCATCTTAGTCAGGAGCCAGTGGAACATATGCCTGCATCTCTCCATCAGGCCTGATCAGGGTGTTGACCTTGGCCACGCCAGTGTCACAGAGCCTCTTCACAGCCTGTTTGATCTGGTGCTTGCTGGCCTTGACATCTACAATGAACAATGTGGTTGTCTTCTCTCTTCTTCATGGCCGACTCAGTAGTTAGGGGAAGTTGGTGATGGCATAGTGGTCAAGCTTGTTTCTCCTGGGGCTGCTTTTCTGAGGATACTGGGCTGCCTTTGGAGCTGCAGTGTCTTGGGCCATTGGAACGTGGGTGACGTGCGGATCTTTTTGTGGCTGTGGACGCCTTTCACTCAGCTTTCTTTGCCTTCAAGTCCTCTGCTTTGGTTTCCGCTTTGGGAGGGCAGGGCAGGGGCTTCCTTCTTTGCTTGCAGTAATCCTGGGTATTTCTAAAGTGAATGAAGTATAGGTATGACTTTGCACTGGGATAATGGCAGTAAAGAAAAAAGGAGAAAAAATCACCGGAGAGAGAGAGTAGAAGTAGAGTAAGCATGTCAGGGAGTTCCTGATGAAAACATATATTCAGTGCACCATGGTACAGGTGAAATGGCGTCTGTGTTCTGGGAGGAAGTGGAAAGATTTTGATGAATAAGGAATGCTATTCTCAGTGAAAACGACAGCATGAACAAAGATGGGTGTGTGTATAATTAGTCTTAGTGCCACATTCCTGAAGACCCATTTATGCCCCCAAACAGTGTAAATATGTCTGACAAATGTTTTTTGTTTTTTTCCTGCATCCAAAATTCTCATTTGAGGGACAATTTGGGCAGTAGCCCTTAAAAGAATGTTGTTTTGCTCATTTTCTTTGTGGGCACACATTTTTTGTCTTTCATAAGTTGACAGTTTTATTTGGGTATACATATGCAAAACAACCCCTGAAATTTGACACCTTGTGTCATACACAAAAATCAACCCCAAATTGATGAGAGACCTAACTATAAGGGCTACAATGAAAAACTTCTAGAGGAAAACACAGGAGAAAATATGATTTCAATTAATTTGGATATATACCCAGATGTGGGATTGCTAGATCACATGATGGTTTTATTTCAAATTTATTGAAGAACCTGCACACTGTTTTCCATTGTAGCTGTTCCATTTTACCTTCTGTAGGCACATTTTTAATTATTATTTTAGTGCTTTGAAGGTAGAGTTTGATCAGGTATCTGTTTATTGTATGTTTGAGTTTCTTGAAGCATTGACCTCTGTTTGTTGGATTTGGTTGATTTCAAAATGGTTATTATAGCTATAAAGCAATAATAGTCTTCTCCAAAACTGTGCATCTTTACATTTGTGTTTTAAAACAGACTTGTCATTTTTAGTCATATTCTTAGAAGAAGGGATTATAAAACCCTAGATCTGTGTTTGATTATATTTCCTAATATGATTAAGTATTTGGGTATTCTTAAATGAAAGGATTTGTAGACACATAATTAATTTCAGGTTAAATAGTATGCTGAGGAAGGACACATGACTTCAGGGGAAGGTAGGCAAAAAGAAGAAATAGTATCTGTATCTACTTTAAGTAAGACTAGATAACAGTTTTCTAAACAGAACAATATTGGTTGAGTTGCACAGGAAAGACAATTACTCAGTGGAGTTGGGTCATGAAGTCATTCTGATGACACCTGACTTGAAATTTTGGACATTTTTCATCTTATGATACACCTTATCTAAAGTGCATAGTTTGTTCAGATTTTAGATATAGCTGTTGATTGCATTAAAGCTATTGCAACCCCTTGTTAATGGTCACAAGTGATTGTACAAATTTCGTTTGGTTCTAAGTATTCATAATTTTTCCTACAGCTAAGTATTTATTGAGCACCAATTCTGTGCAAGTCACTGCCCAGACATCACAGTGGAGCAACGAAAAGAGTGGGCAGGACCTAGCCCTCTTGGAATCTGAACCTAGTGTTGATTCAGCCTTTGTGCTACCCTAGCCAGTGAGGGTCATCTTTGATTTAAATCCAAACTATCAGAAGTTGGTTTTCACCAGTTTTGTCAATATGAGCTCAAGAGTATCTAAGTGAAAAACGGTAGTCTTGAGTCTCTTCCTCATTTGGTTGGATTCTCTCCTGAGACCTTGTCCTCATGTCTTTTTCTGGGTGGCTTTCTTCTGATTGATCTGACTGCTGCCTTGGGATGAGGAACAATCTTAATATAGTAGGCCATCCTGAGTTTTCAGCAAAATGACTAGATTTTAATATGTATGCATTAAGGGCCATTGGAAAACATGTATACAGATATTTGAGCACACCCTAGAAAAATTTGGTTCAGAGATGAAAGAAGGAATCAAGTGTACATTTTTTGTGTGTCCTGATGTGCTTGGCATTGATTCATGTGAGGAGGGAATAGCCCACTTTCTGACCTCATAGGCCAGGAGGAGCAAACGCTGCATAAACAATTGCAATATAGAATCTTGGGAGTACCAAGTGAAGGGGGTGAAAGGTCGAGAGGTAGCCCAGAGAAGAAAATGCCTGACCCTCTTTTGGGGATGAGGGAGGCAGCTATTAGGAAGGCTTCCTGGAGTAGATTACACCAAGAGCTGAATTTTGAAAGTGGGAATAAAGCACATTCTAGACAGAGAGGTAAGAACATCATGTGCAAATGGTACAGAGGCATGAAACAACATGGAGTGTTCTGGAAACCACAAGTCACTGGATAATCCTAGAGCTGAAAATAGGAGCAGATGAGGCTGGAAAAGTGGGTCAGGGCAAAAGTTTAACACTGCATGAAATTCAAAAACAGCGAATTGAGTAAGCATCAAAGTTAATACTAAAAATGGCTAGAAGGAAGTTAAAATAAACTTTCAAACTTCTAGTTTGAAAGAGTGAATGACTACTTTTTTAACTTTCTTACCAACTAACATTTAAAAAAACAACTAGATATAAAAACTTTTAAATTTAGGTACACTAGACATTAAATTATGGTTTCTCTGTATTTGTGGCATGTCTCGTCGTACACTTTCAGATGCACTTAGCGCATTTGTTATTGCTATTAATAGTTAATTGTGAGTCTATAAAGTAAGGCAAAGGATGAAACTGTCTTCAAATCTTAATTTTAGATGTTAGGAGAGCCTACTTCCCCAATTTATGAAACAGGTATCTTGGGAATTGGGTAAAGGAAGAAAATTGAAGAGTTTCATCCAAAGCATCAGAGGTATACTTTGCTAGTTTAAAATTAAACAATGATTATGCACTAAGTATGCAGAAAGCACCATACTAAGAAAACGGTAATGTGGTAGGGAAAGCATGGACTTATGAGTCAGACATGAATAATTTATTAGCTGTATAGTCTTGGGAAGCAAAGTTCTTGTATTCTTTTTTTCTCATCCATAAAATAGGAGTATGTATGGCATTAGTTTGCACGGATTGACTAATAAATGCAAATGTAAAACTCTTAGTGGAGTTCTGAAACATACTAGGTGGTCAAATGGTAGATATGTGTTGTTACTATCAATGTTAAGCTCTTGTGTATATAGAAGTGTGTGTGTGTGTGTGTGTGTGTGTGTGTGTACGTACTGATATAGATGTTAGAACTTAATGTTTCAATAATAAACTGCTGAGAACTTAAAAATGTCATTCTAATAAATAAGGATCACCATATTCATCCCTCATTAAGTATACTTGGGAAATGCATAACTAAAACGACTCATCTTCCTTAAACCTTACCTAATAATATAAAAAAACAAAACAATATATATATATAATTCTGTTCATTGCCCTATCACTAATAAGAAAACCCAGACTTTGGAAAGATGAACAAGTTAATTAGGGTTAAAAGTAGAATGTGATGTTGAAAAAAATGCAGAGAATTTAATTTTTATCTTTTTACACTGTTTTTATAAAAGTGATACAGGATCATTATAAAACATTCAAACCATATGGACAAATTAAAAGAAAAGCAGCAAATCACCTAAAATCCAACTAACCAAAAATAACCAGGGTTAACAATTGAAAAGCATCATTCTAGACACCTCTCCATGCACATGTACAGATAGAAATGTGTAAGAATGGCATCATACTTTACACACTTTTTAAAAGTATTTAATTTTCCTCAAATTTAACAATAACAAAAGCTAAAGTGACCCTGAAGGACTTATAACTGAATTTCAAATAAACCTTTCGTCATCACCAGGGATATGAATTCCTATGGGAGCTCTTTAAGATATGAAAGCCGGTAGGAGATTTACATTTTTTTTTGTTGTTGTTTTTTGTTTTTCTAAAAACCTTCACATTTCAAATGTAGACAGCAGATATTGTCTCTCGACAGTGAACCGTAACCTCTTACTTATATGTTTACTCAATATACTTCCTCCTACCTCTTCTCCCCTTCCTCCCAATTTTCATTGGCTTTTGTTAAGATTTATTGTAAATTTTCTTCTGTATCTTTACCCGTTTTTTGGTCTCACATTTAAAAAATTTAGATGAATTCTGTGCTCTGGTTTTTTTAACCCACTACGACTTATCTGTTCATTTTATTTTGATTAATATCTTGGTGAATATACTATATAAATCATTGGATTGTAAACTTTAAATGTGTGAGTTATATGATATATGAATTATATCTGAATAAAGCACTGCTTTTTTTGGTGGGGGGAGGTGTTAGATTAACCTGGTTGTGAGCTTTATTTGATAATGAAACTAAAGTATTCATACATGTTCATTCTTCATAGTTTGTTGCTTATATGGAATGCCCATCAGCTCATAACTTTTTCCAAATTTTTATGAGAGAAACATTGTTATGTAGGCCGGTGAAAGCAGCCAAATGATCTGCAACCATTTTTTTTTTCTCATTGATTAATAATTCTGGCATTTTGTAAAGAAGGTGCATTTTTTAAAAAAAGATTTTCAAACATTCCAGCATGTATTCTAACCCATTGCAAAACAATAATCATAATGTCTTACTAGCCTGCTTTTAATAAGGTATTCTTTTTTTGACAAGTTTTATTATTTTTCAATTACAGGTGACATACGATATTATGTTAGTTTCAGGTGTCTAACATAGCGATGAGATGCACTGTTTTTTTAACACGACTTTTCCATTCATCACTTGGTTGACTGGATTTTGTTAGTTTTTCCTTCCTTCTTTCCTTGCTCCCTTTTCTCCCTCCTTCTCTCCCTCCTTGCAGAAGGGCACCTGGGGTGCTGTGGGACATGAGTTTCCAAGTGTGAGAATGTCTCCTTCTTGTTGAATAATTCAGCTGATTGGGAGCGGTCCTGTGTCCTTCAGAATTTTGCAGGCCTTATCTTCTTGTCTTCTTCTGGCCTAGATTATTGCTCTGTACAAGCCTAAGGCCAGTCTGACTTTCCACCCCTTTTGAATATGATTTTTTTTAAATTGCATTGCTACTATTTAATATAAGAAAACTTAAACATTTTAAAAAGGTACAACTTATTTTAAGTCTTTAGGTCCTGGAAAAATTCCTCCACATCAACAAACTGCTGGCCACCAAAGCAAACTTGGAGTTAGTAATTTGGCAAATAAGTCGCTGATAGGGAAACATCTCCTTGCTGTTGTCCAAGTAATAATTAACCTTTGTAAATAGAGAACGGATAGTAACTTTGAAAAGATCTGAGCTTAATGCCTAACTAACTTGAGAGCTATACTAATAATTTCTTTCTTTTTTTATTAGTTTCACGTGTACAAAACAATGCCCTAGTTTGACATTTCAAACTAGTGAAAGTGATATCCCCCCTCCCCCTCACAAAGTGATAACCTCCCTTCCCCAATCTTTTTTGCCCCTCTGACATCGTACATATCTATTACAATTCCATTGACTCTATTCCCTATGTTATACTCCGTATCCCATGACTATTTATTTTTCTATATAGAGTTCCTGAAGAATTGTTTCTTCATATTTGACGTAAATAGAACATCTCAAGGTTGGGTTTTTTCCGCCCTATCTTTATGTAGGGTATTCTTTTGATCTGCAATTCATTTTTTTCCCTTTAGGGAAAATCACCTGTATTACATCTTTTTCGTCCATTTGTCAGTTTTTCTATTTCAAGAATTCCGGTTATATTGGATACTCGATTGAACGTTTTCTGTCTTTGTCCTATTTTGTTTAAATTTTTTTCTGTGTTTCCTTTTGGCCTCAAACATGTTCAGACCTTTTAATTGAAGGCAGGGGAGTGCACAGCTTTGCTTATGTTCTGTAACTACTTTGTAATTTCTCTGCCTGTATGTACCATGTACACTCCTGCTGAAAAGCCTTTGCACGTACTATGCTCTGTGTAATGCTCTGTCTCCAGATGTCCACGTGGATTGCTGCATTCAGATCTCTACTCAAATGTACCTCCTGAGAGAATCCTTCCTGTACCATCCTGTGTACTCACGTTGCTCTTTCGTCTTACCTTATAATCACATGACATTACACGTTTATCTGCATATTTGATGTTTCTCATCTTCCTTATATGCTCATCCCCCCCTCCCCCCAGTGTAGCCCTCAGAAAGCAGATTATGTCTGTTTTGTTCATGGCTTTATTGCCACTACCTACAACTGTGTTGGACACGTAGAAAAGGCTGATAAATATATGTCCTGCAGACTGTCGCTGGACCGATGTGGGGGGATACTCAGCCTCTGTATTTTACCTTGGGGTGAGACTATGGACCTATGATGAAATTATTTATAAATTCCTTTTGTCTTAATTGAGATACAATGGGAGCAGTCTTCTAATTTGTTTAGAGAAAAAAGCAGAATTCTTAAACAGAGGAGCTTTTAAGCAAGGAATTTGCAGATGACAGATCATTCCTTAATTCAGTATGCCTTCTCCTTTACTGGGAAAGGGCTCAATGATTTTAGTATAAAAACAAAGGTTATAAGCTAGTATTTATCTGTGTCCTTAAACAGGAAAAATCATCATGCTGATGCCGGGGGATCTTGGTGCCATTTGGGAATTTCCCAAAGAATGCCTGCCTAATAGGGTTTCACCTTTTATTTCACTAAGCCACTTTGAAGAGGCAGAGTTACGGTTTAAAACCAAATTTTCTGGAATATCTATCTTCTCTTTATCAGTGGATCAGGAAGGAGTGACTATAACATATCTAGGTTTTTAAATGATTTATTACTAATCTACAAGTTTCTCCAGAGCAGGACCCACTTGTAAGTCTCTAGGATTGTAAAACTCTAGGATATACAATTGCTGGGTTCCAAGTGTCCCAGGAAGGTTTCATGGAACAGGAAATGGGTCCTAGGGCTCTCAGCACAATGGGAAATGTGGAACTCACAAAGTGATACAATGTAGCTTCAGCTCCATTTGCTGACATCTGGAGCACAGCTGCTGCTGCATTCTTTTTTCACCATCTGTTCATGAAAACTAGATGAAGTGGAATGTGGAGGTCTTAGATACATGTACAAATAAATTTTATGTAAACAGATAAGGTAATTATAAGATGAGAAAAGGCCTTCATGAAACAGGTTTTGATGGTGATTAATTTTAACTTGCTATTAAGGTTTCTGGTTGGTGGCATGAATGGTTTGAATGCCTCTGGGTTAGGGAAGACTGTGGAAGAATAGGTGCCTGCTTTGGCTTTAGTTAATCAGTCAGTGATGTATTGTGATGAGCAATGGCTTGCCTTTGTAATTTGGTTCTTGCTTTCTCAACAAACTGAGAAGAGACGTGGTCTCTTCCATGTTGGCCCCAGTTCTTAGTGGAGGTGGAAAGAACACTTGATGTTGTGTTGCCTTTTCACAGGCTGCCCATCATAGGCAGATGTTGCCCTTCGGAACTGCTCTTTTATTTCCATCAAACGGAGGGCTTGCTTTTCTGCTTGGGAATGTGGCGGTGGACTCTGGCTCTGCGCCCTTCCTTTGGAGTGAATGCACTCCAAATTAGAAAAACAGAAGTGACCTAGTTCCCTATCCCCCTCTACTGCTGCAGCTTGTTGCTGGGGCACCTCTTGCTTCAGCTGCTTCACCTCCCTGAGGCTCTTGGCATGGCTGAGAAGAGCAGGTGCCAAGGCCCAGTGGCCAGAGCTGCTGGGTACACAATGCCAGTCAGGAATTTAGTGACATCTCTCTGCACCTGGTGAATCTGTATGTGTGTGTGTGTGGGGGTGGTGGTGGTGAGGGGGAGCAATCTAAAAAACAACCTCAGGCACCATAATTAGTGATACAGCATGACAGATTTGGGGAGAAGTTAAACTACATAAAATTTTAGTTTTCAATGTGTATTGGCTGTTTGATTCAACAGGACAGAGCAGCTTTTCTGGGCTGGGTTAGGGGCGAGGGATAAAGATAGCCTAGTATGGAAGTATGAGGTAGGTTTCCCATATACCTGGTGAGAAATCCTGTGACGGAACAGTCTCGTGTGTAGTTAAAGGGAGGAAAGCAAGGTTTCTCTGCTTAACATGAGATCTTCATTTTACTTTGCCTTCTGGGTTTTCTGGTTTCCTCAACAATTAATGGAATATAGTCACTTGGAATACGCTATCGAAGGAAGCTGGACTATGCTAGTCATTTAGAAAGCATGTCTTTGAGGCTTACTTTTAGTAAGAATGAAAGCATACCACAACTTTGTCACAGTTCTGAAAGGAAAAATTAGGAATGCTGCCACCTGTTGACAGGATTTGGTTGTGCGTCTGGCCCACTTGGTCAATAATCCCTGCCCAGCAGGAATCCAATGTCCACATGGAGCCTGTATCCTGGGCACTTCAGGAATAAACACAGCGCCAGCCCTCAAGGAGCTCCTCATTTTAATAGAGACTACAAGCAAGCGTATGTAAAGAAGACACACCCCCAGCTAGAGTGGCAAATTCTCCTTGGGCCCACCAATGTAATCAAAGCCTGCCTAGTCTAAATCACGTACCTAAGAGAAGATAATCTCTTAGAATACATTTAAATACTTTATAAATGCATTGGAATACTTTCATGTTCCAAATGGCCATTCTGATTTAGACACAGATTTTCTGTTAGAAGATTTCCACAGATCATATTTTAACATTCCATGCATCTGCTAATTAGTTGTTTCCTTTCAAATCCCAATATCCTAGGAACTCAAAGGACCAAGGAATTCAGTCTCATACTAGGAGTAGTTCTCTAGAAGAGAACTTGGATAAGTGGGTGGCAAACGATAACTTCAGTGTATTAGAGAGCAAACTACTCATATCCCTGTCCCCGAGTGACTATGAACATCTCAGGTCCTGATAAAGAGACGTTCTTGCTTGATAGGTTTCCACGAGTCTTCATACTGTGCTCCTCTGACAGTATGTTCATTTTTAAAACTATGTATGGCTGGATAATGACACTCTGCTGAAAATGGTGTAAAATGCGTTGGTCAGATTGCACCTTATCTCACATTCTGCTCTTGGCAGCTGATTGATGTGAAAATTACACCTGAATTACTTTCGTGATTTGCTCAACCCAATTTGAGACACTGATGTAACTCAATTCAAGGGATGCTGGAGCTACCATGCCTGCCTTTTAGGACACCCTTTCATATTGTGTGCCCTGAAGCCTTTAAGATAGGATCTGGTGGCTAAAGAATAGCCACATTTTGAGCGTTTTGAAGACAAATAAATACTGCTACTCACTTTAGGGAGCCTTTGCCCATATGCCTAACACGTATGACAGAGAGCCTGTCTCCAGGCCTGTGACACTGCACCCCAAACTTCAGTGGGATCCCTAGCCCATCCCCAGGGACTTTGTGGCCACTCCAGAGATTAGGACACCACATCTGCCCTGAAAATTATATTATTCCAAGTTAATCACTTTCAACTGTGTCTTTCATCTCTGTGATGCTTGGTTATTAATGGAAGTGAATCATCCCTCAATGTCCTTTTTTCTTTTTTATCCTCTTCTCTTTCTCTCTTACGGATTACCCCCTCCTTCTCCCTTATTCTTGACTTTTTCACTGTCCCCTCTGGAATCTTCTTTCCTTGTACTTTTCTCCACCCTGCTTTCCACACACTCTAGCCCTTTGCAGAATGCTCTACCTTTTTCAGCCTTAAAGGAAACCTGTCCTCCCCTTAGGATGCTCCTTTCTTTCTCGTCTCTTCTGTTGTCAAGGAGACGCATTCTCCCACATGAAAACATCATATTGGGTGACGGTGGTGGCATGATTCTGTCTCCCCACTCTCTTTCCTACTTTTATAAAAGCTCAAACATATCTTTGTCCTTCATGTTTTTGTGATCAGACTTGCGATTTGTCCTTTTACCTCCAGTCCCATGTTGCCTTCCTTTCTCTCTTTGCTCGTCTTGCCAAGCCTCTCACCCTGCAGTTTACCCTGTGCCAGCCACCATTCTGGGATTTACATGTAGTAATATGCTTATTCCTCACAACAACTTTTTGGATTAGATATTATCGCCCTCATTTTACATGCACAGTGGTTGGGTCCCCAGGGTCACAGAGTGAGTCAGCAGCATAGCTGGACCTCAAATCCAGACAGTTTGCCTCTAGAATCTCTTGTATTCCTACCTGCTAAGCTATTTTTCCCTAGTCATTTGTTTCAAGTCATGTGCAATGATATTCATTATAGTCTGATTGCAAACAACATAGATGTCCATCAGTAGGGGATTGGTTAAATTATGGTACATCCAGACCATAGAGTACTCTGCAGTTATTAGAGTGAGAAAGCAGTATATACTGTGTACAGAAAAAATCTCCAAGATATATTAAAAGAAAAAAGCAAGGTACAGAGCATCTGTGGGGAGAGAATCTGGCATGTCCATGCCTTCAGGTGGACTCCCTGAAGCCACTAGGATTGGGGTTTCTCAGGTCATTCTGTAAGCTGACTGCTGTAGTCACCAGGGGCAGGTAGTTCTCCCCATCTGAGAAGTTGCTTCTCGCATTCTTCAGTTTTCTACTCAGGAGGAAGACAGCATGGTTTGCGATTCTGGAGTCAGATAACACTTGGTTCACATCTAGATTCCTAAGTTATTAAACGTGTGGTCTTGGGCAAGTCACTTAACTGTTCTGAGCCTCAGTTTTTACAACTTTAAAATGGGGATGATGCCACCATTGCCGAATTAGTGTGACTTTTGAGATAATATCAATTCATTTCACAAATATTTATTTGCTGCCTACTCTGTGCCCAACACTGTTCTAGGCACTAAGGATAGTAGTTGTAAACAACTTTAAAAGATCTGCCCTCATTCAGCTTACATTCTGGTGGGAATGGAAGCACTCAACAATAAAGTCCAGAGGGGTGCTGGGAGCAAGGTGGAGGCTCCATTTAACAGGATGTTAAGAGACGTCCTCCCTGATGAGACACAGTTTGAGCCATGATGCCTGGGAGCTGAGGGCATACGTGGAAATCTGGAGCAAGAGTGTTCCAAGCAGAGGGAACACGAACTGCAAATGTCCGAGGTGGGAGTGGGCCTGCCTATTTCAAACAGCAAGGATGTCGGTGGGGCTGGTGCAGTGATGGAGAGGGAGCCGAGGTGAGAGAGCTCCCGGAGCAAGGCAGGCCTTCAGAGGCCACTGCCAAGGGTTGGCTTTTCTTCTGCGTATAATACATCTGGCACGTTGGGGATGCTCAACAAATAGTACCTGTGACGATGAGGATGCTACCATGATACTCTGCTCTTTCGGCAGAAGAAAGGTGGAGTGGTCTTTTGGATTCTTTGAATTATTTTTTTATATCCCTGGAACAGCAGCAGAGAATAGAAAGAGCACTTAAACCACCAGAGACCTGATACTGATATTAAATCCAAGTTCAGCCGTTGAACCTCACTGAATCCAAACTTACTCATCTGTTAAACTGAGGGTGGTGATTCCTGCCTTGCCCATGGGGATGAACTGAAGATGAAGAGATAAGTAAAGTAGATAAATGCTTTGTAAATAGTAAACTCCAATATGTATGAAGCATAAAGACTGTTTGCTGAATTATCGTTGAACCGTGGACTTGGAGCCATCTAGTCCAGCTTGTCCCAAGCGGAGTTGCCTCGTCTGTGTGAGTGCTTCTAGGAGGGGGGGCGCTCACGAGGAGAAAAGACTGCACGGCTCTGCCTTTCTTGACTTGGATTCTGTGTTCCAGTGAAGGAAGCCCGCGTGTGGATTAGCTCCTTGGAAGCGTGTCCCGTTGTTGCCTCAATTTCTGTGCTGATTTACAAGTCTATTTAACTTGAACCCAAATTAAAGCTTGTCCTGATAAGGTATTGAACTGGAACAGGAAAGTGGGTTTAAGGAGCTTTTACTCCTAAACAATGAGGTAGGTGACTGGAGAGGCAAGCAGATAACCCACAGAGTGGGAAGCTGTGCTGTGCCCAGGGTCTCAGCTGTGTTTAGCTCCCTTGCGAGTGGGTGGGGACCAGAATGTGGAGTCTGTGACAGAAGTGATGAGCTGTAATTGTGGCAGAGAGCACAGAGCCCCAGCAACTCCCAAGTTCTTAAAAATCTCAGATAAGTAATTCAGTATGGGCAGGTGGATTGGGGCCTCGCCTTCCAGCTGCCTTTTGAGGTGAACTGGGAAACCAGCTGAGCTCTAGGAGCCTCTACCAAGAGCAACCACAGCTATTTATTGAGCACTCACTATGTGCTTAACACTTTGCATCTTAAACATTTTATAGAGATTGTCTCTTTCAATCCTCAACTGCCCTATGCAGTAGACATTACCATTTGTTATGAGGTGAGCTGTGTTTCCCCCAAAGTCATGTGTTGGCATTTTAACCCCTAGGACCTCAGAATATGACTCTATTGGGATTTATGGTCTTTAAAGAGGTAATTAAATGTAAATAAAGTCATCAGAGTGTGAACATAGTTAATAGGACTGGTACCCTTATGAGAAGAGGAAATTTGGATACAAACAGGAAAGACCCTATGAAGACAAAGGGAGAAGATGGCCGTCTGCAAGGCGAAGAGAAAACGCCTCAGAAAAAACTAACCCTGCTAACGTCTTGATCTCAGATTTCCAGCCTCTAGGACTGTGAGAAAGTAAATTTCTGTTCTTTAAGCCACCTGTTCTGTGGTACTTTGCTATGGGAGCCCTAGCAAATTAATATACCCTTGTTTTACATCTGAGAAAACTGAGGATAGAGAGATGACACAACTTACAGAAGTTCTCACAGTGATGGCTGGATTGACCTGGGAATGAAATCTATCTGTGTCTGATTCCAAACCTTGTGCCCACAATGAACAGGTTATACTGAGTCCTGGGTTTGTTTGGCGTAAGGCGGCTTCTCCTCACTTTTGAAATCACACCTGGCACCTAGATCTTTGACTTCAGGTCCACTGTTCTCAGTAATATTTCGTACTTTCTCCCCTGCCACACTTTTCTTTAGAGGTGAGATCCTGGACAGGAATGGTGTAAACAGGTGACTTGAGTTAGGGGTTCAGTGAATATGGAAGATTGGCCTCTGGGACGTCCCTTCTCAGTTCTCCCATGAACAGAGATGATGGAGAGGCGTTCTTCGAAGTGGTTTGTACCTGCTTGGAAGTATGTGGAACTTATCCCCAAAATGGGCAGATAACAGGTACTTAATATAACACTTCCACCGTTGCTGAGAAATTTGGTGGCTCCTAATCAGGGGGAAATAATAAAATCACCTGGGTAATTAAAAAAAAATACCCAAGTCCTGATCCTAGACGTTCCATTTTAGGAAGCCTGTGTGTGTGGGGGGGGGGCGGAAATCTGGGCACCCATAACCGTTTTCCCTCCTTTTAAATCTTCCCTGGTAATTTTGATGTACCCCATCAGATGGGGAACCCATGAAATTGTGGAATGACTCATTTCTGTTGGTGCTTCTAAAACTATTGAAATGGTTGCATTCCAATAATATTAACATCATAAAACTCTTCCATTTTAACTTCCCTTATTTACTCATAGACTTCTGTATTTTCCATGGTTCTTTCAACTTTAGCATATTTTGAGGTTGGGAGGACATGATAAGAGCCATTGTCCTAACAGAAGACCTCTAAGCCAACAGAATTAATTATTCTGTGTGGTCGTTAGTAGATCTAAATGTAAGCCCACAATAGGTAGGCACAACCCAATATCTTTTTGAAATCTGTTCCTTCTGAGGTCAGCTTATTTTGTACACAGTTGCATTTTCCACCCTTTCCTCCAGATGGCCCCAGAATTCAGGATCAGCTGGGAAGCTGACCAGACTGGCTTGTAGCCTCATCAGTTAGGGAAACATTAGCCAATAGGATTTGAGGTTTTATAATACTTGTTGGAAGAACTGTTATGTTCTCTTTTAGAGTCCCTGTTCTTTCCTACTGCTGTTCTCAGCTCTCAACCTCTAGCCAAAGGATACAGAACAATGTGTTCTCGTCAGGGTAGTGGCTAGTGATGCTAGAATACAAGGCCAGAGATGTAGCTAAGAACTCAGGTCTTTTAACAACAGGGATCTCTAAAAGTCTTTGTGTACACTTGTCAGTAAAAATGTTTAGTTCACGTCTTCAATATATAGATATTTATGTACAAATTACGTGTTGTACAATTTTATTAGTATATACCTTATAAAATGTGCCCTCAAATAGAAACTTAAAAAGAATGAGCAAAAAAATACAGTAGCAGTTCTATGATCTTCTTTCTGTGCTCCAGTGAGGGTCACTTTGGAAGCTGCTGCTTTAGAAAATGACGTTTTTTGGACAGGGACTTGGGGAAAGAGCATAGAGATTGATCTTGGGGTTGTTTTGGCTGCAGGCATCTTTCTAATTCCCGTTGTTGTCTTGTAGCTTTAGTGAAGAGTGTGTTTATACAGGGAAAGGCAGGACCTGGCAATCAGTGAGAGAGATTGCCTTTATGTGGAAGGTTCAGTGCCCTCTCATTGCTGGAATTTCAGGGTAGAATGTGCCAGGCATAGTACCAGAGGATAAAAACAGGAGTAAGACAAGTCTTAAATCTCCATTTCAAGAAGCTCATTAGGGCCAGGGTCTAGTGGACAGTGTAGGGGAAGTTAGACTAAAGTTGACTAATAGACTTAGCATAGTGCCCAGGCCTTCACTGTGTTCTCCAGCCTGCGCAGTCTGAGCGATAGTGATCTGTTGGGGGAAGGGAGGCAGAGAAAAGGTTCTACCCTGTTTCCCCGAAAATCAGACTGAGCTGGATAATCAGCTCTACTGCGTCTTTTGGAGCAAAAATTAATATAAGACCTGGTCTTATTTTACTGTAATATAAGATCGGAAATATAATATAATGTAATATAATATACTGGGTCATATATTAATTTTTGCTCCAAAAGACGCATTAGAGCTGATTGGCTGGCTAGGTCTTATTTTCGGGGAAACACAGCAGTTGAGGGTGTGTGTAATACTAAAAAGGTATTTGATGGGAAAGATAAAGGAGGCATGGTTTTATCTGAACTCTTCTGAGACTCCTTCCCCACCCTTCACTCTATGTAGCCATAGATTGAATTGAGCCTTGAGGGACCAAATCTTGCTCCTTGGTGACTCAGATAGCATCACATTGTTATCTGTCTGGTAGCTGTCATATCTTTGGGGCTCAAGAATACACCCAGGTGCTATAAAGCCCAAATTCTAAAATTCAGTTTGTTTTTGAACTTAATAATCAAGAGAGAAGTTGCTTAATAAATTGATATTAAAGCAATCAGACCATTCCATAATAGAAGGAAGGTTACATATTGAGTTTACAGAGCTCAAAAGAGTCATATAATTTTTTTTTTCATTTGGGGGAATACTGGGGGACAGTGTGTTTCTCCAGAGACTTACCCTTCAGTCTAGTTGTGGAGGGCGCAGCTCAGCTCCAAGTCCAGTCGCCGTTTTCAGTCTTTAGTTGCCCACCATCCCATGTGGGAATTGAACCAGCAACCTTGTTGTTGAGAATCGGGGCTCTAACCAACTGAGCCATCCGGCTGCCCCTCTGGCAGCTCAGTGGCAGCTTGTTGTCTTCAATCTAGTTGTGGAGGGCGCAGCTCACTGGCCCATGTCGGAACTGGCAACCCTGTTGTTCAGAGCTCGTGCTCTAACCAACTGAGCCATCCGGCCGTCCCGAGACATATGATTTTATGGAATTAAATTGGGATTTTAAAATAAGGCAGACGGATCAAATAAGTATGGTCATGGAATGGAAAACTAGAAGACAACTACCCTAGTGTTCCACTTAAATGTTTGCCCCCTGTGCCAGGCATTGCTCCCCCCCAAGGCTAAGGCTAAGGTTTCCATGGTATACTTGATCTCAGGCAAATACAATTTGACCTTTCACTTCCCCAAATGTCAAGTAGGCATAACCTGATCTAACAGAAATTATGTTGAGATTTGAAAAAAAAAAAATCGAGTAGTTAGCGATACTTTATTTAAAGGCAACACTTGTTTTCATTCTGAAAATCCTGTATGCTCAATTAGAAAAGAATTAGAAATGGTAGAAGAGCAGAAAACAATCCTGTCTTCTCACTGCAAAAGAAAATCACCACGAACATACTTTCCAGCATAATTTCCCAACATGTGGGTGCCTTTTTGTGAAGAGGACGCTTAGTCAGAGCCATTGTGGGAGGACGGATGGCTGGGCGGCTGTTGGCACATGAGCCTGGGCAGGATCAGAAATACCAATTTCTCTGTTGAAACCAGCCTGAATGCAAGATGGATCACAAGAGGACACCTAGGAGAATATGAAAGCAGTTTCTTCTGATGCTATCTTGTAATGTTGGAACAATCCTTTTGCCTAGTGGGCACATGTGCTACCTTGGGTTAGGCACATGATAGCTAGCGAACTGAGATATAACCTGCAAGATAAGCCTTTCTCCACATCTGTTTGAACTTGTTCTATCTTGTCTTAAGGATAGAGCTGAAACGTGCCCCAGGTTTGCTTCTCTCTTTTCTCAGGTCCCTTTGGGAAGAGATGCAACTTAATTTGTATCCCTTCTGTAATACACAACATCAAAAGTTACACACCAGGGCCATTGGTTAGTTTACCTGAATGGAAAAATTAGAAAGTAAGCTCCAAGGAAAGCCTAGAACAAACCATCTGTACTGAAAGTCAGTGTTAATTTTTTCTAATCCATTGCAGAGCAATCCTTTTGTCAGATTCAATAAAAACAAATTATTAGAAAAATTAAAAGGAAAAACCCAAATTCAAGCCCAAATTTTGGATTCAACAGACTTAAAAGTACTCTGTGGCATTGCAATACAATTCCTAAGTGCTTTTTCTGGTTTCTATGCTTAACTGTGACCCAGATTTGCACTGTACCTTAGACCACATGTTGAATTTTCTAAGGTGTAGGGAACGGATAATTTCTGATGGACTTGCAACCTTGGATGCAAGGTTGCATCCAAAAGTCTCTTTTCTCAGGGAGTGAGGTAGGGATAGAAAATAAATAAATACTAATAAATTGTTTATAGTGATAAATGGAAAATAAAGAGTAATAAGATAGAAAATGGGAGGAGAATGGGCTATTTTAAACATACTAGTTCAAGTAGTCTCACTGAGAAGTTTCATATATGTACATATCCCAAATTATGAATAGTCAGATATTCAGAGATCTGCAGGAAGAACATTCTGGGCAGAGGACAGCAAGTGCAAAGGCCCTGGGGTAGAGGTATCTTTGACACATTCAAAGACAGAAGTGTTAGTGAGACCTACAGAGAGCCGAATTGAAAGTAAGTTGATGTGGCCAAAGTTATCTTTGGGCTTCATGTCGGTTGATACTGGATAAAAGACTAAATTAGGGAAGTGTAGATAAGGAAAAAGGTGAAACTGTGGGAACAGTTGAGTTGGGTTGCAACTGGGAAATACATAGGACCCAAGAAAATCAGGAATCTCATCCATGTCTTAGCCCAGAGTCCTGCTGTGTGGAGAGGAGGGCAAAGGAGGCCTGTTTCTTTAGGGGAAAAATGCTAGATGAGGAGCCTGGGAGGGATGGGTTTGGAGAGAGGGGCCTGGCCTCATGGATCGGCAACAAGGAAGGCTTTTAAAGGTGTATTGGAGGGAGTTTTCAGTAGCAGTTGGTACCTGAAGCGGGGCCTAGAGACAACCTGCGGGTGCATTTGTCACATTTAACTCAACAAGCACTCTGAAATCAACTTGCCATTCACACCACTTTAGGATTTCAACAGAGTGCAGCACAGTCATGGACATTTATGTTTGAACAACTGAGCTTCCTGCCGTATGAAAAGGAATCCTTCAAATGTTAAGTGCCATCTTGATACTTCCCATGATGGAGGGGTGGAGATAGGCTGTTGTCCTTATCTAAAGTGATTTAAAATTTCTCTTCTGAATGTTGCACTTTCTATTATACTTTCCACCCAGGTCTCCATCCACCTGGCTCTTTTACCTAAATTTAAAGGACTTTTTTTTTTTTTTTTAAAGTGATATTAGAAACAGTAAGGTTTTCAACAGCAGGCAACCTGAAGTGATCTATTGAGGAAAAAGATGCTTCAGCCACACATGGACATACATTTAAAACAGGTCAATCCGTGGGAGAAAATATTTTAATTTGGAGTCACCTAACTCCTGAAGTTACTGAGATTTTGTGCTTAAAGAAAAAAAGGAAGTGATGCCTATGAACACAAATTTCAATTTTCATACTTATTTTCCCACATGTAGAAAACCAGGCTGAATTTGTAAGTTTTTCAGTATTCAAATAGTTTTAAAAGCACCATTTCTTTTTGAGAGTGGACTTTTGCTCACCTTAAGGTGCAGGCTCAGCTGAAACCTGAGTGAAGGATACTACTTTATTTTTGACTCTTAAAAAGAATACACACACACACACACACACACACACACACACACACACACGAGGTTGGACAATTAAGTTTGCAAACTCATCCTAGAAAAAAGTGCTGCATACCTCATTGCTGAATATCACTATGGTCACCTTCAAAGTACTCCCCCTGGGAAGCTATGCACTGACTCCAGTGCCTAGTCCACCCTTCAAAGCAATTTGGGAACTCTTTTTCTGGAATGGCCATCAGCGCTGTCGGCATATTACACTTGATGTCCTGAAAGTCATCAAAATGTCTTCCTTTCAATATTTCCTTTATCTTCGGGTAAAGAAAGAAGTCACTGGGGGCCAGATCAGGTGAGTAGGGAGGGTGTTCCAATACAGTTATTTGTTTACTGGCTAAAAACTCCCTCATAGACAGTGCTGTGTGAGCTGGTGCACTGTCGTGATGCAAGAGCCATGAGTTGTTGGCGAAAAGTTCAGGTCATCTAACTTTTTCACGTAGCGTTTTCAGCACTTCCAAATAGTAAACTTGGTTAACTGTTTGTCCAGTTCTTACAAATTCATAATGAATAATCCCTCTGATATCAAAAAAGGTTAGCAACATCCTTGCAACAAGTTTGCGAACTTAACTGTCAGACCTACGTGTGTGTGTGTGTGTGTGTGTGTGTGTGTTGCATGTACGTGTAGTAACCTAAGAATAATATAAAGTTTTAGAGCAGAAAGGACACAAATTCTGACCCTTTGCTTCTTGAACAGAAGAGGACATGGAGGTGCTGTCCCTTGCCCAAGGTCGCACAGGTAGTTAAGAGCAGAGCCGAGGCTGGAGCTGGGACTAGTCCAGCAATCTTTAGTTCGTGCACTCTCCTTTTATTATGTAACTGTTTACTCTTTGAATATTACAAATGCTGGAACCACATGATAAAGTAGCATATTTTCTTCTAATATTCAATTTTGGAGGTAGATAATATTTCAACAACTAATGGCAACTGAGAAATGCGTTGCATTTGATATGTTTTATTTTTGGCATTTAGGTTTTCCGAGGACATTAGTGCAGGCGGAAGCCCTGGACAGAATCTGTGACCTGGATCTAGTGATCACTCTGAACATTCCATTTGAAACGCTCAAAGATCGGCTCAGCCGACGTTGGATCCACCCGCCTAGTGGGAGGGTCTATAACCTGGACTTCAATCCGCCTCATGTACAAGTAAGAATGTACAACATACTCTCACAGACTGACCAGAAAGAGGCAAAATATTTCCATGGACAAGTGGGTAACAGATATGAAGACTGTTCAAAAAAAAAAGCAAATGTACTTAGCCAGCAAATATTTAAAATTTTCATTCACTAGTAGTCAGGGAATGCAAATTAAAGTTTATGACATTGATTGCTGGTTGGGATCTGGGAAAAATGGTACTCTCATCTTTATTATGTATATGCAATATTAAGTCTTTTTAAAAAGCAACCTGGCAGCCACCATTAAGGATGCCTTCCCAGCTCCTGGGTGCCATAGGTTCAGTTAAGTTTCAATGTTTTTTTCATTTTGGCTGAGCACTAAATGCCTTTTCAAGTCTTCCTTTTAAAATGTAAGTGGTTCTTGAGTCCCTTTAATTAGATCTTTCCTCTTTTCCATCCCAAGAAGCTAGTACAGGAAAAAAGAAAAAAAAAAATGAATGGGGATAAAAAGAGTTCTGCATATGCACTGATGTCCAGCACAAATGCTTCACATTGTGGTGTGCCTAGACCTGCTTTTGCAAAGATTCTCATAAAGTTTGAGAAGCTTTAACACCGACTTGGTTTCCAAAGATGGGGGTTTCCTAAAAACACCTGCAGTTATAATGCTACTTATGCTATTTCCAAAGGCAGCAGTGAAAGTGCTTGTCTGGGCCAACTCCACCAGCCGCAGTGGCCCAGCTCCCTGGAAAGACGATGCTCTTGCCCTAGCATCCTTCTGCTCTTTCTGGAAGCAGCTGTATTTGATGGTCCTCTCAAGTCCTGAAGATGGCTTCTGAGCTTTGCAGCCATAAGTAAAATAAAAGAGGGGAGTGGGTGATGAACAGCCTCTCTCATCCCCATCTCTCCTATTATGTCAGGGTAACAGCCATGGGATGCACATGTGATAATTGTGTGGCTCACCAATAAATCGTACGTGTAAGTTATGTACCCAAAGCCCTGAGCTGTAATGGAATTTTAGTGCATTTCAAATTTATAGCCAGTTTCTGATTTTTCAATTGAGTTGACTGGGACTTTGGTTCTGCTCTAGCCTGCCTTTTGACAGATTTATTTCTCTTGACTATCTCCTGTGGTCGGTAATAACCATGGACATGGAAGGCAAAATTCTGATCCATCCAATTTGCTATTTAGAAGTATGGTTCCTGAGGAGACTGAAATACATTGAAAATCTGTTTTGTCTTTTTTTTCAATTGCAGTTTTTCAGTTCTCAGATTGTTTGTTCCTGATTATTGTGTATCTATGATTCATGCCTCTTTTAATTCACCCTTACATAACTTACTATTCGATTTAGTAAAATAACCTGAGTAGATTAATCTCAGAAAAGCTACATGATAGAATTTGAGCAGAGACAGGACTGAAACACCTTCTCCTAGATTAGTGTTTTCCTGAGTATGCCAGTTGGTTCTTTGAGACATTTTGTTTTCTATATGAAGAACTCAGGCTTCAGTTTTAGAAATATGCCGAGGGCCAGAGTGACATCGTTTAAAGGTTGCTTGTTGGGGGAGGCTGCATTGGGACTGAAGCTGTGTGTTGAAGGTATCATTGATTAATAGCACTGGAGCATGTTTGGAAAGGCGCGAGAAGTTCATAAAGGTTTAATGTCTGTTCATGTGAAATGAGGTGAATATGCTGTGAAGAGTGCTATGTTTTTTTCAAGTACCTTCACCATCACCATTGTTACCCAGGCCTAACTCATTGTGTGGTAGGAATCAAAGGTGAACACGTGCTTTTGCACAGGAACGTTTTTACCTGTGGAGTGGCCCAACGGTTGCCCGTATTAACTGGTTTCTCTGGTATTTGTAGGGGATTGATGATGTCACGGGTGAACCATTAGTCCAGCAGGAGGATGATAAACCTGAAGCAGTTGCCGCCAGGCTACGACAGTACAAGGATGTGGCAAAGCCAGTCATCGAACTATACAAGTGAGTGTGTGTCAGCGTTTTCATGGCAGCTGGCCCACAAGCAAGGTGTGGAGACTCATGGGCAGGGCCTTGGGCTGACGTAGGGTAGGTAGTGTTTCTGTCAGCCAGATAAGCCCCAAAGGCCCAGCACAGCCCCAGAGGTCAGATGAAATGCTCCAGTTGTTTGTAGGGGATAAGACCCCATACTTTCATGCTAAAACCTTATAAGCTCTGAGTCCTGATTGTCTCTGTCTGTTTGGTAGTAAATTGCACCTAGACTTACTTTCATTTTGCTTTTTAAGTGGCCGAAATAATTGTTTACATTTTGACATTTTCCCACATGTCTTATTTGGATAGTATATTAGAAGGGACTTTTTGGCCTACATGTGTCTAGGAGTTTAACAAAAGCTAGCACTGTAAGCTGCAGATTGCAAATTCAGATGGCTGGGAAGGGCCAGGTAGGTGTTGCAAATGACCACTTCTGCTGCTCCTGTCAATTATCAACACAGGGCAGTCAGGCACAATATGACCAGTGAGCTCTGTTTTTCAAGAGAAGCAGAAATCTGGCTCTCTGTGCAGGAAAAAAAAAAAAAATAAATCCCAATTTTTATATTGGCAACAAATTAAAAAACTTTTAGCAGCATGCAAGCCAAACCAAACCCACATGCAGACGGCACTCAGGACAGCAGTTTGCAGCCTCTGCTATGATCCACTTGCTGACCTGTAGCCCCCAAATAGTTGAGCAAGCCTTTCAATCAGAGGTTCCTAATCAGATTATTATGATTCATCCGTATTTCATGATCATGGCAAGTCATAAAGGTTTTACAGCACCAAATTTTGTCAATGATTGGATTTTCAAGTGTGTAGTGAGGCAGATTTGTGATTGTCCCCAAAGAGTGATGTCGAAGAAAAGGTGGCATCATGACAAGTTTGCCAGAATTGCAAAAGCTATGATTTATTTAGCTGTCCCCAGTGGGGCGGCGGGGGTGTTAATACATTTGAAGGGACTGTTTGGCACGTAGCGTTGTGTAATAGAGACCATGAGATCATGCTTGCATTATACCTAGGATCTTTATCCACCCTGATATTATGTTAAAAGGAAATCTAAAATGCCTTTTGTGTTGGACTCTGTTTTTCAGGAGCCGAGGAGTGCTCCACCAATTTTCTGGAACGGAGACTAACAAAATCTGGCCTTATGTTTACACGCTTTTCTCGAACAAGATCACACCTATTCAGTCCAAAGAAGCATACTGAGCCCGCCCAGTGGAAGAACTAGGAAGATGTGGTCATTCTTTCAATTGTATGTGTAGTATTGGTGCTGTGCCCAATTAGAAGCTAGCGGAGCTAGTTTGCAACATCTTTTCTAGTTTAAATGATGAACTGATATGAAAACTAATGAGTAGAAAGAGTTGATGAAGAGGCTCTTCTCTGCCTTTCAAAAGAAGGGTTACCTACACACGTTTAAGATGTCTCTGCACCTGTCTCAAGCCCTTCACAAGAAAGCAAGTACAGGCTGGACTTCAGCGGTGTCTAACCCCAGCTCTAGCTGATTTTTGACAGTCCTGTTGTTGCCATAGTAGCCTTTTTACAGTGATGGTGGTGGTCTCTGGTTCTCTCCATTCCCTAAAGGCTGTTGAACCATAGCCCCAGCAGGCCTGAGAATGCCAAGGGCTGTCGCCTGGGCTTTGTCCCATGTTCTCTGGGATGTGTCCCCTTGGTGACAACGGGATTGAAGCCAGTTGCTCTCAGTGGTCGCTTCTTTGACTTGGACTATGTCCACAATTCACTTTTCCTGTTTGCAGTGACACCTTTTCTGCAAACACATTCCATAGACTTTCCTTTTCAGACATCCTGGATTGAACAGACTTGGCTTCTGCTATTTTTATTAAACTGTATTTTTTGACATCTGTTTTCTCTCTTCCTAGGCTAGTAAGTGATATGGATAGTTACTGTTTTCATCCCTCTGAAATGCCTTTCTAAGAGCTGAGAGTTAGAGGACGATGTTAAATCACTTCACGCACCAGGAACTGACCTATGCAGAGCGTCTACGTAAAGTGCCGGTCAGACTCTCATGGGTGGACACTGCTCCTTTCTTTTATTGTGGAAAAATAAAATTCTCAGAGTCTTTGGGAAATCCTCCAAAAAAAGAAGGAATGTTCACCTACAGAAGTGTTAAAAGATAATATCTTATGTATAGGTTTAATAAGACCATAGGGAATTACTGGACTAAAAGAATAGTGTAGCTTTTTATTCAAGACAGAAAAACTGTATTTTGAAAGTGCTGCTAAATGTTGATGCTGAGAGTGTGTTTCTCCTGTGACTGACCCAAGCATATTATAAATAGCTGGTGAAGGCCATGGAGCCTGGGAGGTTGAGGAAACATGTTGCACTAGCTGTGCCTGGATTAAGTACGACAGCTTTACAATTATGAGAAAACAAAATCTTCCTTTATTTTTTCCCTATTCCAAAGATTCTTTCTATAGGGTGGCCATTAAGTCTAGAAATATGGATAATACTATTTTGTCCCTTTGTAATGTAATATCAATAAACCATTTATTAAGGATTTGCTTGGTTTCCAGACTTGGCGGCCACCTTGTATAATTCTTGCTCTCCTCTGGGAAGGACAATGAAATCTATTCCTGTTGCCTTAAAAATGAATACCCCTCTTCATGCATCATGATTATCCCCAGGGAGGGTCCTTTACTATTCCTGGGAGTGACTTCAGTGTCGTCATTGCCTTTGGAGTTTTGGGGAGAGGTTATAGGAAGTGGAAAATGGTCTGATCCGTGGTTCCATACTCTATTCTTCCAGCCTTTTCTCTCCCTTCCAGCAAAATAGACAGTTACAGCAGCATCAGGTCACTCGGTATGTCTCAACCACGTTTGCTGTTTCTGAGATGGCCCAGCACAGAGAGCCTTTCCTAGGTGACACCAATAAAAGACCTTTTCTGTGGTCTTTGAAAGATGATGCTTGTTTCATGCTCAGTGGCCTGAAAAAATCGATTTCTGATTTTTTTCAACAAACCAATGTGTCCCTCAATGATTTTGTAAAAAATTCAAGTTTTCTTGAAAATATTTTGACAAACGTAAAATTCAAGGGACAGCTCTTCTTGGTTTTCTTTCTACTGCCACACGCATAGGTCCTTCATTCTTACATGGAAAGAGTAGTTTGGATGGTCTCTAAGATCCCTACCTGTCCTCACAATCTGTGATTGCAACCAGCTCTGAATTCATTTTGCTTTCCATTCTCCTGACAGGCTTCCTACTTTCTTAGAACTTGAAAACGTGGCTGTGTTAATACCCTTTCACACTAAGGCAAACACAAAAGAGGTACCCTTTATCAAAGGCCTACTGAGTGATATGTGCAGTTTCAGGACCTTGGCAAACATCTCATTTCATCTTTCAAGCATCCCAATGAGCTAGGTACGATTCCATTTGTATAAAGAAGGAAGGCCAGGTCAGAGATGGGCAGTGTCCTCCCCACGCTCCTGCTGTCAGTAAACCACACCCAGGTTTTCCTGACTGCAGCCTGAGCTCGCTCCTGAATGTTAGTTAACCTGCTGTGTCCTGTCCCACGCAACCCAGGGCGTGGGCCTGTGTACTTTTGCTTGTATTTATGAGTGGCCTCTCATTAAAACAGCAGAGTTCCCTAGGGTGACATTCAGCTGTGAATAAGACTGTTTGTTTTGCTTTGCGCCCCCCCCCCCCCCCCCCCCCCCCCCCCCCCCGTGCTTAAGCAAAGGAAGCTGCTAGTGGAAAGTCTGAGCACTTGATACTCCTCTGTAACTACTTGTTTATAAATAAAATGAAAGGCTGTCAAAGTAGGCTGGTGTAGGGTCCAGGCTAATCTGTGGAGGAGGTGAGCTCATGTTCCTCACCTACCCTTTGGGGTCTGTGTTCTTGTGCCCCTCCAGGGACCTTTACCCTTGAGCCACACTCCACCATGGTGCTCGCACATCGGTCTGGGCTCCTGGGAGCTAGCCAGATACTACTCACTTTTTTTGCCTGAGATCAGAACAAATCAGTCCCTTGCTCCCACTCCCAATCCAGGCCCTGATAATAAACTCATCCTTCCTAGGTCCTAGCAGGTGAATTCTCAATGTGATTGAGCATCTAACACAGGGTAACCCTTGACTTTCTACCATCGTCCTATATTATATTACACATTAACGTGATATTCTGAATGCCACATTCACACCTTTGCCCACCATCTGACGTGGTGGCATTGCTTGTCATGCACAATCCTGGCAAAACCAGAGGAGATTGGCTTCCTGTCTTCTCCTTCCCCAGGGTCACTCCCCGTCACCCTCTGGCAGCCCAGCTCAGATGAGTTCCAGCTTCACTCAGAGTGTGCCCCTCTCTTTGGTAGGGAAGGGAAAAGGTAAGAAGAGCCATGGGTGAGAGGTGCTTCCCTGGCTTTTCCTGCCTCTTAAAATGCTGTTGAGACGTGATAATGTTAGATAGAAAGATGCCCGTGCAAACCCATAAATAGGGTTTAAGTTCAATATTTGACTTTCGCTGTTTGTCTAAACAGTTTACCAGCCTGCTGGTGGGGGGGTGTCTTTGCTCAAATCATAAAGATTACAAATTTCCAAATGTGTTACAGTAAATGCATTCTTCCTAGTTACTGTTTATTGGAACTTCATGCTAAGCTCGTTACCTGCATTGTGTAAATCTTCCACAATTACTCTAGGTAATAAGTATTCAATTATCTTGCCGCCTTGTATTTAAACACTGAAATAACCCTGTTCACGTGAACTTGTGTTTTCATGTACCCATAGGGATGAATCAGGAAATTCAACAGGGCATTTTTGGTTCCTTTCTTTAGTTTGACTCTCCCTTCTCATTAACAGGTAAAACCATATATTTGCTCCCACCTGGAATCTGCTTTTGGCGCTCTCATGCTGAGACAGGAAATGGGCACTCAGTGGGTTCTAGTGGTAGGTGCACACTGTATATCTAGAAGGCATATGTCTCATCTGTACTCTGCTGGGTGACAGGAGCTCGGGAGGCAGCCGTATCTACCTGATGAATTTCATTTATTATCTTTCATTTAACAGACAGTATGTTTTCTCACTACAGTTAATTATGCCAGAGAGACAATTCATAAGGCAGTCATGTTCACGGTATGAATTGCTTTCTCTCCATTCCCCTCCATTTTTAGTAACTCCCTTGTCTATTTGATGTGTCAGAAGAAGAACCCAGGAATGGATACTTCTTTTAGCATGGGAATGTGGCCTGGTCATGGGGTCAGTTATCATCCCTTTCCGTTTATAACTGACCCAGTCTGTTTTCCAGACGACAACTGTGCAAGACCCAGATGGCGGGAAATCATGAAGCCATATTTCAACTATGAAGAAAAATCTGCTTCCTGCATCTGTTGAGACGTAGTATAATTACAATTGTTTAGAAATGCCATACCTTATCTTTCTTTTAACAAATTGCACAATTCTTGCCAAAATAAATGCCATTATCTGTATGCTTCAGGGAAGTCCCCAATTTGATTAGTGTGTGTATAAGAAAAAGAGATGGAGATGGTGAAACATTTCCAAAAGGGAGAAAGCTCTTGTATGGCATGGCTATTCCTTCCTTCCCTGGTGATAACCAGGCTATTTCAGGAAGTACAGTGTCGAAAGACAAGATTTCCTGTTGAAAACTTGGCAAAGGAACCGTACACCTAGATGCTCCCTGGGGTTAGTGTGTGTCTAACTCCATTTCATTAAACTTTTCTTTTCTTCACTTGAACACTTTGGCCACAGAGTCAAAAATGTACTAAACAAAAACTGATTTGTATTTAATTTAGAGAAAAGGGAAGAAAAACGAAAATTCAGTCTTCATGTAAGCTCCAGGGTGTCAGGGCTGCGAGGGCTTGTCTAGTTTTATGAGAATTTGTACTACTGATTTTTATATATTCTTGTTTTTGAGATGAACAGCTAGCTCTCTGGGGGAATTGTTGAGTTACAATGGCATTTCACTGTGATTCCTCTCAAGCTCAAATCAATTTTCTAACCTAATGACAACTTGTCTCTTTGGTTTACTGTCCTGTGAAATGTCAGCTCGACTTGCCCAGAAGTTGTGTGTTTACGATGAGTCAGTGCTTTTTTTCAGTGTGAAAGTCCGTCAGCTCTCTTGATTTGGGTGTATGTGCTTATTAATTCAAAGTATCTAAACCTAAACTGTAAATGCTCTCCTAACTGTTAACTGTGTTATTGATGATTTTGATTATCTTGCTTGACGATTATTCATACTTTTTAATTTGATAGAAATAAAGTTTTTTTCCTGCTCATCACTAGTGAATTCATTTACCATTTGTACAGCTTTTTCCACTTGACAATATACATCTGCACAGATATTCTTATTTGTGCCACTCTGCAACCACCGACAGCGTTATCTCCAATTTCCAGACGAGGAAAATAGGGCACGTGGTGTTGCCTGGATAAGGTGACAGTTGGTGGCAGAGCAAGATCCTGAACCCAAGAGTTAGGATCCCCAGCCTCATTTTCTTCTACACCATGTTGTCTCACTTTGTGTACCCTGAAGCAGCTTATTTGTTCAGCACTTTATTCTGCACATATTTTCATGGACAGTCTTTATTTGTGAAACAATTGGATCATGTGAGCAGGTCACATACTACAGATTAGGAGATGGATCAGAGTATGTGATTCTAAATTCAGAGCATCCAGGACTACTCAGCAGAAGCAGAAACCCAGCAAGCCACGAAGGAAACATAGCCTCTGCAGGAGAGGCCCCTTGTGATAAGGAGCGGAGCAAATGCTCTGGCTTCTCCCAGTGTCACACTCTCCAGTCTCCTATGTGGGCTTCCCATTGGCTGAATCCAGCCAGAAGCCAGCTGACAGTAGAGCCTGAGAAACATGTTCTACAGGTTTCTGTGCCCATCGAAAGGTGAGCTGGGTACGATGGCAATGTGGTAAATTATATTAAAGTTCAAGCCTTTTAGGAGGATTTTACATCTCTGCCCCATTGGCTTCATGCTGGGTCATATGATTTGCTTTAGCCAATGGAATGTGAGAAGAAATGAAGTCTGCCACTTCTGAGCATTAAGCCTTAGGAGCCAGAGTATGGGACCAATCTCTCCCGCTGTAATGAGGCTGGTCTCATGGGGCTTTTCTTTCAACCTGGATCCTAAAGTGAAGACGTGGAGCAGGGATGTAGCCAATCCACGATGGATGAGTAGCGTGCATGAAAAAAAAAAAACTTTTATAAGCCACTGAGATTTGGCTGAGTTGGGTACCACAGTATAATTTAGCCCAAGCTGCCTGATAGAAATGGGCCTAGTATATATCCTGCCATCCAGTTATAATTTTGATTCTTTTATCAAGCACTATTAGATAGAAAGCTGGGGATAGAAAGATGAGTAAGACTGGTTTTTGCCCTTCATTTCCTCACAGTCTCCTGGAGCGGATGGACAGGTGATTACATAACTGGTGGAATTAATAACTGGATTGTACTTGAGATAACCTACAGGGAGTGACTCTTGTCTGACCAAGTAGAGAACAAGGAAGAGCTAATAGTTGAGTGATACAAAGAAAAGGGAACCCAAGCAGAGGGCATGGTATGTGTGTGCCAGGTGGAGGCCAGAGCGGTGTAAGGCAGGACTGGGAAATAAGATAGAGTTGTATGGACGTGGTCTTAACTGTATTCACAGTAGACAGTACAGGCTGCCAGAAAGTGAGTCACAGATTTGCCCGATGTAATTGTACTACAGGTCTGGATTAAGATATGGTAGAGGTCAGCATGAAGGGATGGTTGGAACAGGAGTGAAAACGAATTAAATCCTTCCAGGGGAGAAGTCAGGAACAAAGTGAGCAAAATGAGGGTGTGAGGCAGTAGGAAGCAGCAGGGCCTGGGAGGACGTGGAGCGCATGGCTTTTCCTAAACGGGGAGTCCCGGCTCAGCCTGGAACGACTATTACAACCTTAGGAGTGCTGCCCAGGCATTCTGTTTGTGAAGAGAATCCAGAAATCCGTTCTCGTGTGAAATCTTAAGTTTAAATATTTGCAATTTAAATTTTGATAAAATGTTGCACAGGCCAAAGAGCATATCTGTTTAAGCGAATTTGGGATTTCTGGATTAGAGACATAGGAGGTAGGAATGAAGATCTTCATGGCTAGATAGTTATCTATGAAGTAAAGAGGTAGGATATATAAGAGCAGAAGGGTATGAAGGGAGGTTTTTTTTAACTTTAAAGACAATAAAAATGCATAATTATATAGAATTCTGCTTTATCAGAGAATACCACCTATTCATATAAATCAACTTGAGTTTTTTACCCCAAGTTCAACTGAGTGGGAATTTTCCCATATTCATTTCAGCCAGTTAATATGTAAGGATATAATAATTAAATGAAAACCATACCCATACTTAGGGAAACCTACCTAAACTATATGTGTATGTGTGTATGTGTTTTATATACATACGTGTGTGTGTGTATGTATAAATGTGTGTAAATAGAATTATATATGTGTGTATATATAGGCATATGTCAAAGAAAACAACTTAAAATTTATTGACGTTTCACTCTGTGGAGCCAGGCAAGAGGCCAGCATTTGTACACCAGCTACAGATGAAGAAACTCCCACTCAGAGAAACTGAGTTATTTGTGCAAGACACCTGGCCAGTAAGTGGTGGACTGAAGACCTCACCTCCAGTCAGCGCTCACTTACATGATTAGTCCGCTGGCCTTTCTCCTGCTGCCTCTCACTACCCGCAGACCTAGAGGGACCACAAGTAAGAGTGCTACACTCAAGATAACCCTTGGCCCTGAGCAGAAGGGGTGGGGAGCCCTGTCACTTGGAGGTGATTAGGACTTGGCAGTTTTGAGTCTCCTGTGGCCAGCTTTCCATCCAGGATCCTCGGGCGAGTTCCTCTAACAAGCCTAGAAGGCCTGTGGAGAGATTAGATCTCATGTCTCACTGGGCCTTGATGCCTTCCACTCCCTCATTCAAGGACCATATGCCCTGAGAAAAGGAAACGATTTCCTGACAAGGAAGAATCAAGGATACAAAAATGAATGGTCCCTACCTGGATCAGTCAGGACAGACCAGCCAGTGTCTTCACAGTAGTGACCCACATGCACTGACCACTCCGGATCCACTGTCATATACAAGGTCTGACAGTTAAGTTCGCAAACTCATCCTGGAGAAAGTGCTACGCACCTCATTACTGAATGTCACTACGGTCACCTTCAAAGTACTGCCCTTGGGAAGCTATGCACTAATGCCAGCGCCTAGTCCACCCTTCAAAGCAATTTGGGAACTCTGTTTCTGGAATGGCCATCAGAGCTGTCATATTACCCTTGAAGTCCTGAATGTCATCAATATGTCCTCCTTTCAATATTTCCTTTATCTTCGGGTAAAGAAAGAAGTCATTGGGGGCCAGATCAGGTGAGTAGGGCCGGTGTTCCAATACAGTTATTTGTTTACTGGCTAAAAACTCCCTCACAGATACTGCCGTGTGAGCTGGTGCATTGTCGTGATGCAAGAACCATAAATTGTTGGTGAAAAGTTCAGGTCGTCTAACTTTTCACACAGCTTTTTCAGTACCTCCAAATAGTAAACTTGGTTAACTGTCCAGTTTGTACAAATTCATAATGAATAATCCCTCTGATACCAAAAAGGTTAAAAACATCATTGCAAAAAGTTTGTGAACTTAATTGTCCGACCCTGTACATCAACCATACTGGGTGCACTGACCATCTCAGAGAGCTCCGGACATACTGACCACCAGGATATACCAACTACCCTGGACTTATTGATCATATGTGTCACCTGCCACAATGTGGATAGTTTCTATCAGTCTAACAGGGTCAGGGAGAAGGAAGTGTAGGCTACATTTGCTTAGAGATCTGAATAAACCATCTTATATTTTATCCATATAAAAAACTGCTGTGCTTCCCCCAATGAAGCCAATAAAACAGCCCACTTATGTAATGCTCATATGAAAGTCTTATTAAAAATTTGTAATTTATCACTTGACGCTAGATAGTGAGGACTCTTTGAAGATGACAGATGCCTAATCTGAATCTCTCTACATATCTTGGAAAACCATACAAATCAAGGACAGCTCATAAAAATCACAATTAACTCACCACACAACACAATTATATCTGCCACATAATCAGGAAATAGAGTACTGCAAACCCCTATTTTATTTGAATGGGGAAATAAGTATCTAAAATCAGCTATGAAGCCCATGTAGAAGTGCAGAATTAGGCAGGAATTATTTATGAAAAGGAAAGTGCAATGGCATCTCAGAGAGTTCCACACTGAGGAAATTCTGACAACAGCCTTGCTGGATTACAGCACTCGCTAATGGGGAATTGCAAGGAAGGGGCTTAAAAGTACATGTATCTAAACATGTTAAGTATTGAGGGCACAGCTTTCGGGGGAGATCAAGGGAACTTGGAAGGAATATACATCTCTTGGAGATTTGGTGATGAAGAGGGAAGAATAAAGAAGTTGATGGAAATTAAAGTTCCTACAGAGATTAGAGTTCTATGAACTCTAACCCTCCTCCTCCACCCCCAAGAGATGCTATTCATTAAAGAAGTTGCATTTCACTGTAACAACTGAAGAGGGCAACCTTGAACTACGAAACTAGTAAACCACTCAAATCCTTCAACCCCATCTGCAGAAACACCTGGACCAGGAAAATCTAAGTCTTGAAAATAAACAAAAAGGAAGCCAACATCCAAACAAAGTTACTTTAAAAAGGAAATAAGAATCATCTTCAGCTGACTCTAAAACACTCAAGACCTGACCTTGAAGCAGAAGAAACTATAGCAAAACACTCCAGCGTGAATCAAATATTGTTTTACAAGCAATGACAGATATGGAAAAAAACACCACAAATCAGAAATTCACAAATACAGAAGAGAAGCAGGCACAAAACAAAAGTACATGAAATAAGAATTGACTGAACACGAAAGTGTAGGAAAAGACAATGATCTCAAAACATAGGATTATATTACAAGATGCTTAAAGAAGATTCAAAGAAGTGTACAGAGGAGATATGGAAGAGTGAATTGAAAATTTACAAGCAAACTAAAAGGAAAAGCAAAAGCCTCAGAAAGAAAATAATAGCTATTGGAGACAAAGAAGATCTAACACACCTATAACTGAATTCTCTAAAGAAGAAAAACAAAACACTAAATCAAAACCACTGTTAAAAGCTATAATGCAGTAAAAACTTAGAGAAAATAAATCCTGAATCTACATGTTGAAAGGATACACTGTGAAATGGTGAAAATTAACTCAGAAAAGTCGACTTGAGAAAAGTCCAAGAAAACTTTGGGCCTCCAGGCAAAAGACCAAGCAATTCAATGTACAAATCAAAACAACAATGAAACAACATTTTCATGAAAAGGAAGTGTAAACCCAGGATTTTTATATCCAGCCAAGCTGACCTTCAATTATTAAGCAAATGTGGCAAAAATATGTTTATAGTTGCTGATTCTGGGTGAAGAACACCAGGGTTAGTATTCTTTTAGCTTTTCTGTAGATGGGAAGATTTCTAAATACTACTTTGGGGAAAAATTTTTTTTAAGTTCAAACAAGTATTGACTACTTGTTGATCCCTTAGTTTTTCCTTCTTCCCATTCCTGGCAACCACTAATCTACTTTCTGTCTATAGATTTGCCTATTCTGGGTATTTCCAGAATAGAAATTTTTTATATAAATAGAATCATATAGGTGGCCTTCTGTTTTATTATAAATTTTTTATAAAAATAGAATCATATAGGTGGCCTTCTGCTTTTTCACTTAGCATAATGTTTTTAAGGTTCATCCATGTTGTAGCGTGGATCAATATTTCCCTTTTTTGGCTATATAATATTCTATTGTATGGATGTACTGCAATTTGTTTATTTGTTCATCAATTGATGGACACTTGGGTTTCCACTTTTTGGCTATTATAAATCATGCTGCTGTGCACATTAGTGTACAAGTTTTTATGTGGACATGTTTTTAATTCCCCTGGATATATACCTGAGAGTCAAATTATTGGGTCTCATGGTAACCCTATGTTTAACTTTTTGAAGAACAGCCAAACTATTTTCCAAGGTAGTTGCACCATTTTACATTCCCACCAGCAATGAATGTGGGTTCCAATTTCTTCACATCCTTGTCAACACAATAGCAAGTTTAAGTAATTTGCCTGAGGTTTGAGTGCCCACCCAGAAACCCACAAAGGGATGGTCCAGTAAGTCCATATTTCAAACATTTTTCGCTCTAGTCATTTAAGGCTTTTTAGCACAATGATAGTCCAGCCTATTTCAATACCCAGCATAGAGTCCAACAACAGATGTTCAGTATATATTTATTGAATGAGAAAGAATAACCTATGAATGGGAATGAAGCATAATGTAATAAGAATAGGATTTGGAATAAAATGCACGCAGCACTCTGCCATGGTTACAGATCTTGAGAGGAGCCCAAGAGGCATGAAGCATGTTTTTAGAGCAGTGCTGTCCAATAGAACTTTTTGCAATGACAGAAACATTCTTTAGCTATGCTTTCCAATACAGTGGCCACTGCCACATGTGGCTGTGAGCATGTGAAATGTAGTTAGTGCAACTGAGGAACTGATTTTTAAATTATTTAACTGTATTAATTAAATTTAAATAACCATGTGTCTAGTGGATACTGTATTGAAAAATGCAGCTCTAGAAGCTTTGATTTTCCTTACATTTTCTGCACTTGACTTTAAGGAGGGTGAATTGTGTTAAGAGGGGACACAAGGATTATGACTGCACGGACAGAGGTAGATGTATTTGGCTTGCCCTGGGCTCATCTGGGAGGTACATCAGGCTGGCTGAGGGGTCACAGGCAGCATCAGCACAAGTCACTTGTCAGGGCAGGAGAAGCCTTGAATCGACAGGGAGGATTCCCAAGTGGCCTCCAGGCAGATCAGCCAGAGGGGAATTGCTCAACTCCTTAGGGAAGAACTCATGGCCGAGGAGCTGTGCCAACTGCTACCAGGGCAGGACCACTTTCCTATTACCCAGTGGCCATCGCTTCCAAAGTTCATGAGTCCTCAAGTTCACGTGGAGAAAACAAAGCCCGAGAAGGCTTAGTGTATGCCATAGCTCACCCCAACCCCTTCATAAAAGGAATCCCAAATTCCTCTTTCCTGCTTCACTTGTGCCACCTTCTTCATTGCTCACCAAGCGTCAGCCATGCAGGTCTCCTTGGTTCCTGCTGAGAATGCACCTAGTCCCAGTGTGCATTCTTTTTCTTTTTTTATTAAAATGTATTGGACTGACAATGGTTAGTAAAGTTACATAGGTTTCAAGTGTACAGTTCTGTAATACATCATCTATAGATCACATTGTGTGCTCACCACCCAGAGTCAGTTCTCTTGACCCCCTTTACCCTCCTCCACTACACCCGCTACCCCCTTACCCTCTAGTAAGTGTGCATTCTTAATCCCAGATCATTGTGATTAAAAGTACAAACTCTGAGGCCAGATCACTGGAGTTCAAATTCTTCCCTTGCCATTTATTAGCAACTTACTAACATTTTTGGGCCTCAGTTTTTTCATTTGTAAAATGAAAATAATACTACTTACCTTATAGTGTTGCTGGAAGAATTAAATGCATAAATATATGTAAAATACTTTGTTCACTGCCTGACACTAAGTATTATAAAAAGTGTTGGTGGGTTATTAGCAGTAGTAATAGTAGTCCACCTACTTAGGACTCATTTCCTGTACCTTCAATATTTTCCTCTTGGACAACTGGTCATTCTGCAGGTCTCAACATCAATGTCATTTCTTCAGAGAGATTTTTCCCTCTCAGTGAGCTTAGTTATTTCTCCCACCACCATTATGTGCTCTAACAGTGCTAGTACACTGAGCTTTTCCTTCATAGCATCTATTCTACTTGCATAACTATCGGTTTGGGTGCTTGGTTGTTCTATGTCTTTCTCCTCCATTAGACTACAAGCGCCTTAAATAAAGGAACCACCGTTGTTCAGTTGTTCAGAGCTGTATCCTAAGGGACTAGTGCAGTATCTGTTCAAAGTAGTCGTTTAATGAAAGAAAGGATTCATGGTGCATATCAGTATCACGAGAAGGCAACCTAATATTTCAAGCCAAGTTCACAGGAGCAAGCTCTCGAATATTCATCTTGTCAAAACCCTTCTCCACGTTGTAACACCTTTCACTCTATCTGACCCTGTTCAGTTCTCTCCGTCGCCATTACCCACAATTGATAATAAGAAGCAGAAGCAGTTAATCATGGAAGAGGGAAACGTAAAGCAACAAATGTAATTCAGAGAAATCTGTCCTCAGAAGTCACATCAAATGATCGTAGTTGTTTTTTGTGGCCCCTTGAGGGAAGTTGACATGCAGCTCCAGCTAATCTTCCCTTGGAAATGTCCATTGGGCATCATGTTACCAAGGATACCACTCCGTCAGATATTTCTCCCCTACTATGAAGCCTCTAGAGGTGTATTAGTAAAGAGTATTCTAGCTGCTATAACTAACAACTGCAGAATCTCAAAGCCTGGCATGGCCAAGGGGTTTCTTGGTCACACTGCAGTCCAATGTGATTGATGGAGAAGGCGGAGGGGTTTGTTTCACAGGGTCATTCAGGGCCCCCGGCTCCCTCCCTCTGGTAGCTCTGCCATTCTTCAGGGTTTCAAGGTTGGCCACTGGACCTGCAGCCTCCAGCCAGCTGACGTGTGAAGAAAGAGAACTGGAGGGTTATAGGAAAGGTTTCAGAGGCCAGCCTTCTAAGTTGTGGACATCATTTTCCTCCATTCCCTTAGTCACATGACCCTGACCAAACTGCGAGTTAGGCTGGGAAAGTAGTCAGCTGTCCGCCCACGAAGGAGAGAAACATGGTCATTGCTGAGCACCAGGCATTTCTATCACAAAAGCAAATTAGTACCATGAAAACAAAGACACACAGCGAAGAGAGGGGAGGTTAAAACTCCAATTTTAACTATAATTATACTTCAGTCAAAGAAAGGGAGTGTGTACACATTGTAAGTTTTAAAAGCATGCAGGCTTTCCCTGAAGGAATCATACCATGACCCTAACTATTGCAAAGGCACTCCTTAGTAGGACAAAAGGTGTGAGGATTGCAGACCCAGCCAGTGAGGCTGGTTTGAAACAGCCAAGGTAATCCCCTGCCCCTGCCCCTCAGTGCCCAGGAGAGCCCACCTTATTTCCATCTACCTATCACCCCCCCCCCCCAATAGAGTCGTCTTTTTCAGTGGGCCTTAAAATTTGACACTTACAATTTTCTTTTTATACATGTAAGATTCATTCATAGAAAACTAAAAAAAGAAACGAAACATGAAGAAAAAAAATCATTTATCATCACTTAATTGGGTTATTTTCAAAAAGGTCTCTGACAAGGAGATTGAAGAAAGAAGAGGACCCCCAATTCAGCCTCCTTCAGCCTCCACCCGCCATTCCCAAGACTTGTCCTCTACCTTGAAGCCCCTCTCAGCTAAGTGTCTGTAGATAATCACTCACCGTGTATTTCATTTCCCACCCACCAAGGCATACAGTTACACTCTGAGCCACGGGATAAAAATTTCCAGAAATGTCCCTTGCCCTTTGATAGATTTTCCAGTATCCACATAAAGGTTCTTTTCTGATAGACAAAAGTTGAATACAAAAACCTTTTGTTATAACACATTCTGTGTCATTTAAAAGAGGAGGGTGAGGATTAGTATAATTTGAACATTTGCTTTATGTCAGATAACCCTGCTTACAGAGGAGAAAACTAAGGCACAAAGAGGCTAGTAACTTGCCCAAGGTTGCCAAGAAGTGATTGATTCTGTGCATGTAATCACTCTTCTCCACGGCTTCTAAAATCCAGATATTACATGGCAGACGGGGAAGGAGGATTTCTGGAAAAGCTCCTTGAGGGGAGGGTGTTGGGGCTATGTGGGGCTGCACATTGATACAGGTCAGACCCCACTTCTTGAACATCTCCGGCAGAGACTGTTTCTTCTCCGAAGCATCACCTTGGCTCCAGCTTCTGCTTGGACCCAAACCCCTGGACTGCTATAACACCTCCTTCTGTCTTTCCAGCCTAGAGAGGTAGTGACTTTCCATTGTTGCTATTCCCTGGACTAACGCATGATCACCACTTCCCTAAAGGAAAGCCCTTTGTTCTGACTTTAAAACGAAAACAGAATCCGCCCATATTTATTGAGAGCCCCCTCTTTGCCAAGTCCGGTGCCCAGTGCAGAGAATCCTGTGATTAATAGGCCAGGTGTCAGATGCAAAAACAGGGAGCTTTCATCTATGGAGGAAAGAGACTTTTAAGCACCTATTTCCAATATAATATGGAAAGAGCTATGACAGAGTGAAGCGTGAGTGGCCGTCTCATTCACGTCTTGCATGACGTTTAGTCTTCTTGTTCTCTGGAGGCCAGTGAACAATAAACCATTGTGTATAGACCGTTGAGATCATTGATGCAATCCCTTCATTTTACAGAGGAGGATGTGCAGACCACATTTTCCTCAATGTTTACTTTCCCCACCCCTGTTTACATCATCCCTCTATGCCCCATAAACAGGGAAAGCGTATGTAGGATAAGAATCCCAGCTATTCATTTACTAGTCACATAACTTTGTGCGGTTACTTAACCTCTCTGCCCCAGTTTCTACATTAGTAAACAGATCAGTAATAGTTCCCCTCACTGAGCAGTGGCTCCCATTTTATTCAGGTAAGCTACAGACTAGCAGTGGCCTCCTAGGCTTCCCTCAATCCCTCCACACCACCAGCTCCCAACTGCTTCTCCTACAGCAGACCTCCTGGCTCCCTCTGTTCCATCCACTTGTCTCCCTGCTGTTCCTCATTCCTACCAGGCTCACTCCCTATGTAGGGCCTTGAATCCAACTCTTCCTTCTGTCTACAATGCTCTTCCCTTGGGTAGAGCTGACTTCTTTCTCTTCTTTCAAGTCTTTGCTCAAATTTTCTCTCTCAGCCAGGTCTCCCATGAGCACCCTATTTAAAACTGTAACCTGCCCCTCTTCCTCCGCCCCTAACCAGCATTCCTGTCCCCTCGCCCTGCTCTACTTTTTCCTTTATCCATAGCACTTAGAGCTTCTGTCAAACTTCACAGCTTATTTCTGTGACCTATTGTTTACTGTGTGTCTCTCCCACCATAGAATGTGAGCGCCACAGAACAGGACTCTGTATCTGATTCATTCCTCATGCATCCCAAGAGCCTGCAATAGTAGCTGACACACGGTCGGTGCTTAGTTGATGTTCACAGGGTGTTGTCAAGAAATAAGTCATGTGTGTACAGTTCTTAGCACAGTGCACAGCAGGGAGTATTGTCAAAACAATAGCTCACACTTATTCATTGCCAGGTGCTGTTCTGAGTGTTTCCACGTAACTCCGGCCTCCCAACAGTCAGAGGAAGTGAGCACTTCTTATCCCCATTTACAGAGATGTTAATGCAACTTTCTAATGTTTACTGTGCCTGTAAACTTTTAGAGTCAGGAATAGTGTGGCACCAGCATCGGCTTGTAATAGCTATGCCATACCGCCTCTCTCAAGAAACATGTTTTACATTTTTAGGTCAATTTAAAAATGAATCAACACTTTTGAAGGCCTGAATTAATAGCATAACAAGGTGCATTATAATCACATTTTAATGCATGAAGTAGGCACACAGACTGCATGGGTGGCTTTCCACTACTTCTTTTCATCTTCCCATCTCACCCATCTTTGCACCTGACACCTGCCACGACAAATCTGCCTTGCAGGTGATGGATCGAATCCACCCCCATCGTCCCCACCAGCTGGCTTCAGGCACAAATTTGGCAGAAAGTGAAGTCCAGGGGTTTTGTTCCCTTTGAAGTTCTGAGATCTTAAAAGTCAGTGCATCCTGCAATAATTATACAAACGTCTAACCACTATGCTGTACACCTGCAACTAATATAAAATAATATTGAATGTCAACTGTAACCGAAAAAAATAATTTTTAAAAAGCCAGTGCCTCATTTATTAATAAAGTACTTGTAGTTTATTGGATTATTGTCAACCGAGTACTTTCACATGTGCTTTTGTTGGAATCTCCCCGCATTCCAGGGTATCTGGAATCGCCCTGTAGTAAACAGGGTAAGGCAAATATTATTCCCGATTTACAGATGAGGAAAGATAATTAAGTGATTTTTGTGCAAGCACATTAATTAACATGGCAAGTAAACTAGACTCAATCCAAGTCATTGACGCTAAGCCTGGTGCTCTTTTCATGTCATTCAGTGGGAGAGAGGCAGAAGGTTTAGTTTCAGGAAGGTTAGTGCTCAAAAAAGTTTTCTATTGTTTTGACTTGTGATGTTATCATTTTGCCTTTGAATGATCGCCCCCCTTTCTGTGCCTGTTCTCCCATTTAGAGGGTCTTGTGCAGAATGCCAGTTTCTAAAAGGAGTGTTCACTCAGCACAATGCTGCTGCTTTCTAACTATGAGACTCTGGGCATAACCCCACATACTGCTGGTTGGGGTTATTCTTTGGCTGGAGGGGGCCTGTGCTACTAGCTAGGCCACTGAAGACAATTTCAAATTCATCTGCCCTCCTCTTGTGTGTATGTTACTCTTCCTATTAGGAGGCGAAGCTTATTACTCTTTCCTTGAACAGCTGAGCCTGTGACTGATTTGACCAGTAGAATGTAGAGGAAGTACTTTTTGGGGACTTTTGAGCGCAGGCTTTAAGAAGCCTAGCAGTTTCCGCTTCCTCCCTTTTGGAACCCAGCCACCATACTGTGAGGAAGTCCAAGCAACCGTGCGGAGAAGAATCGAGGCTCTGGGTTGAGCTCCCCGCTGAAGCCAGCACCATCTTGTGAGCTGTGTGAATGAGCCACCTCAGCAGTGGATCTTCAAGCCCTGAGCAACCCTGCTGACATCGCAGGGAACAGAAATGAGCTGTCCCCTCTGAGCCCTGCCTAACCTGCAAAATCATTCACCCACAAACGATTGTTGCTGTTTTAAGCATTAAGTTTGGGGGTGATTTATTGTGTAGCAACAGATCATTGAAACTCATCTCTTAGAAGCCCTGAAAACATTTGAGTCGAGTAGTTTCTGCTCTCTCACCCTAGATACCACGGCAGGAAGTGTCATCGTTTGGGGGGCTTTCGGTAGGTATTGCTCTTTACATTGTGACTGTATCATAACCTTGTAAACTTAGAGTGCTTCAGATGGAAACATAAGTTTGAAGTGGAGACTGCCCTTAATTGCTCCCTGCACTAATAATAGTCGAATTGGCATTGCCACCGGCGTAACGTAAAACAACACCGTTGGTTCCAAACACACTCGAGATGCCTTTAGGCTGTAAAGTTTAGTTTATATTCTAGAACTAACTCTCTGTAAGGGAGGGTGGGTAACAGGATCCCTCAGGCATAATAGAGGAGAGACACAGAATTATATCATGAAGTTTGAAGGGTGTGACCTTACCCCAAAATCAAGACTTTCCCATTTCTCTCTCTTCACACACACACACACACACACACACACACACACACACACACACACACTTCTTCATAGCAAAAGAAGGTGCCATTATTTTTTACATCTGTCATATCTGTCTCTCTATATGGACATAGTATTACGATAAGCTACCATTTATTGGAACTATTCAATGCTTTACATATAATAGCAAAACTTATCACAACCCTGTGAGGTAGGTACTATTTACGATCTCTATTTTACAGGTGGGGGAACTGAAACTTAGAGAAGTTAGGCAAGTTGGTAAGATCACACAGTTAGCAGGTGGCAGAGCTGGGATTCACATAGCTCTGCACAGCTGAAAATCCTAGGTTCTTTTCTATTAGCCCCCTCTCCACACACACATACACACACACACACACATGCACACACACGGGAGAATCATGTATCTCACTGACTTTCAGGACTGTCAGTTTCCTATTTCTGGACCTAGCTTCATTAGCACGATGACATGAATGAACTTCAAGGATTTTTTTCCATTTTGTTTTTCTCCTAAGCCCTCATAAGTGGGCTTGTTTTGTGTTTTTGACATTTGAAAAGAAATTCCATGTGGCTTGTGCTCATGAATGTGCTGAGGGGCAGTTGGGTGTTTCTGCTTGTGTGGAAGCTCTTCTCTCAGGCCACATTCCTTTCCCATGGACTCCAGGGACGGCGGGGAAGGCGCCATGGGATCTGCCTGGAGCGAGCTGTGACTGTGGGAGCCAGAGACTCCTGGCCTTGTTACAGCTCCAGGTTGGAGGAGTGCCATGAAATCACATGATGTTTGGACTAAAAGGGCGAGCCAAAGAATGTTTCTCTCATCCTGCCCTGACCAGTGACGCCTAAGCAGTGAGCGAGTGGGCCCCTCCAAGGAGCTATTCTGATCCACTGAACGCATTAGGACAATGGAAGAAAAGGCGAATCTCGGGGGCTACTAACGCTGAGCAGTATTCCAAAACCAGTTAGTGAGAGTCAGGATATACAGAGAAGCATGGTGGGAGACCCTGGAAGGACACTTCTATGTCATCTTGTTAAATACCCTCCATTACTGCGAGTGGAGGAGGTGGTAGTAATTAAAATAGTGAGCCAGAAGGGAAAGGGACAGATGGTTTGTGTAACCAGAACAAGATTCCAGGTGTCCTAAACCCAATGCCAGGAGCAGAGGGCAACCCTTGTTTAGGGTTTTTGTTGGTGGAATGTGGAATAGCTTTGTTAATTTGATTATTTTTTCTAAGGGCCTATTTTTCAGATTTTACTCTGGATGCCGTGGAGAATGAAGGTTGGTGTAGAAGAAAATGCAACTTATTGCCGACAGAGAAAAAGAGGACACCTCTCATGTCCACCCTCTTCCCAGTCTCTCCCACCTCCCTTCTTCATTTCATATTGACAGCTTCCTATTCTTCTGGATTAGAGAAAGAATAAAATAGGGCTGTCCTATGCTTACTTTTCAAGTGTCACTTATCTAGACCACAGGAGGACTCATTCTAAACAGGAGAATGATTTAGCCCTCCCTGACTGACCCAGGTCCCTGGGCTCCCAGCCTCCTCTCTGAGACCTGGCAGATGAGCCTCCCTCGGCCTCCCACAGTGAGCCAGGGGTCTTGAGAAAGTTAGTGTAGCCATGAAGGCGTAGGTCTACGTTAAATCTTGGCTCAACCATGTTTTCGACATTGGCGTGAACTATACGAAACTATAATATATAACTTTTTAAAAACATTACCTTTTTTATTTTTAAAATAATTATAAATTCACGTGCAGTTGTAAAAAAAAAATACAGAAAGATCCCATGTACACTTGTACCCATTTCTCCATAATGTTAACATGGTGCAAAACTACAGTCTAATGTCACAATCAGTAGATTGACATTGATACAGTCAAGATACAGAAGAATTCCATCATCACAGGATCCCTTCTGTTGTCTTTTTAGAGCCACACCTATCTCCCCTCAACCTGGCAACCGCTACCTGTCCTCTATTTTTATAATGTAGTCATTTCAAGAATGTTATAGAAATGGAATCATATAGTATGTAACTTTTGGGATTGGCTTTTTTTATTCAACGTAATTCCCTGGAGATGCATATAATTTGTGGCTTGTGTCAAAAGTTTGTTACTGTTTATTGCTGAGTAGTATTCCATAGTATGGATGTATCACAGCTTGTTTAACCATTCACACATTGAAGGACCTCTGGGTTATTCCCTTTGGGGCTATTACAAACAAAGCTGCTATGGACACTTGTATATAGCTTTTTGTGTGTACGTAAGTTTTCATTTTTTTCTGAGATAAGTACTCAAGAGTGCATTTGCTGGTCTTATAGTAGTTGAGTGTTTAGTTTTATAAGAAACTGCTACACTCTTTTCCAGAGTGGCTGTACCATTTTACATTTCTATCAGCAATGAATGAGTGATGCAGTTTCTCCCTCTACAACTTCGCCAGCACTTTGGTGTTGTCACTATTTTTCATATTAGCCATTCTGATAGGCGTGTAGTGATATTTCATTATGGTTTTCATTTGTATTTCCTTAATAGTTAATGATGCTGAATATCATTTCATGTGCCTATTTGCCATCTGTATATCCCCTTCAGTGCAGCATCTGTTCATGTCTTTTGCACATTCTCTAACTGGATTGGTTTTTCTATTGTTGAGTTTTGAGAATTCTTTATATATTATAAATTCTAGTCTTTTGTTGGACATGTGGTTTGCAAGTATTTTTGCCCAGTCTGTAGCTTGTCTGTTTATCCTCTTACCAAGGTCTTTCACAGAGCAAAAGTATTTAATACTGATAAGGTCCAGTTTATCGATTTTTCCTCTTATAGATTGTGCTTTTGGTAATAAGTCTATGAACTCTTCGGTCTAGAGTCTAGATTTTCTCCCATTTTTTTCCCTAAAACTTTTTACACTTAAGTCTGCAATCCATTTTGACTTGAGTTTTGTATAAACTGTGAGGTTTAGGTCGAGGTTCATTTTTTGGCCAATGGATATCCAATTCTTCTAGCACTATTTGTTGAAAAAACTACCTTTCCTCCATTGGATTGCTTTTACACCTTTGTCAAAAATCAGTTGGGCATGTTTATGTGGGTCTATTTCTGGGTTCTTTATTCTGTTTCATAGATCTTTGTGTCTATTCCTCTGCCAACATCACACTGTTTTGATAACTATAGCTTTAAAGTAGGTCTTAATATCAAGTAGAATGATTTTTACCACTTTATTTTCTTTTTCAGTGGAACTTACATGTTGTTTTGTTTATCATTTTACTTGGGAATACACTTCAAACTTACAGAAAAGTTGCAAAAATAAAAATACTACAAAACATAGTCATATATTTTTTAGATTCAATTATTCTTTATATTTTGCTGCATTTGTTTTATCATTTGACACCCCCCCCCCACACACACACACTTATTTCTACTAAACCATTTAAAGCCAGGTTAAATGTATCATGGAACTTTATTCCTAAATACCTCATATACTCCCTGAAAATAGGGATGTTTTCTTACATAACCACAATATAGTTATCAATGCCAATAAATTTATCATTGATAAATACTCTTATCTAATCTCCTATTCATATTTTTACTTTTTTTGAAAATCAATCCAATAATGTCCTTTAAAGTCTTTTTTAAAAACACTTTAAACAGGGTGTCCAATCTAGGGTCAGGCATACCATCTAGTTGCCAAGACTCTTTACCCTCCTTTAATCTGAAACATCTCCACAGCCTTTCTTCATCTTTTATGCCATTGACACTATGGAAGAATACAATAACCCCTACCCCCAACTTTTAATAGTGCAGTCCTCATTTTGGGTTTATCTTAGATTTCCCGATGATTAGTGGTGCATTCTTGGCCAAAATATTACAAAGGTGATGTGTCTGTCTCAGCATAACACATCTGGAGGTACTCCATTTTCATCTGCCTCCACTGGTGATTTTAATGTTGATTATCTGGTGAAGCTTTTGTATGATATTTGTTTGTGCCTACAAAAATGGCAATTTCATGACTCAGCCTAACACATAACCTTTATTAAGGTTTTATAGGTGTAACCTGACCTCTCTGATGCTCAGTTTCCCCTGTTTATTAAGCGTGGCTAGTAATAATTTCTCTCCCATGAGTATCATTGGGAGAGTTAAATAAGGTAATGTATGTAAAATTTGGCACATGAAAAGCACCCCATGAACATTAGCTATTATTATTGCAGCTAGGCAGTATTAAGGAATCTTGGTTTTGATCTTACTCTCAGACTCTCCCAATTACAGGCCAAAACTAGGACAGAAGCAAAATGATGGGAGTGGAGACAGCCTTAGTGCTGCCATTTCAGTTTCCTCATCTGTAAAATGGGAAAATGCCTCCCATTCCACAGGGGTGCTGTGAGGTTTAATGACATGTGTGTATTCTATGCCTATGTAGAACCTATGTTGAATAAGTTCTCAAGAAAAATCATGAGTGATTCATAACCTGTTGTATGAGGAAAACAGAAATATCTGTCAGTTTTTAAAAAAAATCTAACATAACGTGGATCATTCTGAAGCAGTAGCAAGGTATGAAAAAATACAGTCGGAGCCCAGGACTTTGGGAATCGGCACCATTTAGCAGCTGTGTGATCTCTGGGCAGATTACTTAACCATTTGGACTTCCATTTTACCATTGTAATTTGGGGACAAAAATCAAGTGCACAGCCCTTGGGATTTTTCTGTTAATTAATGATGCCTAGCAGTACCTGGGCACTCCATCGACGACATCTGCACGAAGGACGCATGGCAGAAGCATTCGCCTGGAAAGCTGCCTGGAGCTAAGCGCTTCCCGGGCCAGCCCATCACAGTAGCTAGCGCCCACGCCTGGGCCGGGCCGCACCCCGCGGCTGCCGCGGGAGCCGCTGTTCCCGGCTCCTCCCGCCCCTTTCACCCCTCTTCCCCACCTCCTCCGCCACAAGCTCCGCCCCCGGCAGCCGCGTCTACCCGGGCGACTGCCCGGCACCTGGCAGACGCGCGGCAGCGGGGGAGGCAGGAGGCAACCCTCGGGCGGCGGCGGGGGAGGGGCGTGGGCGCACAGATGGGAGCAACTGAGAAAGGCGGCAAGAAGAGCCGGAGGCTGTTTTCTTCTCTGCGGCCGTGGAAGGCCACCCGGCGGCTGTGGAGGACGCGCTCGGCTCCCAAGGCGGCGCAGGGTGAGTGTGGGCGCGGCCGGGGGACCTGTTACCGCGCGCGGCCAGCGCGGGTCTCCGACTGCAGCCTCTCCCGCCGAGTTCTCGGGCCTCCGGCCCGCGGGCGGGGGCGACGCAGCCTGGAAGTCCGGCCCGATCTGGGCGACCCTGCGCTCTGACCCTTGGCGGCGGGAACAAGACCCGTCCCTGAGCTCCCCCGGGGCCGCTCGACCAAGTGCAGGGGCCGGTCTCGGCACAGTGCCCTCTCCCCCTGACTCCTACGCCCTACGAGCATCATCTCCCGTGGGCCAGGTGGTGGCTACTTGTTTACTTCCTGCAAAAGCCTCTGTCTATCTGTTTAGCTCCGGACAGAAGGAATCCAGGGTGCCTCGGAGACACAGCCTTACTCAGGTTGCATCCGCCCCTCCCCGCTCCCAACACCTGGCAGCCACCTGCAATGCAGTACCTTTTGGGGGAATGAATCCGTACCTAACGCTACCTTCAAGGTCCTCTTCATCAGACCCACCCCCTTTCCAATCTGTCTGGGGTGGCTCCCTGTTATTTCCTAAGCTCTAGCTACAAACTATTTCCCAAACACATTCCACCCTGCCCTCACCAGGGCCTTAACTCAGTGATTTGTTAAATCACTGACTCACTCCATTCATTCCTTCCACAATTTTTATCCATCCCCCATGTGTGCCAGGGCCTGAAGTGAACAAGATAGGCAAGGCTCCAATCATGGAACTACTTCGGGAGGGGGAAAGAGACGTTACAAATATAAAACAGGTAAAAATCCCCACGAGGAATTGCTCTGTGTGCTTAGAAGGAATCAGTCCGTTGGGAGAGGACACAGGCAGGGGGCCCTAGCTTATAGGGTAGGTGGACAGGGAAGGGCTCTGAGGCAGTGCAGTGTAATGAGACCTGAAGTCTGATTAAGAGTTACTCCAGCATGGAGCCAGGGAGAGCATTCCTGCCAGAGGGAATAACAAGTGGACGGGTTCCCGGTGTGCCTGAGCTTAGCAGGGGGAAAGTGAAGAAAGCAGGGCCTGGATGAAGGTCTGGCTAGTCCATGATGAGTTTGGGTTTTATTCTCAGTGGGCTGGGAAGCCATTGAAATGTTCTAAGCAGGGACATGACATGATCTGCTGGCTCACTGCCTTCTCTGTCTGCAGTGGCCATGCCTTCGTCTCTCAGCCTGGCCAATTCCTACGCATCCATCAAGACTTGTGCAAATGCCATCTTCGCTGTGAAGCCTTTCCTGGGGTTCCTGCCACCTGTAACCTCTCTTTTAGTATCTTGTCACTCATAGGGCATTTGTTGCTATTCATCCAGTATTATAGATTCCATGTGGGCAGGTTATCATTTGCGTCATTTTAGCATCAGGGTTTGGTACTTGGTAGATACCTGTGTGCGTGCGTGTGTGTGTGTGTGAGTGTGTGTTGTGTGTGTGTCCTATCTTGTCCTTTTCATTTATTTCCATCATCTGATGATTCTTACTAGGGACGGACATGCCTTGATTTCTAAAATGGCCGACCTCATCGAGGGCAGAAGCTAGGTTGCACTAGAGCCCTATTATGGATATAGTTGTCACTTTCCCACTACGGGGTTGTTTTGAGGCTTAAATGAATTAATGAGTTAATACTTGCAAATTGCTGGCACATAGCATTCTAAAAATAAATTTGACAAAGAGCAGCAATAATTATCTTTCAAATATTTATTTATTGCAGTAGAAACAAGCTTTTCTATTGTTGGTAGTTAGAGAGACTCAGTGTCTTGGCATTGTTCTCTTGCTGGCTTTCAAAAGATGTGTGATTACTTTTCCTCAATGCACCAATTAAATTCCTGCCCCACTGGCATCAAGAACTTGCTGAAACTTAGTAGGGCTGAAGGCTGAGCACCCTTTCTTTAGGTTGCCTGAGTAGTTCAATAGATTGGAAATTGCAACAAGTATTCCTCGAGTGATAATTACATGTCTAGTGTTATTTCAGGTGTTGTGTGAATGTTTACCAAAGAAGAATAAATGGGTATTTCCATTGTACTAAATTAGGTTAGAATAAGTTTCCTACTTTTATAAATTTTAAAACCCGTTCTATACTGCATACACAGCCATGCTCTCCTCTCTTCTCTGTTCCTCTCGCTGAGTTCACCCATTGCTCATGAATTCACACATCTCTCTTTTTTTTAGATGGTATCTCGGTTGCTCACTGCGTTTCTCTACTTCCCCTTCCCCTGTACAACCTGGGGGTAAGGTCATTAGAATGTCTTATGTATATGATACTTTACAGTTTACAAAGTAGGTCAACTACAAGATCTTGTTTAGATCTTGACAGCACCCCTGGAAGGAGGGAGGGAAGGTGGTGTTTATTTCCCCCATGTACAGATGAGGAAGATGAAACAAGAGACAGATGACTTGCTAGAGGTCATATGACTGGTGAGTGGCAGACTTAGGTCTGAGTACCCATATAGCATCCTTTCTGCCACATCTCCCTGCACAAAGTAAACATGTTCCAATATCCATACTCATGGAGGGGAAAAGTAAAATTAGTACATATCATGCAATGAAAGAAATCCACATTCCAATTTTATTTGACTTTTTTTTTTTAAAGGTACCCTGATTTTTCATGAGGATGGCAATGTCACTTGGGCATCTACAATCATATGCTTTGGTGTCAGACAGACTGATTTCAATCTGCCCCTAATTAGTGACATACTAATAAGCTGTCTGATCTTGGGCAGGATGTTAAATCTTTCTAAAGCTCATGTATCTATCATATGTAAAATAAGGATGATAATTCTAGTGCCATAAAGTTGCTGTAATGATTAAATGAGTTAATGCGTATAAAATGCCTGGTACAAGGTGGTAGTTATTATTTTTATTAACAGTAGCCCAGATCTTCCACCATATGGTCATACCCCAAATATGGTTAAGTTGTGGAGCTGGAAAGTTAAGTGAGCTGCGGGAAAAAAATCCGTAGCTGGAAGCTCCTTCAGGGCAGCTCTCTCTCTGGACCAACCAGAAGGTTCTTCACATCAATATCCTTTTTCCCACCCGTTTTTTTTTTTGTTTTTTTTTTTTTCACCAGAAGGCTGAAGGTGAGAAATAACATACCTTCTGGGGACTCCTGGCATCTTTTCAGCCTAACAGTGTCCCAAATGTAGCAGCTATTCAATTAAACATGCTTGTAATGAATGAATCCTCTAGGAGGATTCAAAGACATGTCTCCAAAGAGAATGAGTCTAAAATTTACAGTCTGAGCACCTGTGACTGTAAGTATAGGATAAATACATAGAAGGACAGTAATTGGGTTAAAAGGTATGTTTCTTTAATTTTGAAACGTATGCCTAAGTAGACCTCAGTATATTTGAGCTAACTTAGTTCCCACCAGTAATGTGTGAGATTCCTGATTCCTTACTTCCTTGCTAATACTGAGTAATGTCAGACTTTTTAATTTGATGGGCTTGCCAATTTGATGGGCGTGAAATGGTACTGCATGGTTGTTTTATACTGAATTTCCTTGAAGAATAATGAAGTTGAAGATTTTTCACATGAATTATCAACCATATATGTGATCCTCTTTGAAATGCCTGTTCACGTCCTTTCCCATTTTTTTAACTTGGCAATGGTTTATTATTATTATTTTTCTTATCCATTTGTAGGAGTTCTTTACATATTCTGGATACTAATCATTTGTTGGCTTATATATCCAAACAACTTTAAAAAATATACCTAACCACGCAAGTGGTTCTAAAGGGGAATATGAACAAGCTGTGCCCAGTGGAAATTAACCCCTCACGTGCGTCCATCCTTTCTGAAGGTCTGTAGTTTAGTGAAATATCAAAGCTTTTAGGTTATAGAAAAAGGAGCGAATCGCTGGTGGAAACATTTTGTGAACAGTAGGCCGGCTTAGCCCTTGAAGTGATGGTAGAAAACAGGTCCTGACTTCCTCCCATTAGAAATGACCTCCTCCGGATCCTCGTGGGGTGAAGAGCCCTTTCCAGAACTGCAATATTCCCTGGGAAGACACCGGAACTGGAGTTAGTTTCTGTCACAATAACTTTTCCTGGAAAGCAAAGAGAATGCTTTCCAGGAAAAGTTATTTGGAGAAGAGGATGGGACACTTGCCAGGTGATCTGTGGTTTCATCCCTCGCTGCCATTTTCTAGCCATATACCTTTAAAAACTCACATTGCATAGAAATAATGATCACTACCCAGGGATATTGGAAAGAGCAAGTGAGATCATAAATATGAAAGGCTGTGTAAGTACAAGGTGTATTTTCTAGGCTCTTAAAGACAATTCCAGAGTCGGAAACCTTTGTCGACCTACAGTCATTAGGCCCTATTCCTTCTCTTACCGACCACCTATTCTGCACACAGGTGCATGATTGTACAGCAGTAGTTCTCCCAGAGCAGTCTCTAGACCAGCAATAGCTACATCAGCATGAACTTGTTAGCAGTACAAATTCTTGGCCTTCCCAGAGAGCTGCTGAATCAGGAAATCTGGAGGTGGGGCTCCGCAATCTGTGTTTTAACAAGTCCTGCAGTAATTGATTTGTACTAAAAGTTTGAGAACACTGGCCCCATGGGATTTGCCAAGACTTGGGAGTCAGCAGATGTGGGCTTTAAATCTGAACTCTTCCATTTGCTAGCTTGTGACATGAGCAAGTTACTGGACCCTTCTAGGGCATCCAAGCTCTCATCAGTGAAAGGAAAATGATATCTTCTCCCTCTTGGGGTTGTTGTGAGAAGTAAATAACAGGAAGGAATTTTGCTACTTTTTAGCTATGTTTCCTTTGGAAAGTCACCTTGTCTCTTTCAGCCTTATTTTTCTCATCTAAAAAGATGGAATGGCAAGAGTTAACATGTATGCACTGCTTACTATGTGCCAGCCACTGTCCTAAACCTGTACATATTTTAATTTTATTTCTTACGGTAACTGTGTTTTACAATCTCTGTTTTACAAATGAGAAAAAGCACAGAGGTTAAGTAACGTCTCCCAAGTTCCACAGCTAGTAAGCTGGAATTCAGTTCAAACTCATGCAGTGTGCTCTGAAAGCTCTTGCTTTAAAAGATGATGGTTGGCAAATAATAAGGTCTCAATTAATATGTGATGATGATGATAAGATTGCCTGGCACACAGTAAGTACTTCATATATTAATTCTCTTGCCTTGAGGCCTGGCTTCTGTAGAATTTGCCAAGGTTTTCTTACAGTCATGCTGCCCTCTTCTGCGTTGACCCTAATCCCAAAGCTCCACCCCCATGTAGGCAGTTTTGTTCTCACATCTTTTATGGCCACTTAGATGCTCTGAGCAAACCAGAGTCTTGGCTGGATGGAGGAAGTCTTGGCTTGCCTGAATGTGGTGTGGAGGTGAAGCTGTCCTCCTGTTACCCCACCCTGACGTGTTTTGAGGATCAATGACTAAGCCTGAAGAGGTTCCAGGCTAGTGGTTGAAAGGTCATTAGGTCTGCCTCATTTGGGACATAGCCTCCTAGTTTCTTCTACTCTCAAATTTCTAAGGAAATGGAAAAGCTTTTTTTTTTTTGCTCAGTTTTTCTTCAGAGTAAAATTTACAGCTGGGAAGTTTAACCCACAATATTACAGCAGTGTTTTTTCTTTGTTTTGCTAGGACAATGAAAAGCCTTATTCTCTTTCAATTTAGGGCCCCACTCATTGTTCCTGAAAATTTTCTTTGGTTTTGCTCTCAAAATGGCCTCCCTTGCTGGGCATGACTCACCAGTCTAGTGACTCAGAAGTGGCATCTAACAAGACAAGGACTGTTCAGAGCTGTGAAGGGACTTGGTTGCCAGTGGAGCCTGCCTGGAGCTTGCCCTAAACCCAGTTACTGAGATGAACCATCATTTCCATTAATAAAGGTTTATAAAGGTCCATGGTACCAGTTTATTTGAAGTATGGGGTCTGCCAGAGACACTGCCTTGTCCTGGAAAGCTCCAATGCTTGAGTCCATTCTTGTCCCTCAACTGGGTATGGCCTTAAGATTTACTGTGGGGTAAGACCAAGCTTCTGAAAATTCATCTGACACTGCTTGGAATGGCCACTGAATTAGGAGTTATCGGGCTTCTGTAAATACAGTGACAGGACAAAAAAGTAAAGTCTCTTTTTATGTGAAGAGGTCTTCAAACCTCTTTCAACTTAATTTTTAAAATAAACTACCAATTAAGGGTAGATAGATGAACAGATATGCAATAAGAGAAATATAGCAAAATATACTTGAAGATGGAGTTCAATCGTGCTGTTCTTCCAACTTTTCTTGTTTGAAGCTTAGATAAAATGCAGGTACCCTTAAAAGTGACCACCCTCTTAAATAAAAATTACTTCTCTTTTAATATAAATGACAGGCCTTCTCCCACTTCCTCACTTCTCCCAGCCTTATGGTATTTTTTCCTGGGAAGCTTGCTGGATTAAAAAGGGCCTGGAGCGAGGCTGGTAGGGGGTGAGCTACTTCTTTAAGTCGAGGGCTTTGTATTATTCCTGATGTGTAATTCTCACAGTAGCCCTACAGGCTAGTTATTATTTTTTGCATTTTATGAGGAAACTGAGCCACAAAGGGGTGAACATGACCCAAGTCACAAGGTACTAATATTAGTCTTCACAGCGTTTATAGAGCCCTTACTTAATGTGTCAGGCTGTGTGCTATGTACTTTACATGTAGTAACTCGTTTGGGCCTCACCCAACTCTAGGAGGTGGGTACCATTATTATCTTCATCTTACAGATCAGAAAATGGAGATTAAAGAGGTGCAAGAACGTGTCTCAGCTTACTTTAGGGGCCAGTACATGGCAGAGCCCATGTTTGAACCCAGTTTCTCCTGCTTCAGAGCCCTGCCCCACTCTTCAGACCCAGGCCTTGGTGTTCCTCTGCCTAATTCAGTACATCGGTATACCTTATGGCGCCCTCTTGTCCTGAGACCATAGCTCTTTGAGGACAGCAAATGTTTTGTTCACTGTGTCATTTGCAGTGTTCAGAGCAGTGCCTGGTACAATGAATATTTATTGAATGAAAGCGCACAAGTAGTGGCTTCTCACCACCTGCTCCTTCCCTTACCCTCTCAGCCTCTAAAGGTGCTCCTACGAGGTACATTTTGACTGTCTTGGACTTGGTCCTTGGAAACAGAGGGGCCTGTTTCTTTCAGGTGATTTATGAGTTAACATGGTTCATTTGGTAGCCGCTGAATGAAGGCAGATTTTCCTCATTGGTCTGACATTGTCCAAGAGGAACAGAAAGGTATTATCCACTTCCAAGGAAAGAGGGGAGCAAAAACCAAGACTTAAAATTTCCCTCAAATCTCAGGGACTTTAAATTGTGGCAGCTAGAAGTCAACTCCAGGACCCCCTAGTGGCCATGACAGCTTTCACTCGACAGCTGTTTGACTGTTGGGCTGGAGGACCGAGCCCATGAACACTAGCAATTAGTTCTCTTAAGTGCCCAAGCATGTTGGTGATTGTACCTCACGTTTATACAGTGCTTAGTTTACAAAGTACTGCATCTGTGCTTCCCTTTGATCTTCTGAACAGCCCAGTATATACACAGGGCAGGTGTGATTAGCCCCACTTTACAGATGAGGAAACTGGTACCAGAGAGGCTAAGTCACTCGCCTTACACCACTCAATTAATTGTGGTAGAGATAGGTCTTCAATCCTCTTGTCTCAACTCTTACTCCAGCAAATTTTCCATGTCAATAATGCATTTAACCCAGCATTTTCTGGGCATGAGAGCAATAGGTAGGTGTTAGTCTTCTCCCAACTTAGTGAGGTGCTGGATTGGGTCAGTGAATCTTTTTGGATATCAGTTTACCCATCAGTCTAATGGGGGGATAAACACCAATCATCGGTGAGTGCACTTGGAGGAGAGGAGTTTGTGAGAATTCCAAGCTTAAAAAACAACTTGGGAGTAAAGATGTTTGGAAGGGACTGGGATGATCCTGGCCAATTTTCCATAAAATAAACATCATCTCCCCTGGCCACTCTATCTAAAATGCACCTCTGTTATCTCACAACCATGCTTCATTTTTCTTCACAGCATTCACTGACATTTATTATAGGTTTATATTTGTTGATTGTCTGAATATTCCCACCAGGGAGTATGTATGTAATAGCCGTGAGAGCAGGGGCTTGGTCTGTTTTCTGCATTCCTGAATCCTTAACAAGTGGAATAGTGCCTGGTAGAAATACCATATGAGGAAGGAAGGGAGGAAAGAAGGGAGGTAGGCAGGGAAGAAGGAATCTGAGCTGAGTAGTGATTGAAAGTAAGCTTGAATGAGATGATTGAAAGATTTACTTGAATCTTGCTTCTCCTCTAACAGAGGGGTCTCATGGTCTGGTTGCTTCATACCCATTTCTGGATCAGCCACTCAGTGGCTTAAAACCAGTCATTAAAGCCTCCTTGAGTATCAGCTTACACCTGGATGAAATGGGTTCATGGCCTGTGTCCATGCAGCAATCACAGGTCATTGTATTGTACTTTATGCCTCTGTATTGTAACCGTCTTTGAGCATCCTGAGGACTGAAGGATGGTCCCCTTCACTGTTGTATCCCCAGTACTTAGCATAGAGCCTTGGCCACAGAGAGGTAAAACAAATGTTTGTTGAATGAATAAATGAATGAATATGTAAGAGGAAACAAAGCACAGGGTTCATATAATCCCCCTCCAAAGTTAAGTCTCCATTTGAAAATAAGCCTGGTGCATGGCAGAGACATTCCCCTTTCAACTGGAACCAAATCTCTCCAGAGACAAGGAGGTGCTATACAGTCGGTTCTCTGACCTAAAGGAAGGAAAGTCATGCCTAAGCTCCAGATCCAGTTCCAGGCCGTGTTTTGGAATTTGTGTTTACGTCTGCCTTCATCCCCACATCCTTTCTGCTCCAGCATAAGCAAAATTATAACCCCGCACACTGACTTGCATGCAATTCTCAGAGCCCCGGTGCATCTCCGTTGAGGGGGCTTCGCCCCAAGACCGCTGACTGACTGTGAATGACAAATCAAAAGTCAGGGTTGCAGAATCAGCCGGACTTTCCTGCTCATTTGCAGCAAAGGGAGGAAGGAGAGAATGAAAGATTCTGAAAATAAAGGTAAGGGGCTGACTGCAGAGGGAGGCTAAAAGGTGCAAGGGAGGAGATGGTGCTGGACAGGCATGTTTAGCTTGTATTAATGACCGATTTAGGATTACTGTCACATAGGATTTAAAAATTCTAGTTATATAATAAACCTGACTTTTTTTTTTTTTAAATGACTGGCTTCTGGTTTCCAAATATTGTATCATTCAATTTTCCATTTTTGTGCTACGAAACATAACCATATTTTTGCATTCTTCATTTACTCTTCGCTGGGTAACACATCTTTCTATTTCACAGATTTCCTTATGATAGCTACCAGGATTTTAGTAATTTTATGTTGGGAGTGTTCACAATAGTTAACTAATATGTTACGTTTTCAATGCATTATTGGAATTGGAATAGCTGAAATACTTCGGATTTACACAGTTAGGGTTCTCAAGAAAAGCCTTGACTGAGAATCCCCTAATGGACATTAATCTTTTGAGGAGGACTCAGTGGGGAGCCGTCACTGACCTTCAGAACTGTTTATCTTGCAGAGAAATATTCGGATGTAAAGTTCCCCCCGCCCATTCTGCCAAGCCTCCACCCCCTAGATCCCTGATATATTAACACTCTCCCTCCCTCTCCCGCCCGCCGTCACTCTTAATTCCTTTGGAGGGTGGAGGAGCGAAACGGATTTAAATGAAAACCCAGGAAAGGAAAGGGCTCCTGAAAATGAGCCAACCAAATTTTAAGTTCAACCACAAGGATCCTGGAGGATTCTGGGGTTTTAAATTCCGAGGCTCTTTAAATTTTCTGCCGCAGTTGGGGGAGGAGCGATAGAGCCCACAGTCTCAGCAGGCTACACGTGTTCCCAGATCCTATTTCCAGGAGGGAGCCCTTCCCTTGTGCTGGTCCAGCTCCTGGTCCGGTTACTGGAGGAAGGCGCAGTCGGGGGTCAGGCTCCCGGGGAAAACTCCCGGGTGGCCACCAGGGCAGAGGGCGCCATCTCCGCTCCTTAGTGCCCCGCAGCTGCTTGCTGAGAGCTAATTTTAGGGTTTGCCTGCTCCCCTTGCCCCCCCATCCCCCGCAGGATTTTACCGTTCTCACCCGGGAGGCACTGCGCATCAGTTTGCACCCTACCCTGTCTTGTCCGTGTGCTCTGCGTAAGGAGGGCCCAGCACTTTGCCCTTGGGCACCCGGGCTTGGGTGCGCAGGTGGAGTCTGGCACGTAGCGCCCGGGCAGGTTACTTGCGCCCGAGTTAACTTGTTTGGGTGATCCGTGCAACAACGCGAGCCCCAAGCCGCCTCCTATCTGTGCGCCACGGGGTGTGTGTGTGTGTGTGGGGGGGGGGGAGTGGGGGCGGCTTCTACAGACCAGTCTCAGCCACTCACTCTTGCTGTTTATGATTCCCACATTGTAATGGGCAATGATTTGAATTTTTATTCCACATTAAAAAAAAGAAAAAAGAAAAAAAAGGAAAACCAAATAAACCACATACAGCCTGATGCCAGTGGAGAGACTGGTATTTCCATCTACCAAGCTCTTTGTAATGAAGGTTCTTAAGCTACCCCACTGGCTATAATTGAGGCTTTAAAAGGGGCCAGGGTAGCTGGGGTTGATAGTATTAACATCTAATAGGTTCTAGATCATTCATATTGACATACTGATCTCTGTGGTTTTGATGTTTAAATTTCAATTAAGTAGCCTTAGCAGGGAAGAAAACAGCTATGCATGGGCCTGGTAAGTGGAAAGAGGGCTTATCCACTGCTGTTTCTACGCCAGCCTCCGGTGGACAAATAAAACCTGTGTGTATATTCAAAGTATTTTAAATGAAATCGAGGACAGTGTTGACTTTTCCTGTGTTGTTTTTAGTGGCTGGAGAAGAGGTTTCTGGGAAGAAAAAAAATGTGCTTATATGCCATGTCATGCTAGGCCAGGGGCACAATTTCGAGAAAGATAAAACTGCCTGAATTGGAGGTTCAGGTTCAGGTTAATATTCACTGTAGTTTGGAATGGAAACACTCCTAGTTTCTCAGTGTATCAGCATGTTTTAAGCTTCAAATCTCCAGCTGCTTTTTTGAGGGGAGTGGTGTTTAGAATTTTTGTTTCACTTTGTTTTGGAAAGAGCCTTTGGTTGGGAGTCAGAATAGGTAGGTTCTAGCTTGTTCTGCCAGAAACTCATTAGTGACCTAGGATTTCATTTCTTTAGATTTCAGTTTCCTTATCTCGAAAATGGAGAAATGTTAAGACTAGATCACTGTTCTTCAGATTGTGGTGGTAAGAAACCCATTTAGTGAGTCTCAAGCAACATTTAAAAAAATAAAATTGAATAGAAAATGTCAGAAGCCATTGCACATGGTGAGGATAAATACTGTTGCCTGAAATTTCTGTTTCGGGTATTTGTTTTTGTAGGTAGGTATGGGCTGTATTGCTGTCAGTTACTATTTCTCACTGTGAATTCTAGTCAAAAGAGTTTGAGGAACACGGAAATAAATCATAGCTTCAGTCATTTGGTTTTCAACAAGCCTGAAATGCTGTTTTATATGCATGTCCATTTTTGTTTATAAGGAGAATATCAATAGTTTTTTTCAGATTTTCAAAGGTTTAGACCCCAAATAGGTTATACATTATTGTATTTCTTCGAAGTTCCTTCCAAGCTAATTTCTTACAGATCAAAGAATCCTTTCAGGGCTGGGAAGTAGTTAAATGTTGAGAGAGATGGAGTATGCTACATGACGTTGGGGGTGTGTAAGGTGGGGGGGTACGTGTGTGCATGTTGAAGAGGTGTAACCATGGTAACCAGACCATAAGATCTATTTGAATATGTGTACACTAAAAATTAGAGTCTTTGAATACGTGTACACTAAAAATTAGAGTCTTTGAGAAGTACCACAGAAAACTATTAAAATGTTGTGAATTGTTTGGAAGTCAACTCTCCTTGCAAAGACTGAAAAAGAGCCAGGTAAAATTTAAAGAGGTTGACAGGGGCAAATAAATACTCAGGATGTTAGTAGGAGAAACTGAATTTTTATAAGCTACCATCATATGACCAGTGTTCAGTAAATAGTGAATTGTGGTTTAATAAATGCTTTTCTTTCTTTTCCCTATTACTGGTATATCTTGTCTTTAAGGCAGTCTGGTGAAGCTTTTAAATACAAGAGACATTGTATAACATTTAACCAGCATATCTCAAAATGCTTTGCAAGCCAGAAAAAAAAAATGTATGAGGCAACTGAGAAAAAAATAGTTGACTGAATTAATAAGTAGGTATTGGCAAACATGATAGCTAATTATAATAATAACAACCCTAGCTCCTATTTAATGAACAACTATTAGTATGTGTAAAGCTGTCTGCAGGGGCTTTACATATTGTCACAACACTGCAAGATAGGGAGTATTTTACATGTAAAGAAATGGTTTAAGAATTTTGTACAGGGATACATAGCTAATAAGTGGCAGAGCCAAGATTCAAACCCAGGTCATTTTACCTCCTAATCCATTCATTCACATGATAGGCAAGAGCTTGAGAATAAGTGGCATGGCAAATTGCAGTTTTTAGTAACATTTTCAATATCGTTTATTATTAGAATTAATTTGCTTACTATAAAAGGGAAATGTGAACCTTAGAAAATGATGGCTTTTGACTGATTTTCTAGATAGTGTTTATTTGAAAAGTAGACATTTTTAACTCTTAAGTTCAGCTCCAGATTTTCCTTTTATTTAGTAAATTCTCTGAGTGTTTATGCAACAAGGTTTTAGAAGCAGAGATATCAAAGGACAGGAGTGTCTCCACACCTGGGTGGAAATTTAGGTGGAAATTTTTTTTTCTACAGGAGTTCGGGGCAAATAGGTCTCTTTTCAGCTTTTCTGTTATTTTTTCTATATTTCATCTCAAAATAGCAAACATGACATTTTGTGAGCAAATGAAGTTATGCATAACATATTTTAATGTAAAACTAGGATTAGAGCATTGGTCTATGCTAGTGGTTCCTGAAAGAATTTGATTTTGTATTAAAATTTATTAAAGAATCTGATTGGGAGTTAGAATATAGTCAGGTATAGACTTTTAGGTCCTAAGTATTAAAGGGACTCTGGCGTCCATCCCCCCAGTCTGTAAGTCAAAATAAAATAAGTGTAAGGAAATCTAAAAATGTTGTGCTTTTTCTTAATCATCATGACTACTGTGATACTTTTAGAGAACTCAAATTCTTTCCAGGACTTTTGTTGTTGCTTCTTTTGACTGGGTGGATTGAGGAAATGGTATTTTGACTGGGGCGATCTGTAAGTGGTGGGGTGATCTGTAAGTGGTGGGGTGATTTTTCGGATTTCAGGGCTAGCCTGTGATAAAGCTGGGCTTGCAGCTTGCTATGCCAGTGGTTCTCAAATGGGCATGGTCCTGCTTCCTGCAGGACACACTGGAAATACACGAGGGGCTCTAGAAGTGTTCACTGGGCAGAAACCAGAAAAGCTAGATGTACTGCATTGTTCTGGACTGTTCTGTCCCATGATAAATTACCCCGTGTCTTGTGCAACTTTCAGATGTTTTGCTGAAGAGGTAAGTGAAAACCCTCTATATTTTTCCGAGCATAGAACATAAATTGGTTTTACATATACACTGAAATTCCCAGGATTAAAAATGCTATGTAAATTGAGGGAAGATTGTAGTTTATTTTGTTCAGAACCCAAAGCGACACCACTTGTATTAGAGACTCCAATACAATGCACTTGTCTCATTCAATCTACATACAGGTACACACATCTGACTACTTTATTATGACCTCAGTACAATCCTGCTTGATCATTTACATATTGAAATCCATATTGTTTTATTATAAGTAACTTTCATTTTTTACATTGTAGTTGGTCCCTTATTTATCTTTTTGTTTAATTTTGTGTCAGGTAGCTTATTTTATCTTTGAATTTCATTTTGAGATACTAAACAGGGAACTACAAAAAATGTTTTTTATATTTACGTATATTTGTATTGCTGAGAGTATATAAAAGGACTTCATTTTGGCTTTCTTAATATTTTAAAAGAATTTGAGCCAACATTAAAACTTTTGGAGATTGCATATTCAATTCTATATTTCTGGTTCCTTAAAAACATTAGAACTATCTACAACGATGAGATTGAGCTGAACATAAATTGCAGGTGTTGGGGTTGTAAATCTTCTAAAACATTTTGTCTGGTAATTATTTTTTTAGGCTACTGTACTGGCACTTTAAAATTTCATTTTCTAATTGTTGCTAGGATATAGAAATATAGTTGATTTCCTTTGTTGACCTTATTTCAGTGACTTTGCTGAATTCTTTTACTGATTTTAATTGTGTTTTGATTTTTGGGGAGTTTACTGTGTAGGCAGTTAGTTTTCTGTGAATACTGTCAGTTTTATGTCTCCCTTTCAAATCCTTATACTTTTTAAACCTTGCCTTACTGTAATAAGATTTCTCTCACAACATTGAATAGAAACGGTGACTGTGAGTATTCTTACTTTGTTTCTCATCTCAGGGAAAGCTATCCATCTTTCACCATTAAGTACAATATTTGATGTAAGATTTATATAGATACTTTTTATTGGATTAAGAAAGTTATCTATTCCTACTGTGCTAAGTTTTTGAATCATGAATTGGTGCTGAGTTTTACCAAATGTTTGTCTATATTGCGATGATCATTTGTTCTATTTTATTCTGTTCATATGATGAATTACATTGAATTTTGACTGTTAAACCAACATTGCATTTCTGGAATAAGCTCAACTTAGTTGTAACATGTTGACTTGCTAGTATTTTCTTGCAGACTATCTTTGTCCATGAGAGATATTAACCTGTAATTTTTTATTGTTGTGATGCCTTTGCCAGGTTTTGATATCAAGGTTTTGCTGAACTTACAGAACAAGGAAGCATTTCTTCTTTTTCTATTCCCCAGAAGAGTTTTGTAAGATTGGAATTATTCTTTAAATGTCTGGAATAATATGCTGGTGAAACTATTTGGGCTTGGAAATTTTGTTGTGGGAAGGTTTTAAAATATGGATTCATTTATTTTAGTAGGTATAGATTTATTCTAATTTCCTTTTTTTGTGTGTCTTAGTAAGCTGTGTTTTTCCAGGAATTTGTTCATTTCATCTGAATTTTCATATTTATTGGCATAAGGTTTTCTTTATATCCTCTTAGGATCTTTTTAATATCTGTAGGTTGTGTGGTCTTGTCCCTATTTCCTATTCCTAATGTGACATTTCTCTTTATACTGTTAACTTTCACTTTTTTCTTTGTATATTGCCAAAGTTTTCTTAATTTTATTAACCTTTGTAAACAGCTAGCTTTTTTTGACTTGGTCATTTTTTGTGTTTTTTTTTTTTTTTTAATATTACGTATTTTTTATTTCTTTAGTTCCTACTTTTATACTCTTTGGTTCTAATTTTCTGAAATTTTTTCTAGTTTTTTGAAGTGGAAGCCTATATCTGATTTTCAGTTTTGTTTTTTAACAAATATTTTCATTTAAGGCTGTAAATTTTCTTCGAAGCATAGCTTTAGCTATATCCTGCAAGTTTTGTTATCATTTAGTTTAAAATATTCTATAATTTCCATTGTGATTTCTTTTTTTTTTTTTTTTTTTTTTGATATACTCTGTTATATAGAAATGTACTTCTTAATATCTAAGCAGTTGGGGAGTTTCTTGTTATCTTTTTTGCTATTGATTTCTAGCTTACTTTTACTGTGGGTAAAGAACTTTTACACTGCCCCACATATTCTTTACTTTATTTTCTGTACTTTTAGTCCATTTTTCTCTTTTTCAGTTTATTTTTTTGCTATCTTAGGGCTCACCAGCTCTCTTTGCTGTTCCTAATTTATTATCACACAATCTGTTAATGTCTTGGTTTCATTTTGTATTTTGCAGTTTTAGAATTTGTATTAGATTATTTAAAAAATAGGTATTCCATCTTGTCAGTTATTTCTTCAAATATATTAACCACAGTCATTTTAACGGCCATATTTAATAATGGCAGCCAGAGTCACTTGTCAGTCTATTGATGTTTTCTGTCTTTCTTCTTGGTTCCCTTTCTTCATATGCTTGGCAATCTTTTATTAAATGTCCAACATTGTGTGTGAAAAGCCTCTGGATGATGTCATCTCCCTCCTGAGAGTTTGCCTTATTCTCTGCCACAGAAGAAAGGAGATCACTAAAGTCTGATCAGACACTGTGTCAATAAGGCCATTCTGCAGACTTTTAAGGTTTGGCTTGCTTTTGGGTTTCCCTAATCCTAGGCCCCCAGGAGTACTGACTGAGAGCCTGAGATGTTTCCCATGGCAGGTCCTGAAGTCCAATTTCTGTCTTTCTAGATTCTGAGTTTGCTGAAAACTCTGCTCTGCAAAATGCTCATTCTTCTTTTCCATCTCCTTTCTCCTTGGCTTGTGAGCCCAGTACCCTGTCCAGCTCAGTTAGCAACACTTCAAGGAGAAAGCGCATAGCAGACTCACTTCTCTGACCTACTCTAGGATGTGCCTTTCGAGTCCTGAGCTCCACTTTTTGTCTTTGCAGCCCTGTAAGAGTGTCTAAAATTCTGTCTCTTAGCAGCTGCCCTCTGCCTGGCTTCTCAACTTCTTGCCCCATGCCAAGAATTGGCAAATAACCTACGGGAGAAAAATGGGCTTTCAGAAAGATAGGCTTACCTCAGTGAGCCTCTCTCATCTCTCTAAGACCTGGCTCCTCAAATCCTGACGAATCAGTTAGGTCTCTTATTACTTCAAACAGATGTTTTGGTATTTTATCTGGCTTTTCTAATTGCCCTCAGCACAACTGTTGGTTTGCTACAATCCACTCTATTATAACTGGAAGTTGAATAAGACAGTGTTTTTTGTGTGTGTGTTTTTTTTTTAATGTGGACTATATTAACAAATTAAAACAGCAGAGCAGTAAACTCAGATACCGATGACATTTTAAACATCTTATATACACAATAAAGGGTGTATATAGTTGATTTCTAGCTAATTGCTTATTCGAAGCTTGCTAGTGTCTTCTTTTCCCGTATTTTCTCTGACATGCTTACAAATTTATGTTGCTTTGTTCCAGAGAATATGTGTAGTAAAAGACGTTCATTTTTCTGAGTCTTGCCCTCCATCGAAATGTTTAATACTTTTGTGTTTTTTGGAATTTGGAATTGTTAACTCATTTCCCAAGTTTACTATTATTCTAAAATTTGCGAAATAATTTGAATGGTTGAGTTACGAAAAGTTCTAGAACACTTAATACCATAGCTTTCCCCCAACCTTTTACCATGAACGAGAAGGTATTTTTTTCAACATCCTTGTGTGGGGGCCATACATCCTCCTGCCCAGAGTCAGACGCCATTCCTACCTGGTCGGAATCTTGCTCACCGTGTCAGGTGTCTGAGTGGGTGGAGGCCTCGATGTAAGATGTCCACAGCCCTCGGAGCCTACAGCAGCAGCCCACCAAAAAGCCGGTAATGCCTGCTATGGCCAACAGGGTGGCATGCCATCCAGAGGCTCGAGAGGACCACCAATTCACCGAGGGGTCACGTCTCTCCCAGGCAGACTGTGCTCCCCCTCTCTGGTGCGGCTCCTCATGGGCTTCCTGAGACTGCGTTTTCACACGCACAAACTGCTCTACCATCCCTCGGAGAGCCTTGGCCGGCGCCATACCCTGCTCGCTGCGCCATTTGTCGTGTGGGAGACCCTGCTCGCTGCGCCATTTGTCGTGCGGGGCGGCCTGCAGGGTCTCTGGTCCCGCTCCCCACATAACGCAGGATATGGTGAGGCCAAAAAGGAACACCCACGGAGCCATAGGTAGGGGAGTCATACCACTACGGTCTCACTGGAGGCTGGGTTCACTGGACGTGCGACCTGCTGTCCGTTTTGTCTGCAACCCACCGACGACTCTCTTTCACTCTCCTCCACTCTCCTCCGTAGCCGCAGCAGTTATATTAGCGGCCAATTGGCTAACTGGCCACAGCTGATGGCCAATCAGCCACAGCTGACAGCCATCTACTACCCGAGCCAGCACTCCTCCACGTGAGGCCAAGAGCCTGTAAACTACTTTCTGGGGCTCTGTCCCCACAATGACATAAAATGGAAGGGTGACCAGGTAGGTGACTGGTACATTACCCAACTGTGGAAAGGTTTTTCATGTTACCCCCTGATTTTTTTTTTTTAAATCAAACAAACAAAATTTGCACTTGTTTTTCAGTCTTTTCAGAGGTGTTTCCCGACTCTAATGCTGATAATGTTCTTCTGTTTTTTGATCTGGCTGCTGGTGTTTTAGGTACATTCAGTTTGTGAAAATGTGTTGAGCTCAATGCACAATTGATCACTTTTCAGTATGTCTATTACATTTCATTGAAAAATTTTAAAAAGAACTAACGTTTTATTGTTAAATAAATAAAAAATGTCCAGGACCAAAAAGCTTGAGAAGCACTGATCAAGTTCATCCTCCAAACCCTAAAATGATGAGGGACGAGGAAACTGAAGCTTGGAAAGGGGAAATTACTTGGGGGTTGGGGAAGTGTCTCGCATGCAGACCTTCTGACTCTATCTAGTTCTGTCTTACTTTTCTAACTGGTTGGTTCAGAAAGGGGATGAAGAAAAATCCAGCATGCACTAAATTTGAGCTGGATGATATTCTCAGAACCCCAAATGTATCTTGCATGAGTCATCACTTAACTGCCTCCTCTTTTTCTGCCCTCTTCATCCTCTTCCCTGGGCCTTTAAAAACAGATACTTTTATCTCATGTGAATTTGGAGATGGTTATTTTATCACCTCAGAATCATTTGACTTACATATGCTTAGAAAAAAGGAAATTCGTGCCTGTGAAATCTAACAAGAGCCCAGCACAAGGTATGTTTATTTCCCCTTCTAAGCCATTTTTAGTTTGATGCTGTATGGTTTAAATTTAGAATACTTTTTTCAAACTGGGGGTGGGGATGCTGGTGTGGAGATTGGACCCAGCTGTGACTCCTGCTGTTATGAGTTAAATGGGAAAACCTGGAAATCAATGTAACTCTAAAAGGAGTGGGCTTTCATGAGAGGGGGCTGCAGGGGAGCAGACTTGGCCTTAATTGGGGTGACATAGTGTGGGGGCAGAGCCCCAGAAAGTAGTTTCCAGGCTCTCGGCCTCACATAGACAGGTGCCTGGCTCAGGTAGTAAATGGCCATCAACTGTGATTGCATGGCCATCAGCTGTGGCTAGTTGGCCGTCAGCTGTAACCAGTGAGCCATTGGCCACTAATATAACTGCTGTGGCTACGCTAGCAAAAGGAGAAGCGAGAAAGAATGGGGGCTAGCAAGGAGATAGCGGCTGGGCTGGCAAGCATGGATGGCGGTTTGCGGACAGTGTGGATCCAGCCTCCAGTGAGAGTATAGTGCCGCCAGAGAGAATATAGTGGTATGACTCCCCTACCTATGGCTCAGTGGGTGTTCCTTTTTGGCCTCACCATATCCTGCGTTCTTATGTGGAGAGCGGGAGCAGAGACCTTGCGGGTCGCCCGGCACGACAAATGGCGCAGCGAGCGGGGTCCCCTGCACGACAAATGGCGCAGCGAGCAGGGTCTCCCGCACGACAAATGGCGCAGCGAGCAGGGTCTCCCGCACGACAAATGGCGCAGCGAGCAGGGTATGGTGCCGGCCAAGGCTCTCCGAAGAGTGGTGGAGCAGTTTGTGTGTATGAACACTGAGTCTCTGGAAGACCAGGAGGAGCAGATGCCAGAGAGCTGGACCCACGTGGAGGGGTGGGAGGACGTGGACGTTTCTCCCACCAGCACAGGAAAAGCCATGCAGCTGCTGGAGAGATGGAGCCCCGTGGAGAGGTGGAAAGATGTGGACGGTTCCCCAACCAGCACAGGCCGGAGAAAGCAAAGGTCGTTGCAGCCCTGTGGGCCGGGAAGTTCCTGCTCAGGCAGCCCGGATGCGGGACTTGTCCCAGGAGGAAAGGCTTGCTGAGTCCTCTGTGGGAGATGAGGGTGAGGTCAAGGTCGTCCCTCACCCCCAGGACAGCCCTGGCAAATGACTATGGACTATGGGGAATTGCTTTCCATCCCTAATTTAATGGACCGCTTGACTGTTTGCTTGGGAACTTACCACCTTGTAGTGGAACTGGGGGATATTTGCTTTTGTGTCTTGACTGGCCACCGTTGAGAATATGTAAGCACCTTGATTGTGAGTCGCTGTTGTTCCAGCACGGTACCCTGAGAGGCCCAGAGAGAGTGGCAGTGCCCTGAGAACCCTGGCTGAGTCCAGGAAGTCTGGCTGTGCCCTGAGATACCCTGGCTGTGCCCAGGAAGTCGGGCTGTTCCCAGAGAGAGTGGCAGTGCTCTGAGAGCCCTGGCTGTGTCCAGGAAGTGTGGCTGTGCCCACAGAGAGTGGCAGTGCCCTGAGAGACCTGGCTGAGTCCAGGAAGTCTGGCTGAGCCCTGAAGATACCCTGGCTGTGCCCAGGAAGTCGGGCTGTTCCCAGAGAGAGTGGCAGTGCCCTGAGAAATCCTAGCGGTGCCCTGAGAAACCCTGGCTGTGTCCGGGAAGACAGGTGGTACCTTAAGAAGTCCAGGAAGTCTGGCCGTGCCCAGAAGTACTGGTGGTGCCCTGAGAAACCCTGGCTGTGCCCAGAGAGGCTGGCTGTGTCCAGGATATTGCATTCACCTTCAGGCTCCTCGCACAGGGCCGCTCGCGGAAGACGCTTGTCGCGTAGATTGTGAGGTGAGAGCCTGTAGGGGTGGAGTGTGGGGGCAGAGCCCCAGAAAGTAGTTTCCAGGCTCTCGGCCTCACATAGACAGGTGCCTGGCTCAGGTAGTAAATGGCCATCAACTGTGATTGCATGGCCATCAGCTGTAGCTAGTTGGCTGTCAGCTGTAACCAGTGAGCCATTGGCCACTAATATAACTGCTGTGGCTACGCTAGCAGAGAGAGGGAAGAGAGAGAAAGAATGGGGGCTAGCAAGAAGATGGTGGCTGGGCTGGCAAGCGTGGATGGCGGTTTGCGGACAGTGTGGATCCAGCCTCCAGTGAGAGTATAGTGCCGCCAGAGAGAATATAGTGGTATGACTCCCCTACCTATGGCTCAGTGGGTGTTCCTTTTTGGCCTCACCATATCCTGCGTTCTTATGTGGGGAGCGGGAGCAGAGACCTCGCGGGTCGCCCGGCATGACAAATGGCGCAGCGAGCAGGGTCCCCTGCACGACAAATAGCGCAGCGAGCAGGGTCTCCCGCACGACACATGGTGATGGTGGTGGTAAGGAGAAAGAGACAGTGGGAGGTGTCTGTCTTTCCCTCCTGCTTCTCCGGGACTTGGCCTGATGATGTGGCGAGGGTTTTTTAAATGTGTTTGTACACACACGTACATGCCCAGGCATGCTCACATACATGGATGCATACGTGCCATGTTTCCCTGAAAATAGACCTAGTCGCACCATCAGCTCCAATGCGTCTTTTGGAGCAAAAATTAATATAAGACCTGGTGTTATATAATATATAATATAATAGAATACCGAGTTTTATATTAACTATTGCTCCAAAAGACGCATTAGAGCTGATGGTCCGGCTAGGTCTTATTTTCGGGGAAACAGTATGTAGCTTGGCTTGAAATTGGTAGTGTGTCATTAATTCATCCTGGGTTCATTTTACTTCCTCAAAGGCTAGATTTTGAGTTCCCAACATTCTGTTTCTTCTGCTTGGAATATATTTCCCCGTCCTCTTTGGCTCAGTTCTACTCCTTTTCAAATAGCAGCTTCCTTGTCAAGGCTTTCTCTGACTGCAGGTCTCTTCCCTATAACTCGCCTTATAACACACTCCCAGAGCATCTTGTGTTTTCTCTTTCATGTCACTTTCCATACTTTTAGTTACTAGATTAAATTCTGGCACACCATAGGCCCTCAATACATGTTGTAAAATGGAGGTTGGAAAGAACAAAAAAAAGGAAAGAAGAAAAGGAGGGAGGGAGAGGGAAAAGGGAAGGGAAGGGAAGGCACCGGAGCCACATTTTGGATCTCTCCTCTTAAACTTAACAAAGTGGATAAGTTCTGTAACATCTCTGAGCCTCAGTTTCCTCATTTTCAAAATTGAAATAGTAATACTCAACTCATAGGGTTGTTGTGAGATTAGAAATAATACATTAAAAAGTACCTAACTAGTGCTGATACGTAGTAGACACTCAATACAATGTAATTAAAAAGTATATATGTTCCCAAAAGGGAGTTATGAAATTTCAGAAAAGCACAGAGAAAACCTGTAAAACCATCTATTATTCCATCCCTTAAAGATAATTGCTGTTGAAATTTGAGTGTATCCCCTTTCTGTGATATCGTGGTATATCCATACGTGCTTTACTTTGTTGAGATCATTTTTTTTTCCCTTAACATAGCCGCGGACTTTCAACTTTTTCAGTATGTGCAAAACACTACTAAATTTCATAATATTTCATAACAATAACCAGGCCTTCATTTATTAAAAGGAGATTTAGAAACTTGTACGTTTAACCATTCACACTCAGCTTTTAACAGGAAAGTATGTTTTTGATTTAGGAGGATAATTCAAGTTCCAGGGTAAATAAATGATACAGTAGATAGGGTACAAATTGACTTGAAAAAAAAAAAAACCCTCCTTGTTCATTTCGGTGGATTGGGGGATTAGATTTTTAAAGAAATGAGGCAGCCAGTAGAATGAAAAATCCATTGTTCTAGAAGTGAGGAGGTCTGAAATTTTCCTGCTTACAGTCCAGTCACTGACTCACCTTGAGTCAGTCATTTCACATTGCACCATGCCAATCACCAAGTTGATGCCCAGGATTAATTTATGGAATAATTTAATACATCCCCCAAGCCCATTTAGGGTGTCAGTGAACATGTGCTGAGTGAAACTGACTCAACTCTGTGTGTAGTCTTCCTTCATAAACCAGAACCTAATTTTCATTTTGTTAATTAGTACTCTGCATTGGCCATTTGAATAGCAAAATTCCAAGTTATAGAGAACAGTGGTCATCTGTTTTTGTTGTTTTTTCTCATCATCTGCAGATCACTGCTTAGGATTGAAAAGTCCTAATTTTTATAAAGTCAGTCCACTTGTGAAACTATCACCTAAATCACTCCATAGGACATTGCTAGCAACCCAGAAGCCCTCTTTGCTAAGAGTAACTATTAAACGAATCCAAGATTGGTTTTGCTTGTGTTTGAATTTTATGTAAATGGGATCATTCAGGATAGTATAATCTTTTGTGCTAGTTTCTTTCACCCAATGCTGTGTATTTATAGTAGTTGTAGTTCATTCATTCTCATTGCTATAAGGTAGTTGTAGTTCATTCATTCTCATCTCAATACAATAAAGTGGTTTATTCCATCAAGTGAATAAACCACTTTACTTTTCTCATTGTAATTTTGACAGACATTTGGGTAATTTCCAGTTTTAGTATATTACAAAAAGGACTGCTGTGAACGCTCTCTTACATGCCTTTTGGTTTATGCACATCTGTACATATGTCTGTTGGTTATATGCTGAGTGAAATTACTAGGCCATAGCGTATGTGTGCATTATGCTTTAGTAGATGCTGCCAGTTTTACATAGTGATTGTACCAAGTTTTACTCCCATCAGCAGTGTATAAGACGTCTAGTTGCTCTACATCTTTATCAACATTTGATACTGTCAGTCTTTAAAATTTCAGCCTTTCTGGTTGGTGTGTGGTGATATATCATGGTGCTTTTAATTTGAATTTCCATGATGAATCTGAGGTTAAACACGTTTCCAGAAGTTTGTTAGCCGTTTGTGTGTAGTTTTTTTGTGATAGGCCTGATTGGCTTTTGCCAAATTTTCTATTGGGTTGTCTGCCTTTTTCTTATTGACTTGAAGATTTTTTTTTTTTAATTAAATTGTGTATTCTGGATATGAATGCTTTGGAGATATGTATTGCAAAAATCTTCTCTCACATGTGGCTTGCATTTTCAATCTCTTGATATATTTTGGTGATCAGAGATTTTTTAAATATTGTATACTTTATTAATTTTCGCTTTATAGTAACTACTTTTTGGATCCTGTTTAAGAAATCTTTGCTTGCCACATTGTCATAAAAATAATTGTTTTATGTATCGTTATAATAGCTTTGTTATTTTAGAGTGTATTGATTTTAAAAAATCTTCATGCATTTGATGTATTGAAAACAGTTAAACACTGAATAAGTTTAAATGATGACTTTCCCACAACTTCTTACCTGTGTGATCTTTGGCAAGTCAAATTAGCATTCTCAACTTAATTTTTTTCAAGTATAAGTAAGAATAATAATATTTACTTCAAAGTATTGTGAGCATCATGTCTATTTAACTATAAACTGTTATTAAAAAGTCAGCTATTATAAATGACAGTTTTGGAACAGTTGGGGTTATCTGAATATAGACTAGATAGTAGATGACATTAGGGAATTATTATTAATTTGTGGTTGTTTAGGAGAAGTTCATTATTAGGACGTGCATGATGATGATAAATATGATGTTTTAATTCATTTTCAAGAAGTTCAACTAAAAAAAAACACCCTCAAATATTTAGAGAAAGCAAACTGATAATATGTTTTCAGTTGTTGAATCTAAGTATTAGACATATGGTATTCATTGTGTGAAATTCTTGCAACTTTTTGGCATGTTTGAAATTTTCATAATAAAATGTTCAGGTGTAAGTTAGCTATTAATGAAGTTAAAGCATTCCTTCATTTAACATTTTCTCCAAAGCTAAAGATACGTGAGGACATCATTAAATGGATTTTGAGTAACTTGGTTTATTTTATCTGGGAAAGGAGATGAAAATGAATTAAGAATAAAACGTGAACTGTATAGCATTGCATGCCAGGGTGGGATAAAGCTGAGTTATTTCCATAAAATACAGGCATCGCTGGGAATGTAAGGAAGGAGAAGTTAAGGAAGGGATTGGGGATATACTGAGTGCCCATTAAGCCACTGTGCTTCATATGTGAATAAATATCATCACCTTTGATTTAAAAAGCAACTCTGTGAGGTAGGCAATATTAGAAAAGTTCTATATGTTTTGGATAACTTAGCTAACACAGCAACTGCATGGTGGAGCTGGGATTTGAACCCAGATCTATGTTTTATCTTTCTCCTTTCCACTCTCCCATTCTTATTTATAAAGGAGGTTGGCTGCCTTTTTATTTCTTTTTTCTTTTTTAATGAATGTTATGCTTTTCATTGTAGAAACTTTGGAAAACACATATGTATCAATGAGATTTGCTGCATAACAAACCACCCCAAAACTCAGTGGCTTAAGATAATATACATTTACTCAGCTCACAATTCTGCAGGCCAGTAGGTGGGCTCAGCTAGGCAGTTCTGATCTGGGCCAAGCTCAGCTGTTCTCAGTGAGGCTCATTCCCATGACTGGGGTGACTGGGCCAGCTCCTCCGTGTGGTCTCCCAACCTCTGGCAGACTACCTTGGGCTGGTTGTCCTGGAGGGGGAGAGGAGAAGCCAAGAGAACAAGCAGAAGTCCGCAAGGCCTCGGGGGCCTACACTCAGAACTGGTGCTATGTCACTTCCCCTTTGTCATAGTTCATACCATGGACTGGGTGGCTTAAACCACACATATTTACTTCTCATAGTTCTGGAGGCTGGGAAGTTCGAGATCAGGGTGCCAGCAGATTCAATTCTTGGTCAGGGCCCTCTTGCTGACGTGTAGCAGGCTACCTTCTTGCTATCCTCACATGACAGGGAGAGAGAGCGAGCTCTGGTCTCTTTTTCTCTTCTTATAAGGACACGAGTCCTATCTTGGGGGGCCTACCTTCGTGACCTTATCCAAACCTAATTACCTCCCAAGGCCCCCACCTCCAAATACCATCAAATTGGAATTTAGGGCTCTAACATGAATTGGAGTGGGGGGCATTCCGTTCATAATACTCTCTGTTGTTCAAAGCAAGTTACAAGCTAACACCAATTCAAGGACGGAGGAAGTAGACTCTACCTCTTGGTAAGAGGTAATATGAAGTAACATTGTAAAGTGGTGTGGGTAGCAAGGAGTGGGGAGTGAATGATGGCATCCATTGTTGCAGACAGTCTTACAGAACATACAGAAATAAACATCCTTTAAATCATTCCTATGACCACTGTCAACAGATAATCACTGTTAATATGTTGGTGTATTTCCTGCCATTGTTTTATTCTATACATTTATAGTTAGACTTTTTCTGTTTTTTTCCCAAAGAATCTGACTCAGATTTTAGAGTTAGATTTGTGTTCTGTTCATTTACCTTAATATTATATTGTAGGTATTTTCCCGGGCATAAACTATTCTTTGAAAGCGTGGTTTACGATGCAAAGGAAACTAACGTAATTGCTATGTTCCAGGTACTGTGCTAAGCACTTTCACAGTTATCTTGACAATAAAGCAAGTTTCTTGTTAATTGACAGGATTGACATTCTGCCACCAAACAAAGAATTCACTTGCTGTTGCAAAGGAAAAACAATGGATTTTGCTTGAAAAGATCCAGAGAAAATTATAATGGTTAAGCTAGATCAGCAATGCCCATTTTTCTCTTGAAAGCCTAACCTGTCACCTGTAACTGTTTAGCACTGGCAGTTTCCTTGTCGTAAATGGTGGGAGAGTTGGGACACTGGCAATAGCTAAGGCTGTGTGCTCTCCATTTGTTCCTGTTGCTTAAGGAAACCATCTTTGCTGGACGAGATCACATGTTAAAGTTACGTTGAAGGCCATTGCCAGCCATTTCAGTGAGCAGTTTTTATTTGCAAAGATTTTGATTTTGATTCTGTGAACAAAATAGTATCTTGTTAGAGAAGAAGGTGTGGTGGAGGGAACACATCCATTTGTGACAGGAAGTGATTAATTACATTCATGAATCATTAGATACAGAGAAGTGTGGATTTTTGGGGGAATTGTTCCCATTTGCGCTACTTTGTCCTGTTGGCAGTCTCTATATCCTGAGTGATCAATCAGAAAATACAGCCTTGTACCCGGAGACCACCTGTCCAGCCCTCTCTTTTTATAGGTGAAGCCACGTCATTATTTATTTGATGGATCTGGCTGTATTTCAGGGTCATGCTGTATTACATCCATCCATTCTTATTGTATAGACAGCGTAATAAGGAGCATAAAATTTGGAGGCCAAAGACCGAGGTTTGAGCCTGGGCTTTGCACCACGTAGCTGTTGACTATGAACAGATTTCTTAATTTCTTTGTTTTAATTTCTCATTCATAATCACAGAAGCTTCAGTCTTCTGAAAGTTGTTGTGAAGGTTGACTGACACAGTTTACATCTGTGCTGTCTAATACAGCAGCCGTAGCTATGAGTGGCTGTTGAGCACTTGAAATGTAGCTAGTCCCAATTAAGGTGTGCTGTAAGTGTAAAATGCACTCTGAATTTTGAAGACTTAGTGTGAAAAAATATCAAATACCTCAATGATTACTTGGTCCTGTTGACTACATGTTGAAATGGCAATACTTTGTACTCACTGAATTAAATAAAATATATTTAAATTAATTCACTTGTTTTTTTTAATGTGGCTACTAGAAATTTAAAAATTACTTATATGCCTCATGTATATGGCTTGTATTATATTTCTATTGGACAGTGTTATGCTACATGGAAGTTCTCTGTAAAATATAGCATACAGCATAAATGTCAGTTACAATCAGAAAAAGTGTAAGTTTAGTTGATGAATAGGATTTCTAAGTGATATCATGAAGCTTATTATTTTTACTAAATTTCTAATGCAAGCTTTTCTTTACGCATCTTAATTTTTCCTCTTAGTGTGAAGTAGGGAAGTGGGGGGAGGGTCATGATAATCCAATTATCTGAGCAAATATTAATAACCAGTGCATTGAGCTACAATGATTCAGGCATTGTGCTAAGTACTGTATTAGGTAGGATTTTGTTGGTTAAAACTGACAGAGGGGCGGGCCCGGTGGCTCAGGCGGTTGGAACTCCGTGCTCCTAACTCCGAAGGCTGCCGGTTCGATTCCCACATGGGCCAGTGGGCTCTCAACCACAAGGTTGGCGGTTCAACTTCTCGAGTCCCGCAAGGGATGGTGGGCTCCGCCCCCTGCAACTAAAATTGAACACGGCACCTTGAGCTGAGCTGTCTCCTGGATGGCTCAGTTGGTTGGAACGTGGGCTCTCAATCACAAGGTTGCCAGTTCGCTTCCTCGACTCCCGCAAGGAATGGTGGGCTGTGCCCCCCTGCAACTAGCAACAGCAACTGGATCTGGAGCTGAGCTGTGCCCTCCACAACTAAGACTGAAAGAACAACAACTTGACTTGGAAAAAAAAAGTCCTGGAAGTACACACTGTTCCCCAATAAAGTCCTGTTCCCCTTCCCCAATAAAATCTAAATAAATAAATAAATAAATAAATAAATTTCCAAAAAAAAAAATCTGACAGAGACCCACTTTGAAGTAACTGAGTTGAAAAGGGGGGAATCTTGTAACCATGGAAGGGGTAGGAGTGCATCTGGGCGTCGTGATTCCTAGGATGCAAACTTTGTTTTCTCTCACGCTCTCTCTTCCTCTCTCTAATTTACTTCTCCTTCATTGGGAACGTTGTTCTCTTAGATCACTTATCTCCAACAGTCAGAAAGCATTGTTCCTACAACTCCTGCCCGTCATCCTTTCTTTAGGGAAGGACTCAGACTTATTCTCTCTGGTTTTAAATTGAAGTCCTGTGAAAATGCCACGGTTGGCTTAGCTTGGTTTCAGGTACCCACCCCAGGGCCATGGCAACTCTTAATTGCAACCACAGTGGAGGAAGATTTCCCAGAAAAGGGCGTGCTGCTTCTGGCTGATAAGAGAATAAATGTACACTACACCTACCCTCGCTACTTTAATAAGTACAGCCATTCTGCAGAGGTAATCTCAGTTTAGAAATGAGGAAAGTAATCGAATAAGTTACCTATTTTGCCAAAGTTCAGACATCCAGGCTGGAAGCCCGGGTGGGTCCATCTCCAAAGTCCATGTTCTTAACCACGATACTGAGAAAGTTCTAGTAAATTGGGTTTGTGGGGACTTAAGTTTTACTGAATTAGCAATTTGCTATTTTTCTCCCTACTAGATTGCTTCCGACTGAAATTTATGGTCGGAATGAGGGTACAGAAACTGGTCCCATGGTAACACACAGTAAATTTTTCTTAAATGGAAAACCAACACTACTATGCTCTCCAGTCTTGCAGCCAAAGCCTTCAAGGCAATAGAGAAACTCTACCATAATTATAGTAATGAACTTCAAACATAGTTACTGCTTGGGCATTTTGTTTTTGTAATTTGCGAGCTAACACCTTCTTTTGGAAACTTCTCCATCTCATTTTGTCACCATCACATGGTTCCTTATACTCTGTACCACACAGCGTAGTGATTTCAGAGGCAAAGATGGAAGTGTCATCTTGTTTTTCATCAACACTCTCTGGCCCAAAGGAAATATTCTTTAAAAATGATGATCTGTAAGTCTTTCAGAAAAAATGAACTGGAGTGTATGAATTTCCTACTCAGATCAAAAAGTTAAAGATTTCAAACTACAATGATTTTAAAAGGCTACAAGTCTGTGTGTTTTCCTTCACCCAGTATAAGTGGTTTTATTTGCATAGGAAAATAGCAGTAAGTGACAACTTTATTGGCTGAATTCATGTTACTCAGTGTGATGGAATGCTAAGAACTCTGATATGGACTGGTGAGAAAACCAGTCCCCTATTCGTAGCTCTCATGCAGTTATAGATGCAATGGCTAACATTCACTGGGTTCTAAACAGTATACAGAGCAGTTACCCATATGTCTTTCATGGACTCTTCCCAGTGGCACTAGTCATTTATTTGTTTAATACGTATTTATCAGGTGTTTGCATTGTGTCAGACATGATGTTAGGTACCAAACATTGCCCACAGTCTGATCTGGGAAGTCATATATGTAACAGGAAATTACAATGTAGTGTAAGTGCTGTGTTAAAAGATGTACACTGTTCTGTGGGATGACATGATATTATATCTAACTTGGTTTTGAGAACTTTGGTGGTTTCCTGGGGAAGTGCTATCTATCCGTGCATCTGAAGGGCAAGCATGAATTGACCAGGCAGGGGATCATAAAGAAACGCTGTGTCTGAATTTAGAGACAGGATGGAGAAAGGGGAAGTGATGAGGGTGGAGTCTCCAAAGGGTTGTATCTGGCTTAGAATGTGAAGGGTCCATTGTGTTAAATACCTTAGACTGAGGGCAATGGGAAACTCTGGAATGGTTTAAGCAGCTGAGTCATAATTGGATCTGCATTTTAGAAAGCTCAAATGTGAATCAGTTTTCTCACTTCTCTGTCTCAGTTTTCTTTTTCTTTTTTAATCGTTTCAGGTGTACAAAACAACATAATGATTAGACATTTATACACCTCGCAAAGTGATAACCCCAATAAGTCTATTACCCATCTGACACTGTAATAGTTATTACAATCTTATTGACTATATTCCCTATGCTGTACTTTATATCCTGTGACTATATTTTTTTATAGTTGACATTTAATATTATTTTATATTAGTTTCAGGTGTGCAGCATAGTCATTAGACATTTATATAATTTATGAAGTTAACCCCTCCCCCATTAGTCTAGTACCCATCTGACACTATACATAGTTTTTACATTATTGACTATATTCCCCATACTATATTTCACATCCCTGTGACTCTCCTCTAACTCAATGTGTACTTCTTAATCCCTTTACCCTTCTCACCCAGCCCCTCAACCCTCCTCCCATCTAGTGACCATCCGTTTGTTCTCTGTGTCTATGAAACTACTTCTGTTTTGTTCGTTTATTTTGTTCTTTAGATTCCACATATAAGGGAGATTATACGTACGGTATTTGTCTCTCTGAGTCTGACTTATTTCATTTAGCATAATACCCTCACCATCCATGTTGTTGTTCAATTTTCTTATCTCTAAATTGAAAGGGATAGTCTTACCTTGAGCTCCTTCCAACTTTAATATTCCATGAATTTCTCCTATTCTGGAAAAACGTAATTTCATGCTCATTTCCAGATCTGTCGGGTAGCAGGGCCTACGGTCACAACTTGAAAAGGTGAGTTTGTGGGGATGGGGGCGGGTGAGAGTGGGGACAAGAAGTTGAGTGGATTGAGATGTCATTTCCACTGGGAAATAAGGACACGGAAAGGTTATGCAGGTTTTTCTGACAGTCTCCTGAAAGGGAACTGGTGGATAGCGTTAGCCTCTCAACAGACAGGGTAATGTCACCTTGCCCTGTTTCTCTGTCTCAATTTTAATACAGATGCAATCTGATAGTTATTTTACAAAAATGCTGTAAAGTGCTATATACTGAGATATTTACTGATGAAGTAATACGAAGTCTAGAATTTGCTTAAAAGTAATTACGTGTCTACGTATAAAGCATGACTGGCCGTGACTGGGTAATTGTTGATTCTGAATGATGGGGACAAAGAAGTCCATTATGTAATTTCTCTATTTTGTATATGTTTTAAAATTTCCATAATAGAAAGTGAAACGATACAATAATAAAATAAGATGCCCCAACTTATTACCCAAGTTCCTTACTTACTTTCCGTACAAGAAAAGTAAGGAGGAAGAGTCATACTCTCACATTTGGCCACATTGAAGTAAATAGACTCAGAGCCACTGTGTCATAAATGCTAATATTTTGCTGTAAGTTCTGGATCAACTTTGATGGCTTAAAATGCTCTGTATTGCACTGAGATTATTTGGGCAGATCTAAGAAAGAGAATTATACCCCAAGGAAGGGGCAGCTTTTCTAGGGAGTTCATTGATGACACAGTCAGGGTTCTGCAGCTCTGGGCAGGGTCTGCCCAGGAAGGCAGTCTCTGGATAGTAGGCCAAGGTGGAGACATCTCTGGCTTTGGAGTCATGCATGGTAGACGCAGGTGTGTATCAGTTGAAGGCAATGACAAGAAATAACAGAATAGATAACATTCATTGAACTCTACATGCCAGGCACTGTGCTCAGCTCGTTATGTATTTAATATCATTATTCAATGCTACTTGCTACTCTATAGAGGCTACTGTTTTACAGATGAGGAAACTGAGGCATAGGGAAGTTATATAATTTGTCCATGACCACATAGACTTTCCGTAATTCCTAGTAAATGTTGTGGTAAATAAATAATTGAAATCCAGTCGTTAGCTTGCAATTTGCATCCTAGTTAGGATTAGGCTTGGATGCACATAACAGAAAAAGCAAAATAATAATGGCTTACAAAAAAAAGTTTCTCTCTCAGCTTTAAAAAGTCTAGAGAATCGGTACAGGGCTGCCATGGTTATCTGTGGATCAGGTTCCTTCTGTCCTACTGCTTCACTGTCACAGTCTCCCATCCTCATGCTCACCTCATCCTGGTCCGAGATACCTGCTGGAGCTCCGTGTTTTACTCAGAAGAAAGGGAAAAGGATGAAAGAAGGGCTCCCTCATCCCCCCTTCAAAGGATGCATACCAGAAATTGCACATATCATGTCTGCTTATATTACAGTGACCATAACTTAGTCCTATGGACATACCTACGTAGAAAACTCGCATGTGGCAGGTCCAAGATATGAAAGAAGACTGAGAAATACATTCTTTATACTGCATGGCCATGTGCTCAGCTAAAGATCTATGAGCTAAAGGTTCTGTTAGCATTGAAGATGGAAAGGAGCTGTTGGGGATCACTAGCAATCACTGCTTAGCCCATGCTCAGCTCGGGTTTCCGTAGGTATGATGCCAGCACCGTAATCTTTCTCAGAAGACCTTTCACATTTAAATGGGTAAATACATGGAAAAACTGAGGCACTTAATTTAGTTCGCAGGAAATACTATGAATAGTTCCTTCCCTCCAGTTAGATGTGGTCAAGTAGGCAGCTGTGGTTTGGTGCCTTGGAGACTTTGCCTGGAGACTCAGCACCCCAAGAATTGGCTCTACCTGCATCTGGGGGGACCACTGCCTTCCTTATCACCATCATAGAGGATTAGCCACATGCTCTAGGGCTCAGAACCTTTGGGCACAAAGGGGTTACAGAGAATATGCATCCACATCTTAAGGCTCTTGAGCCTAAAATCATGTATAATGAGCTCAGGGCCAAACATGAGAATGTTCAGGATTTACGGAAACTTTCTCTTCAGTGTAAGTGCATTGGCACTTGACTTGGGAAAACTATTCACCATGCAGAATTTTTGTCTGTGTTCCCCAAGATTGATAGCAATTGAGCACAGAGTCAACTTATGGTATAGTCTGTTGGTGTTTGTCCATTTGAGAAGTTGAAGTTTCCCTGCTTGTAAGATGACAGATTAAAGGGACAGGTGCTTCCATAAGTCACTCTTGAAATAGTAATATAGGTGTATTACCTACAGGTAATATAGGTGTAACATTGTTATACCATGAGCCTGGCCTTGAAAATCAAGGGTACATTGAATGCTAGCAAATTAAACTGTGTTTTAAGTGAGCTTACTAAGGAAATCCATAGCACATTTTTCTGCAAGCAAAGATGGCTTCCCACACAGATTTTTTGCATTTTCGTTCAATTAGCAGATACTTACTGAGCACTGTAGTAGGCCTGGCAAAACATGATGAATATTGCCTTTACCTACCAGACTTGCTCAAAATACCTGAATTATAAAGAGACAACTACTAGTCCTAGGCAACATATAGTCAAATAATAAAATTTGTTACATCAATTCTAAAAACAGTTTCTTTTATAAACATTCATTCAATCTTGAAGCATCTTAACACTGATAATATGTCATGTGTGTCCTATGTTAGTTGTAGTATATTTTTCTTTTTTAATGCAGTGACTTAAAATGGATGATTTCTTAGATTTTTTGAAATACAGTGTTTGAGTAGGGTCTTAGTGTTTATTATGTGCTTTCATGTACCTTATTTCATTTGATTCTTCCTATGAGGGAGGAAAGGTAGAGTCCTCAATTTTATAGAGAGGGAATGTGGCTATGAGTAGTAAACAGATTATAGAAAACTTGCTTGTGGCAGGTCCACAACTCAAACATAGTTTTTTGTTTTTTTTCCCTCCGAAGTGGTTTTCTACCATGCCTTGATGTCTTTTTAATTTTCATACACACATATTGATACATATACACATTGCAAACACAATAGAGGTCAAGCTCTTTTTTTAAAGCTAGGAGCTTCTAATGAAAATAAAGATTTTTTTTCTTCTAGTGATTTAAAACGAGGCCAAAGGTAGCCAAGTATCAATTTTCAGGAGCTCAACGTACAAATTCCTCTACGCCAGGTGGTTACAGTACAAGACTGCCTAGTGGGAAGCCACATTAATGGAAAACTTTGAGGTTTCGCTGAGCAGAACCTGCCACGTGGATAGTAAAGCAAGGGTAGCTCCCATAAGGTGCCCAAACCATGTTTCACTTAGGTCAGATCCAAGGAATGACCCCAATGTTCTCCAGCTTTCACGTTGACCACTGGGATCGCCTCTTCAAACTGATGCAGTGGCCAAAGCATGATCAGAAAGATGGGAGTTTGTATGCTAACTGATTGCTAGCTGTGTGAGCTTGGGCAAGTTACTTAACCTCTCCAAATGTGCCTCAAAATAAGGGTGATAACTTTGCAATGTTGTTGGGAGGTGGATGTTAAGGTAGTTAAGATACCTGGCAAATGGTAAGTTAGCAATGGCAGTTATTTTTAATACTTCTACAGTTTGGGGGAGGTACAGGTTGCAGGGTATTGAATTATCTTTAAAAAATATATTCTGCCTGGAAATTTTTCCCTATCTTCTGGGAAACCCAGAACTCCAATAGGTACCAAGAACAGACAAATCTCATACTTCAGGAATATTGTGGGGATAGTTGAGAGATTTTCTTCTTTTAATATTACCAGCTCACTCGGTTTTTTCCAGCATACTTCGTTGTCTCTCGTGTGCATTGCTCTATGTGGAGCTCTTGATAGCTGCCACTATTTATGCACGCATTCTATAGAAAACCCTTGATTAACTGGGACTTAGCTACTGGAGCACTTAAATGGTCATCGTTTTTCCCCTCTGGGCTTTATTTGGAGGAGAAACAAGAAAATGACAAGTAAAGTTTTGAGAAGGATAGGAAAATCCTGTAATTTAACACCATCAATTTTATCTAAGAGAAAGAGAATGATTCTCAAGGCCACTCTGCTGATTAATGATAGAGTGAGGAGGATTCTCAGCCTCTTGCTCTTTCTTCTGGACTGTGAACTACAGATGTGGCTTTTGGCATTTGTCTTGGTGTTGTTACTCCTCTGGCTTTGCCACTACACTATTGGTTTCAAAATCAAATGCCTGCAAGGTTGAAGATAGTGGGAACAAGTGGGACAGGATAGGTATCGTACATTGGGAAGTGACGGTGAACGATGGCACTCAACGCTGGAGCCTGTGTACTTTCTGTGAAGGCATCTAAGCTAAAATTTTTTTAAAAGTACAGAACAAACAAAACACATCTGGGGGTCAGATATGGCCTGCTGGTCTCAATTTGAGTGCCTTGTACCAATTATATCCACAGGCCTGGTTCATTAAGGAGATAGTCTGAATTATGTACCTGAGACATGTTGCCAAAGAGTTTCAATACTATTCGTCGATTTATATTAGCTAAGGCAGAAAATTGAAGAAGTGCATTTTAGAAACCTGATTATAGTATATTTTGTAACAGAGCAGAAGCTCTCCCCTTATTCACTGTTTGGTTAGTCAGATTAGTCAGAATTCTTTGTTGTCCAATTATTCAAGTGAATTCAGATGTCACAGTGTATAGGACATTCACAATTGGATTCTAGGACCTCTCAGTACTGGAGGTTATTGCCATATGTAGACATTCAAACATTTAATACTGGGACCCATAGTGAGAAACACATTTGTGTTATTGCTGAGCAGAAACACACACACACACACACACACACACACACACACACACAAACTCAAAAACAGTATTTTAAGAAACATCTTAACTATGTGCCCAAAGCTGATGTTTTCTGACCTATATCATTTTTATTAAAATAAGCTAAGTTTGTTTTACAGTCCACTAGTGTATCACAACATGTAATGTAAAACAAATCACTAGACAAGGTGATGCTAATATTTATTTAGTAGATATTAATATTTTCTCAATCTCTAATGAGTGTGAGGTACTCTTTTGGGTATCATGCGGGATATACACATGAACAAAAAAACAGATTTTTATCTGAAAATTCAAGGCAGAACAATCACTTCACATTTTACATAATGCTTTTATATTATCATACAGCCATAATGATAACAAATCTCTTAAGTGGGCAGGGCAGATTTTAGCCTAATTTTACAGATAGGAAGTTACATTTTTGAAAAAAATGATTTATCCATAAAAAAATAGTAGAATAATAATAGTGATAATAGATGGATGGATAGCATTTGTTAAGCACTTACTATATTTAGGTACTGATTTAATTTTTACTACAACCTTAATCTGATGGTACTCATATTATGCTGGTTTTACAGAGGAGAAAAGTGAGGCGGAGAGGTTAAGTAACCTTGCCCAAGTTCATAGAGCTAAGAGTCTGAGGAACTAGGATTCAATGCTAGAAAATAATGGTTCCATAACCTGAATCTTAACCAACGTATGATAGTTCCTGGAAATCACAGGGCACAGGGCCCTTCCTGGAAGGCACAGATCATGATCCCAGATAGGTTGTGCATGTATCCATTGTTTCTTACCCTATCAACAGTGGTGTGACATCTGCTGTGACAGGAGATCATTTTGGGGGTGGAGGAGATGGGGAGAAATAGAGCCTGGCTCCTGAACATTCCTCAGTGTGGATAATCTTTACTAAGTTAATAAAAGTGACTGAAGTCAGCAAGAAAAAGGCAAAGGGAAAAATGCTCTCCCCCAAAAGAGACCATCTGATCATTTGGCTCTGGCCCCAGATGTGATGTGGTATTCTTGAGATAAATTATGGAGCAATCTTGATCTTGGAAAAACAGGAGAGTTTGGCTGTAAATGTTCACCTTGGATTTTATCAGGGCCACCTCCCTTCCTTGAGTGCAGGTTCTCATTCAGAATCATATAGATAAGTTTCCATTAGCATAGTCTTGGAAAAAACAATACTTAATCTTTGTCAAGCTCCTCACATACGAAGAACTAGGCCTGACAAGCACTGAGGATAGAAGCCAGATCAATAATAGTAATAATAGAGAACAATTGTTAAGTACTTAATTCTATATGTGTTAAATACTAATTAAAATCTTACTTCCAAGTATATAATAGTGGTACTTTTATTATGCTTTATTTTATAGAGTAGAAAAGTGAGATCTTCATGGACAAGTGAATTTGATCTTCAGGACAGTAAAGACAATCTTAGGGTTGAAATTGGTGTATATTCCCAGTTTAAGCACCAAACTAGTTTTTAGACTGTTGTAAATTAGTCGAGCTGTTGTATTTTCCTACCCTAATATGTTCTTTATATCCTAACTTTGTAGGGTTGTTAATAATTACTCTGATTTTATTTATGTTAAATTAAGAGCAAAGATAAAAAATAAAATGGTCCCTGTAGCCCATTCATGTTTTTCTTTAAATTTGCAAACTGGGAAGATAGATATCCAAAAATACAAAGGCGTATGTTTCATCTAAATTTCTTCCAGCAATATGTCTGCAACTTTGAAAACAGTTGAGCAAAAAATAACTGAGAGTGCTGTTTTTGAAAATAATAATTTTCACTTTTTAAAAATGGTTTTCCCTAAATTCTCTTAATCCAGCGATTATAAATCCAGAATTTGACAAGGCATGTGATGGACATTACATATTTACTCTAACTGTGGGTTAGTAATGAATTAAAGGAAATGTGCAGAAAAGATTAAAATGTTATTGGAAAAGATTTACTAGACTGTGCAGAATATTATTTCTTCAGTCAAGTAAGTAAAACAGCTCAATCCGACAGATATGGGAAATTGAAAGCATAAAATTTTTGTTTAAAATTTTATTACAACTTTAACTGCCACCACTCAAGTTTTTTGATCTTGTAAATGAGCATTAACTGTGATTTGTGATTCAGGTTGGACCACACCATCACCAGATAATGCAGTTAGGAAAGCAACTGGTCAGGCAATTTAGTCTTCCCAGAGGGACTGGAGGGATCTAGAAGGCAGCAGGCACTCTCTTGGCCTCTACTGATTCACCTTCTTCCTCCAAGAATTGGCGTTTGAGTGATCCTTGAAGAGGAAAACGTCTCTCAATCCAGTTAATTTATTTTACATAGACCCTGTGTAGAGCTAGAGCTTCCAGGAAACTGTTTGGGTCCCAAATGATTTGGACTGAAGTCTCTTAAATGTGATAGTTTGATTTTGTGTCCTTAGGTGATCAAAATTATAACAGCAAGAGAAAGCCATGAAAGGGAAGAAGGCAAAGCTGGCTTAAGCAAATTTTACACACATGCACTTTTTTCTTGTTGTTTTGATGATGAACCTCTGTCAGATGACTTGAAAAGCTTCTCACTTAGTCATCCCAAATCCTAGTAAAGAATCCTTTTTAACCAAGATTTTCACCTGGCCTTTACCTAAATTGATGAGAAGGAGGGGTACTTCTGCAGTCCTATTATTTCAGGTGAAAATGAACATTTAGTAATCACCTTTTGAGACTTAGAATTATATCTAGGTTTTATAAGGCTTGAAAATTTTTACAATGTTGGGATCCTCTTTAAGAATACGAAATCACGAATGTAAAATTTTGTACACATCCTTGAAAAAGGCTTCTGCACGAAAGGAGTCCTGACCCTTAAGCTTCATTACCTTTGTGATAAACTCTCCTCTGATGAGTGACTGCTTTCTTTGCCCCAAAAGTATGAAAGAAAAGGGGGGTGGAGCTAGAGAATGGAAAGAAAATCCTCATTTTACTTGCTTCCCAACCATTCCCTCAAGCCAGCTGAGTTGTTTGGTCCTTTCTCTAGGTCTCAAGGTAAATTATGTCAGATCTGAACTTGCACCTGATTCAACCTTGCTCTCCATCCATTTCCCCAATTTATTCCTTCAGCAGATAGTTACTAAACAGCCACATACTATATACTGACTAGGTCGAATGGACCCTAATTGCCTCCTAGTGTTTGAATAGCAAGCTCTTTGGTATCTCACTTAGGGACCATCATTATGGGAAATGTGCAAAACCCTGCTGTTTCTTTCTATCCTAGCATACATATAGCCTGGCTTAACTTAGGTTTTTTTTCTGTTCCATTGAGTTACAAATCAGTCCTCTAGGGTTGTAACGGTCCGGGTGGCTTTGACTTGCCGAATCGTCTAGTAAATATAATCCAAGTTATACGAAATGGGAGTGTCTGGATCTTACCAAGAGACCCCCTTGTCCCCAAAGCTTACCAGTCAGAGACACCCAGCCCCCCTTCTTCTTCACCTCACACGCTAACACACCCTCCACCCGGGTTGTAGTAGTCGCCTCCTCCTCCCACCCCGCCCCCTTTTACGCCTTCAGCCCACCTCCCCGAGAATCTCCCTTTCCTTACTCCCTCTCTTTTCTTCTCTACCCGTGGGCCAGCTGCGATTGGAGCTGCCCTGCTGCACGGCGGGGCGACGCGGCGACACCTTATAGGATTGCTTCCGGGCACTCCCCAGCCAGAGCGTGGCTGGCCGGGAGCCTGGAGCTCGGCTAGGCTGGCAGCTCCGTGGCGGCAGCGCCCCCGCCCTCTGCCCCCCTCCCTCTTGCTGTCCCTCCCTCCCTCCCCTGCGCCCCGGTGCCGAGCCGCGCTCTGCCCAGGGCGGTGGCTTCGCCGCGCCCCGTAAAGCTCCTCTACGTAAAGCTCCTCTACGGTGGCCGCTCCCTCTTTCCCTCCTCTTAGCATCATGTCGGGCACTTGATGTTTTTCCTCCCCTCCCCTTTTTTCTTTTTTTAAAATTTCTCCTTTAGCCCTTTCCACCTTCCATCTCCCTATTCGTCTCCCAGGTGGATTTTTTTTTTTTTCCCTTTTCTCTTGGCTTGCCCATGAGCCTCCTCGGGAGCTACCGGAAAAAGACCAGCAACGATGGTTATGAATCTTTGCAGCTGGTGGACAGTAACGGGGACTTTAGTGTGGGGAGCGGCGGGGGTGGCGTCAAGCAGAGAGTGAATGTCGGGGCGGCGGGGCGGAGTCCTGCCCGGCAGCCTCAGGACCGCGCCAGCACCATGGACAGCTCAGGTAGCGCCACGGTTGGGGAGCGTCCGGCTGAACTCCGTGCGCGGGCGGACCTGCAGATACGGCCCAGTACCCAGTACGCTAGCTCGAGGCTCCCACCCCAGCCCTAGCCAGGGAGAGGCTGGGAGAGAGGCGAAGGCATCTAATACCACCAGAGAGTCGCGTCTCTAATTTCTCTATACCAGGGAGGTAGGAAACGTTAGATCAGTCCGGAGGCCCAGCGACTGTAGCGAGCGCCTCTTAATCTTCTAAGGCTGCTGAATACACCACCTGGGGGCGGGGAGGGGAGGGGAAAGTGGAGGAGGGGTGGACAGGCGAGGGGAGGAGGTGGCACCAGGCGAGACTAGGAAGTAGGGCGAGAAGAGGCAGCTGCTTTCACTACCCAGCTGGATGGGGGGGGTGGGGGGGGAGAGGTGAAGGAGTAAGTGCGTTGATTGTTTTTGAAGCCTGTGGACGATATGGATTCCAATTCTCGTAATGCTGGTGTTATTTGCAATTGTGTAGAGCTCTGCTTCTTCTCAACCCTGCTAGGGTTAATGCTGTTTCTTGAGCAGTTTTTACCTGGGATCTAGAGTCCTTTTCCGCAGTTTTTATGATTTGCACAATGAAAGTTACTCTATCTGTTGTTGGCTTTGATCTTGTTTATACTTTCACATTGAATATATTAATATTTCATAAACCTTTATATGTAAGAAAAATGGAAATACCTCTACACTTTGTATCGGGGCTTGCAACCATCTTATAAAGCATTTTAACAAGTTGGATTTCTTTCTTGAAAATGCTCTTTTAGCGATTTCCGTAGCAAAACAGTCATACACCTTGGACAAGGTGTATTATTATAACCGTTTTCTTACCTTGTCAAGGAACCAATATTCGAGGATTGTTTACATAGAGATAATTTATAATTGGAGTGGTTAGTGGTTTGTTCCACATTGATCATTTTAATACTGGACAACTGAAGACTCCGGAGGAAAGATTCATATTGGGTTGTTGGGAAGTAATGAAACAAAACTGGATTTAATTCCTGCTTTGCAAACAAATACTTGCGTCTGTAAATTGTGTAATGGCTCTCCCTGGGCTACCATTTTCTATTTCCCTCATCCCATAAGTGAGGTGACATATTGCCCACAGATGTTCAAGTATCCTGGCCTGAAAACGAATGTTACCCATAGAGCTCTTAGTGAAGTTAAGTAAGGTATTGGTGAGATGTTCTCGCAGGACCATTTTAAATTACAACTAAAATGTGACTGATGGCTTCAAGGGTCTTGGTATTGAGGTTGTACATTGCTATTTAATTTATGTTTTTCCAAATCTGTGATATAGCAAAGTTCAAACCATCTTTTGACTAGATGTGATCTCCTTTAAATCTTAAACAAAGATTCATGTACTCCAAATGATGACACTGGAATCCTTTCTGGAACATAGTAGGCATGTAAACAAACGAACAGTTTCCAAATGAGTGTGGAGAAGCCCACTTCAGGGAAATGAAAGAAATATGAAAATTTTTGTATTTTCATCTTTCCTAGAGATTTTCTTTTTAAGAATTGGAGTTTGTTTTTAAAGTATGTCATATTCTAGAATAAATTCAGCACGTATTTCCAGAGCTTGTGTGCTGAGCTCTGTGCTAAGTAAGCACTGTGGGGAACTGCCCTCTAGGGGGCAGTCACTTAATAGGGGCAGTAACTCAAACACAGGGCAGCCTGTGGTAAATCTGGAGTTTTGAGGATTCTTTTTTCCCCCACTACATCAGAGATTTTCCAATAGGTTTAGAGGAGAAGAGTGAATTGCCTTGATAAACTGTTGTAATGGGAAATCATTTTTTTGTTAAGAATATTATCTCTAAATCCTTATTATTAGGAGTTGAATCTTCAACTCGATCAAACTAGAACTATATGAAATGGTTGCAGGGTCCCGTCCCTCACTCCCCACTTAGGGGAATGATGTGGCTTTGTTGTGGCAGTACTGTGTATCTTATGACAATTTTGATGCATATTTACCATTGAGAATGCAGTTTGGGAGGATGCTGTTTGGTTTGGATAAGGGATTGGGTCCTGAGAGTGGGTTTCTTTTAGTGGGTAGCAAGTTTCATTTACTAGTGCAACTATATCTGTCCTGTGTAATTATAGTTCTTCCAAGATCCTGAAAGAGCGGCTTTGTGTAGTGTAAACATATCTGTTTCTTTAAGATATTTAATTAAACTCATGGATCATTTCTAAAGCAGCAGTAATCTGCCCATTCATTCTATTGATCGTGCTGTGATATCCTGGTTAGGATAGGTGGTTCATGGGGCTTTTGTTCTAACAGAAATGTTTATGAATGGAGAGAACGTGTCGGGGTACCACTAGAGAATTTAAAGTTTAGTCTTAACAATACCTTACACGTGCACAGTTATTTATAATAGACAGAACAGTTGGACACTAATCTTATTTCCTTTCCCCAGAATTCTGTTAGATAGGGTAAGTCGCATGTGTCGGTGGCCAGGGATTTGGGATCAAACCTCTGCACTATTGTTACTAGTTGTAAAACCTAGAAAATGTTTAAGCCTATTCCCCATTATAAAAGGAGACTCATAACAAAGCTTTATTTAGTGTGAGGCTTAAAACAACAGGAGAAGATATTTGCAATTTTTCTTCCCTTTGTTATCGGTACTGTTCCAATCGGATGAAGAAACATATTCTTAGAGATGGCAGGAGACTTGTTCAAGATAAAATAGCTACTTAGTGACATCAAGATTCAGGTTTGTGATTCTAAGGTCTAAGGGTATCCCCATTGAACTAAACTGTCTTTATCTCTATAGGCATAATATCAACTGATTGTTGAAATGGAAACAATATTATCTACTTTGATTTTCCCCTCTGTTATTAGATGAAAGAGCGACAGATGTTCAGAGAAGTGTAATGATTTTTAAGTCAACAGACTTTCAAGTGGTAGATGCCAAAGCAGCTCCCTGGGTGGATGTGTCTTGCAGAGCTCTCTACCTGCTCTGGCTCACTTTCTCTTCATTTGAATTATTTGCTAGAAAAGAGTGTCATTCAAAGGTCATCCTCTCATATCCCAAATGGCACTGCAGCTATCCCAATTCATTAGCTCAGAAATCCTGTATTTCTCTTGTGTGCATTTCATCTTCCATGGAAAGTAGAATCCACAAAAGCATCACTCCCAGTCTTGAGTCACGAAAGCGTTCCAACATTAGGCTTTACTTACCAAGTTCATGATGACAAGCCACAAAACAGCAGTCCAATTAAGAATGTAAGGATAATGAAGAATGCTAAAATACTTGCCTGTTTAGTATGAATCTGATTGCAAACAAAAATTAGCTTCAACAAATACTATTCTGGATAGTGTTTAAACCCAGCACCCACATTATGTAATCTTTATTTGGGTAACATCATGCATCATTGACGTATTATCAGCATATAGGTACTGATATTACTTCCTTAGGAATACCGGCTCACTTAAGGGTCTTGTTGGCAGGCAACAATGGTTGAAGGCAAAGTTGATTTATCTAACTGATTTAATGTATGGCTAACCTTTGAATGTTTCTGGATAACCGTTTAATGATGCACCTCTCAAATTTCAAGTGCTTGGTGACTGCCAGGTTTTATAGACTTAGAAGGGGAATCCTTTGGACCAAGTCTCTGAAAGATGGCCACGTAGGCTATGATCTACACCTTCTGTGATGGAGCTGTCCCTGCCTTCTGAGGCAGTGACTTGGACTGTTTTCGTTGGCACAGAGCTCTTCCTTTTATTTAGGCAAAAATCAGCCTTTCAGCTCTCTAGATACAAAATAAAATCAAGTTTTTTTTTTGTTTTTTTTTTACCACATGGCAACCTTTTGAAAATGAAACAAGAGGTCATGTTTCTCCTCTTAATCCAATTCTCTTCTCTTCTAGGCTAATCAAGCCTAGGTTCTTCAGCTTTCTTTTTTTTCCTTCACATAAATTGGTTTCCATATAATTATCCTAAGCCTTCAGAATAATTTGTTTCTTTAACTTTATGTAACGAGGTTTGTAAATCAATTTTTATTATAAGAGTTTTCCATGCTCTTGATTAAAAAAGAAATAAAAATTACAGAAAGGAATAAAACGAAAAATATAAAAACATACCTTCTTCCCTCCCTGATTCTTTAGGCCCTTGCCTCAAAGGTACCGTATTTTGCCATGTATAATGCACACCCACGTGTTTGGCCCAAACTTTCAGGGAAAAAAATCTTTTGTTTTAATTTTTTTAATTGAAATTTTTATTTGTGTACATTTATGTACTTGTTTTTTGTATTATAAAGGAATTTTAGCATTTGTTTTTTAGCATAGTATGGTACAAGAAATTTTATATAACAAATAATTACAAAACACAAGAATAGATACAAGGTACAAGAAATTTTATGGACCGGTAACAAATTTACCATATTTATGCATCATAGAAGGCCAAGAGCTCTTTGTTGTTGCAAGTTCATCCTAAGTTCAGCAAAACTGATTATCATTATCCCAGGGTATTATTTTGCATACAGATATCGTTACTGATTTCTAGAGTTACACTTTTAACTCATAAGCATAAATACAAGAATTAAAAACATTTATATAGATATGGAATTAGTACTACCCATCTATAATGCACATCCTTATTTTTCCCTCACAAATTTGGGCCAAAAAGTGCCCATTTAATAATATGGCAAAATATGGTGACCCCTATTGAAAGTGAAAATGTATGTAAATACATATGCACCATATTTTCCCCAAAATAAGACCTAGCCGGACAATCAGCTCTAATGCGTCTTTTGGAGCAAAAATTAATATAAGACCCAGTCTTATATTATATTATGTTACATTATATTACATTATATTAGTGGTAGTTCCTTTCCTCTTGTGGTTGAATAAACCAGGCACAGAGAGGTTAAGCAATTTGCCTCAGATTACACAGGCTCTACTCATTCTTTATTGAGTAAAATGCCATAAAAAATGCCCATAAGATTGCAAGTGAAGAATTTAGTGAACGTTTCTATTTGTTTCTTTCCCTGAGGAAAGGAGAAATAGGAGTGTCCGAGATAACTGAAATGAGTGCAGTTGTTTTTCATTTTGAATCTTGTGCCAATAAGACAGATATCTCTCCGGATTTAAACATAGCATAAAGAACTTAAAAATACTGGAACTGAGGAAGATAGAGGAAAATCAGTATTGAATAAGACTGATTAAATTCTGATATGACACTGAGAGTACAATATAATAATGCAGCTTTATAAATTTATAGAATGATATCTTCAGTAAAAATGAGTCTTCACTGCTCTCAGGGTAAAGTCCAGAGTATTCTTAACTGGACATCAGAAGCCCATCCTAGTACCTCTGCCAGCGAGCCCAACAGAATTTCTTATCCTTTCTTCACTGGTAGGGTCCCCCTCCCTTCACTGTCTCTCTAAGCTTTTGGAAATACTGTTCCCTCAGCTTAGGGCAGCTTTCCTCATAGCCATCTAGATGTCCACTTTTCTAAGTTATCTCCTATTCATTCTTCAGGACTTGGTTTCATTAGCCTTAAACCCCATAGGCTGCCTATGAGATGGCTGTTCTCCACGCCCCTCCAGCAGCCTGTACGTCCCTGTCATAGCTTGTCATCACATTCAGTTGTGATAATGTTGCCTGGCCTGTGTCTCCCTCTAGACTGGAAGTAAAGTTCAGACAGCTGTGTCTTATTCACCTTTGTATTCTTGTCACTGTTTGGCATTTATTTAAATACTCATTGAATAAATGAAAGCATGAACAGATTTTGAATTTTAAAAAGGGCATTTATAATGAAATACGTCCATCCAAATCTAAAAATAATCGTACAGCTAGATTTTAACAGAAATGAGGCCAGACTTGAAAGAAATGAAACTATTGCCCAAAAGGTAGGCCAGTTCAATAACGAGCATGTTTTGTATGCAAGGACAATAGAGGGGAGACAGAGAGGATTTAATACATGGCCCCAGGCCCCCAAGAGTTTTCTAATGTGGAAATGTAAAGAAATAATTATCTCACCAAAAGACTGCTCTCTTGAACAAAAAATGCAATCTATTGTATAATTTATCATCTAGGTAACTTTTTTGAGCAGAAATAATGAAACCAAAACAGAAAACAAACCATTAAATGTACACATTTTTTTTTTCTAACGGACTAATAATAGATGACTTTTGTCCGTAGATTTCTTCATTATTATCACAAGATTTGACTCTTAGCGATTTTCAGGTTTAATATAAAAAGTTATGTATCACCTTTGGCTTTCTGCAGTTATATGTAAGTTTTATGGTGACTTACTGCTTTTTGTAACCTGCACTCACCATTTTGAACTCTTTCTGGAAAGAATCTATCATTTTGAGGTGAATTGAAGAATCCTGGAGCTTATATTGAACATTTCCTTGTTTGTGAAACTTGTAACTCAGGAATAAACTAAATTACAGTTACTGTATGTTGAACAACATCTCTTGAAATTTACTTGGAAGCTTTTGACAGAACAGCTTAGTTAGTCTGAGGAATGAGTCCTTCATGGTCCAAAGAATTAGAAAATTTCATGACATGTGCCAAGAGGTCTGGCAGTTTCTACTACCTTTAATTGCTTTACCTGACATGTCACAGGCCACAGTCTAGATTCAAAAAACGTTTTCATTTCAACAATGCATCAAAGTATAATTGTAAAAGATACTAGGGATGGAAGTTAAAATTCAGCCGTGCGTGGTGTTAACAATGCAGATAACCCCACCAAGGAAGCAATCAAATGACCCAGTGCCTTCTGTGCAGTGTTGGGTTTGCATGTACAGAAAGTAATGACTACTGGTGTATTGCACAGTAGCACTCTATTTGGTGTCTGGTGAGTTTGTTTGGCATATGTTCTAAGCCACTTCCTGATGTTAGAAATGTTACGCTGTGAAAGAAGTGCACATTAGAATTGGTTATATTTGGCAAACGCCGGGGTGGATAAGTGGGATAACAATAGACATGTAAAGTGGTGTGGGGGTGCAGAAGAAGGAGCCATGATTTCACCTGGAAGGACTAGGGACGGCCACAGTGGAAAGTGATGTTTGAGCCAGAAGTCAGTAGGTGGAGAAGGAAAGGAAAATTGTTTGGGGCTGGGGGCTGAGGCACCGTGACATTATCGTGCATGGTGTGTTGACAGAACTGCATTTAGGCCTAGAAGCTGGAGATCATATGGGTGGGAAGTGCTGTAGTGGATGGCGCTGGGCAGAGAGATAGAACCCAGATTGGAGCGAGCCTGCTGAGGAGGTTAGACTGTATTCTGTAGACAGTGGGAGGGTGCTGAAGATTTGGGGGTAGGGGGAGGTGAGGCAGGGCTGACTTATCCAACAGGAATAGTGCCTAGGGACCCCAATAATTTTAAGACCCACCAAAATGTTTTAAAATTTCTTTTAAAAAACAGAATTTAAAAAATGAGTATAACAGTTAGGGATTCACCTTTATACAAATGCAACCAAAATATACAAATTTTTTTTTTTTTTTTTTTAATGGGGGAATGGGCTCTCCAAGGCAGGAGAAGAGGGAGTATTTCCAGTCTTGGCTAAAAGTGGGAAATGTGACCAACTGTTTTCTATGCTGCAAATGTACCACGAGCATACTTGTGGAAGGGCCAGATATACTGTTAGCTTGGCACACGGTTTCACTAAGCTTTCAGCTCTTTGGTAGGCTGCCCTTTATTAGGCTGTGCAGCTCTTCAGGGGAGTGCTGTGGAAAGGGTGGGAGGCAGGAGCAGGGCCTGTGCTTGCCCGTGGGAGGAGAAAGGTAATCAGTGGAAATGCTAGAACTGAAGCTCTATGGCGCTGGGCTGAGTCCAGGCCCGAGGCTGGAGGCCAGGATGGTATAAGGTAGCCAGCCTGCCCTTACGCCCATGCTCGCTGCGTGAGGCTCCGTGTCCCTGCCTGATGATGGAGGCACAGGAAGAAAGCTCGGCCACTGGAGAAATTTGGAAGATGATTACTGATGCAAGAATTCTCGGTCTCTATGGAAACAGACAAGTGCCTGAAAAAATACCCTGACCCCAGGACTGCCTCGTACCAGCATTTGGACACTTGAGCATTGAAACAAAAATCTTAGCAGGGTAACAGTCCTTATTTCTCCCTGCCCCTTATTCTTTTTTCGCTTTCTCCTTCTATGGCCTCCTTTCCTCTTTTCTGTCTTCCTCCTCTATCTCCTTCCCCTTCATCTTCAACTTCCTTGTCCTTCCTTCCCTTCCTTTGTCTGTGCTACCCTCTTTGCCCTTTCCTGTGTGGGTCCTGTGTGCCCTCCTCCCCTGCCAGTGAGTCACCCCGTGGGGGAGATTTGGAGCTCCATGCCAGGAAGGTACGTGGATGACTAGTTTTGGGGGTTGTGTGGGGGCGTGTGTAGAACTTAGATCCCAGCTTACTGCACGGGGTCCAGTAGGTGTGAACACAGGTGTCACTTTCCAATTTGGGTAACCGTATCTAACCTACCTAAAATTTCACTTACTGTTACTATTAGCCAAGTGTTCCACACTGACTCGATGGTGAGGGGTTTCACAAGTCTCCATCCTAGAGGTGGCTGTGTTTCATTCCGGCGAAGGCAAGAATTTTACTTACTAATTCACAACTGGGGAGTGCAAGATAAAGCTTGCCATTTTCCCCTTCCTGTCTCCCTTGCCTCACCCCTGCAGGAGAGCAGATCTTTTCTCTTCTCCTTCCCTCTTGCTGAAGCCTCGATGAATTCCTCTGTTTTCAACACTGCCACGTCCAATTTTTGGATACTCTTGAACAGTGGGGGGTATTAAGAAATCATGAGTCAGAAACCCCAGATATCAGCTCTGGCTTTGTCATTTACCAATTGTGACCTTGGGCCAGTAATTCAAATGAGAAAAATCATACTGACCCTGCCGGTTTCACAGGCTAGGTGAAATGTGAGAATGTAGATGAAAGCACTTTGCCGTGAATAACTCTATTCTCTCATTTCACAAATGCCTCTTCACCACCTACTATGTGCTGGCACTGTTCTAGGTACAGGGATGCAGTGGAGGACGAGACAGATAAGACCTCAGCACCTACGAGCTTATATTATACCGTGTTTCCCTGAAAATAAGACCTAACTGGAAAATAAGTCCTAGCATGATTTTTCAGGGTGACATCCCCTGAACATAAGCCCTCATGCGTCTTTTGGAGCACAAATTAATATAAGACCCGGTCTTATTTTCGGGAAACACGGTAGTGCAGAAGACATGGCATAAACCAGTAAACAAAGATAAAGGATTCTATGCCATGCTAAATGCTACGAGGGGCTAGAGTAAGGAGAGAATAATTCAGGGTCCTGCGGGGAGGAGGGAGGCCCATTTTATAGACTATGATCAGGAAAGCTTTTTCTGAGGAGGTAACATTTGAGCTGACACTTGATGAAGCAGAAGCAGACAGAAAACATTAAAAAAGAAAAGAGCTGGGAGTAGAGCAAGCACTTCAAATACTAGGTCCAATAAGTGAAAAGACCTGGAAGAGGGAGAAAGCTTTCCCGAAAGGAGTAGAGAACTGGTGTACCCGGCACTTAGGAAGCCAGGAGGGAATGACAACAAAGGAAGTCTGAGTTGTGTTTTTAAGAGACTATGTTGGCTGTTTGCGTTGAGAAAGAATTTGAGGTAGCTTCACAGGTATTGGCAGGTTGTAGGCAGGATTTATATAGCACAGGTGAGGTTAGCAACTGTACTGCTCAGCATTAATGGTCAGCCTGCCCCTTCCAGCCCCCCAGAGTTCAAGTGAACTAACATTTTCACAGGTGCTTTTTAATATGCTATGATATTTAGTTCTTACAATTATCCAGTAAAATACGTGGCATCAGCAAAATGTTTTAGACAGAAGAAGCTCTGTTAAGTTCAGTGAGCTGATAACACAGCTCAGGCTGCAGCATGGCCCAGGTCTCCTGACATACTGGAGAGGGACAGAGATTGCAAAGGAGGAGAGCTGAGATCTTGGGCTCCCTGTGGCTAAGATGTATCGATCACTTTAGGAGGAGACGAGCTGGAGGGACAGAACAGGAAAAATTGGGTTTTAACTGCTAGGGTAATTAGCTTAGGTTGCCTCGAAAAGTATAGCAGGATTCCACTTTAATTATTGGTCTGAAAGTCCAGCCGTTAATTCCCGTCACAGGGTAGGAGCTGGCTCTGTCTCTTAGTGTGCCAGGAAAGAACTGTCTCCTTTATGCCTCTTACTGGCACACAGAGCCTGGGAGCCTTTCACACACTATCTTGTTTTGTGAGCATTTGCAGTTGTAACAGAAGACAGTTGTATTTCGTATGTTGCTTTGTTTTCAAGCCATTGCATAAGAGCTGGCCTTCTTGTATCTTAAAAACCCCAAACAAAACCAAAGCAAACAAAACCAAACCCTGTTTTTGCTTATAGCTGTGATACATATTCATGAGAATAAAAAGCACACACAAAAAGAACCAAATTCAGAGAGTGGTATAAAAATGAAAATAAACGTCCACTTCCTTTCTCTGCAGCTTTTATCCTACTCTCTACATATAATTAATATTAATGGTTTCTTGTATATACTTACAGAATTTTCTGTGCATGTGCAAGCTTATACACCACCACATAGACCAAGCAGAGTCATGTACACCACATAATGCTATCCACCCATTCATATGTAATGTGTGACTGTATGTCCGGGAAGCCTTCTATGCGTGCTGTTCCATAACTTGGTTTTTACTTAACACTGTGTCTTAGGTAACTGTCTACATTCGTACCCAGAGATGGACCTCTTTTTCTCTAATGACTGCTTTGCATTTCACTGTCCCAGTTCCTCCATCGATAAGTAGTAAATATCTTTAAACACGTATTTGTGTAAATTGTATATGTGGTACACCCGTGGGATAAATTCTTAGACGTGGAGTTGCTAGGGGAATGAGCATATGCACCGCACATTAGGTCTTGCCAGATTGCTGTTCTAGAACCTGTAACAACCTAAGTTTCTACTGTCAGGGTATGAGACTGCTTGTTTTCCCACATACTTGCCAAAGCTGAGTGTTACCCAACTTTTTTATTTTTGGCAGTCTCATGTGTGAGAAATAGTGATCGTTGTTTGTTTAAAACTGGCATTAAATGTTGATACTTCTATGAATTATTTTTGTTGTTGGAAATGGGTTCTAATTATTTTTTTAATTACATAGGTAATTACATATTTAGGACGATTTAGAAAATGCAGAAAAACACAAAGGACAATAAAAGTAACTGATAAACTTGTTTTCCATGGATGACCATTGTTAACATTTTAGAGTATATCCTTTTGTCTCTTATCTATAAGTAGAGTATGAATGAAAAAGATTTCCTGTTGTCTTCTTGGCTTTCCATTGATTGTGGCTACTATTCTTCTTGTGGAGTAAAGCACTGGAGTTGGGGCTAGTGATTGTTCTAGATTCGAGTTTTGGTATCACTGACTAGCACTGTAACCTTGGGTAAGTCATTAGCCCTTTGAGCCCCACTGTAAAACAGATAATGCCTATCTCATCATATTGTTAGGACCATCAAAGGGGATAAGGTATAGAAAAATGCCTGGTGCATTCCCTGCCCTAGAGTAGATGCTTGATATGTGTTGGCTGTATCAAGGGGTTGAAGCTAAGTGAGGATATTTTATTAAGTCGGGAATATTTTATTATCCTGGGGTTTCTTCCAAGTAGATCATTTTACTCTCTTCGTTTTACAAGGTTCTGAGCATTTCCTTCGTTATAGTCGTTCTGGGATTGTTTATAAGCTTTAAGGCAACTTGTAGTCACAAGGAGTCTTCATAGCTGTGTAGGATATTTATCACCAGAACTCTCAGTTGAGGCAGTCAGCAGGCTTGGTACATACTCAGGACAGGCCAGTTTAAGGGGAGTTTTGAGGGCAGAGGATGAAACAGGAATTTTCCAAGGATGAAAGGAAACTAGCCTTTATGTTCTAAGAATGATTAGCCATTAATGTGTTTGTCTGTAGCTTTATTTATTTTCCCCAGTGCTTCTGCAAAAGCTAGTTCATGGAAAGCAGTGGTTCTCAGTGATGGACTGTTTTATGCAGCCCCCCCAACCCCTGACATTTGATAATGCCTGGAGACATTTTAGATGGTGGGGTTGTTACTGACATCTAGTCGATAGAGGCCAGGGTGCTTTTAAACACCCTACAATGCACAAGACAGTTCCACACAATAAAGAATTATCTGGCCCAGAATGTCAACAGTGAGAAGGTTGGGAAGCCCTGATATAAAAGGAGTGAATATATTGATTATGCGTTGAAGGCAGCAAACATGGTAAAGTATGGGTCCATGGTCTATGAAACTGGTGTTGCTGACCAGAGCTACAAATTGAATGGTACCTAAGAGGAATTTCTTTCTGGTTGAAAGAAGGTGCTTTGCTCTTCAGGGATAAAATGGTTCTTGTTTGGCTAAAATCACTACCTGGAGACAGCCAAAGTCCTAGAAAGGTCAAGTTCATGTCTCAGTGTCCATGGAGTCCAAGATAGACCAGCTTTGTTTATTCACACATTTATTCATTCAGCAAGCACTGTAAGTGACTACCTGCCCAAGTACTGTGCTGTGAGATCAAAAACAAACAAACAAACAAACAAACAAAAAAGCCATCGTATTCACCCCAGAGGAGCCAGATGTTAGAAGACCCAGGAACACTGTGTTAGAAGACAGTGTTATTGTGGTTAAGAACTCAGATCTGGATCTGTGTTTGTTGGCCTCAAATCCCGCCTCTGCCACTTGTAATGTACAGTGGTACTTCGGTTTTCGAACGTAATCCACGAGCTCTGAAACAGCTAGGCCTCAGGATCTTGCACTCAGCAGAAACCGTGTGACATATTCGACTTCTGAGTCATGTTCAAAAACTGAAGCATTTACTTCCGGTTTACGGCATTCATAAACTAAAATGTTCGTCAACAGATGTTCAAAAAGCGAGGTACTACTGTATGTGATTTGGGTCCTCGTTTTAGGATGAGGTAAAGAATATCTAGTTTACGTGATTGTTGTGATGATTAAAATGTTGACAGACATAGAGTGTTTCGAACAGTGTCTAGCTCAATAACATTTTAGTTGCTTTTGTTATTTTTATTTCACTCCTGTTACTGGAATCTTGGAGCTTTATGGATTATCTAATTTAGAGTTTTCAAATTTGATTAGTACTAGATTTCTGAATAAAAGCCTTACCCAGACTGACAATATATGAAATGCATGAAAACAGAAACAACTCTGGTTAAAGTAAGCGGGGGAGGCTGGACACTGCTTTCTTGGACGACTCCCCTCTCTATCCCCAAAGGTGGTTTCTCGTGCATAACTGCAGACCCTGGGGCTGGGTAGGAGCCAGTTTGACAACTGCTGATCTCATCCAGTCCATTCATTTTAAGGGTAAGGGCCCTGAGGCCTGGAGAGAGGAATTTACAGGGAGGATAAGGCAAATACGTGAGTAACATGTGCATGTGTCAAACGATGCCGTACGCAGGAGTTCAGAGACGGCAGAGACAGACATTTCCTTGGTTAGGTTGTATTTAGGGCTGGTTGGGAAGGATGAGTAAAATTTGAGCATTTCAGATAAAATTGGAAAAAAATATTTTCAGAAGAAGAAATACAATGATCAAGGGAAGGAGGAAAAAGCATTGGAGACTTTACCCATGTCTTCGTAAATTATCTTTGGTTGCACATAGTAAAAGCCTATTTTAGAAGACCTTAACTGAAAACCAAAGGAAAGGAGTTGTTACAAAGTCACAGGGTGTCTTCTGGGTTCCAGGATCGGAGAGGTGAACCTGGTCTCCTTTGGGCCTGGAACTCGAGAGCTGAAAGCCAGCCCGCCTCTCTCTAGTGCATCATGGTTCTTGTTTTGTTCTCTTCTGCGCGTTTGCTTCATCCTTTATTCTCTCTCTGCACAGCTTTCTTGTTGTCTCTGTGCACATGGCTTCCCCGGGGTTCCCAAGGTCACATGTCACTCATTCCAGCAATTGGTCTTCACTGATCCTCTGTCTCCAAATCCCAAACTCTAAATTACAGGAAGAGAGAATTCAATGGGCTTGAGAGTTGTTGCTTGTGTCTCTCATCCAGTAGCTCTAGCCAGCGTGGGGGACGGGAGGACGGGTTGGCACAGCCCTCCTGAAACTTGAGAAAGGAACAGGCTGACCCTCGAGTTGCTCCTTTACCATCAGTGGAGACTTGTACCTCTAACAAAGTACGTGGCACATAATATGGGTGACAAGTAGGTTAGTGGGCTAATGACGGCTTCCCTGAAGAGGGACACTGACAGGGGCAAGTAGCCAGTGCTGGCTCTGAAGTGTAGGCAAGATGTCCACAAGTGAAGAAGGGGACGAGGGAGGACATTCTAAACAGGAGCTGGCTAGAAAGGTGGGAGAACACTGAACGTGGTAGTAACACTGAGGGATTGAGTATCTGTGCACCAGCAACTTCAGTCGTCCACACACATAACAAATATTTATTGAGGACTTGTGAGGAGGAGGGTATGTTTATGGATGGAGAAACCAAATTAAAATAGTTAAATTACTGCCCCAGTGTCCTAGGGAATAGGAATAGGAACCATAACTAGACTGTTTCAGTCTTAAAAAAATATTTTTCTCTATAGTTTCATTTTTGCTTTCTCTGCTTGATTTTACAAGAAAATGACTCAGGGCAAGGTTGGTGGCTCTTGGTGTGTGTGTGTGTGTGTGTGTGTGTGTGTGTGTTTCAGTAGCTGTTGAAATTGTGCATTGTCCTTACTTCCGAAAGTGAGAAATAAGCACAGTTTCCATAACTATAAAATGATTTATGTATGGGTGTATGTTTGTTTTAGGGGGATTGTTTGGTCAGATCCTTTCTAGCTCTAACATTTTAGTATTCGGGAGCTTATTCTCTTGCATTTCAGTAATGTCAGCAACCAGTTAGATTCAATTTATTATAGAATTACTTATAATAGGAAAAAATTCAGCACTGCCTAAAATGTTCCAGGATCGGAGATTGGTTGAGAAAATTATGATATGCCTAGATGATATTACTAAATAGCCATCAAAAAGTATTTATTCAATGAATTTTTAATGTAATGGAAAGATGTTTGAAATGTAAAGTTTCGGAACAAGAAACAAACTATATGTGCTGAATTAAACTACACAAACACACACATATGTATATATTCACACAGGAAGTCATTGTAAGGATCTATATGAGTCTAAAAATGGAGGAACTACATCAAAATATTATAAAAGGATATTTGGATAGTAGGGTACCAGTAATTTTAACATTTTTCTTTTTTTTAAAGATTTTATTGGGGAAGGGGAACAGGACTTCATTGGGGAACAGTGTGTACTTCCAGGATTTTTTCCAAGTCAATTTGTTGTCCTTTCAATCATAGTTGGGGAGGGGGCAGCCCAGCCCCAGGTCCAGTCGCGGTTGTTAGTGCAGGGGGCAGAGCCCACCATCCCTTGCGGGAGTCGAGGAGTCGAACGTAATTTTAACATTTTATTTTTATGTGTTTTGCTACAGTTTCAACAATGAATTTACATTTCATAACTTCAGTTTTATATAACTATATTCCTCTGTAGCTGCTTTAATAACTGCAGTTTTTATTGAAATAATTACAGACTCACAAGTAGTTGTGAGAAAAAATACAGAGAGACCCTTGTAAACTTTGCTTATTTCTCCCAGGGGTAATAGTTTTCAGAACTCCAGTGTAATAGCACATTCAAGATATTGACATTGATACATTCCACCTCATACTCCCCTGGTGTTTTTTGTGCTCGTGTGTGTGTGTAAGTTCTATGTGGGTTCGTGAGTCCACCACCACAGTCAAGATACTGAACACTTCCACCACCACAAGGAGCCTTCGTGATGCCCCTTTTATAAAACCACATCCACACCCACCGTTGTTCTTTCAAAAACATAGTTAACTCAGGTATGAAGGGCATTTACCCGTTTTGCTTTTTCATCTGAAGCCATAATTGTAGAACCTTAGAGTTGGAAAGAACTTTAGCAGTCTTATTGGTCACACATAAGGTGGGAATTTTAGAGGGGAAATGGGAGAGGTTTTATGATTCTCTGCCCTCCTTCAAACAGCATCACCTTGAGCTCTCTCCCTGCCCTTCACCCCAAGGACCTTTGCCTCAGTAATGCAGGTCTTGAGTTAGCTTTCTCATGCCTGACCCTCTAACTCTGGGTCAGCTGCTGCTTTTCTGTGCCTTGAAAATACTCTGTATTTTCCTCATTGTGCACTTTGCTCATCTTATAATTGCTCGTAGAAAATCAATAAATATTGGATGGGCAGATGAATGTGGATAACAGTCCTTTCCCAATTTCTGAGGAGCCTTCAACGGCCAGCTCTCCTTCTTCTGCTCTTTGAGTAGCACATCACAGCATTTATGTGGCCAGCCTACTTTAGTTTGGCTGTGTCCCTTACTTGCCTAGTCCACAGATTCCAGCCTCTACCGGCTGAAGCTTCCACCAGGATGAGTGCCTCTTCTGAGCTCCTCACATCTGTCTTTTCCTCCCCCACTTCTAAAGCGAACACAACATTGGTGATGAGTACTACGAGCAACTTCCAGCCTACCACCGTGCTGTGTGCTTGACATGCGTGATCTCTTTTAACACAACATAGTTCAAGTTAGGTTTTACTATACCCATTTATAAAATGGGGAAACAGAGTCAAAAAATGGTGGATAGCAAGTAGCCAAAGAAGAGGCAACTAGATTGAAATCCAGGACTGTCTAATATAAAGCCCCCTTTCCTGACCGGTCTGAAAGAAGGAGCTGCATCTGTTTTGACTCCATGGTCCTCCCAAATGTCAGCACTTCCTCAAGGACCCTCTTTAGTTCCTGATTGAACTCTTTCAGTCAGGTAACTCTGGACTTTGGAAGGCAGCCATTCAATTGCCAGACCAGAAACATCACCAGGAAGTTGTCCACGTTCAGTGGCCTTCTTCCCTTCACTCCCTCAGCGCTATATCTAGGTGGGTTGTAGCCCTGTCCTGTCTTGCAACATAAATTTCTCTGAATCTATAGCTCCCTCATGTGATAGCTAGAAGGGATTTCAATGATTTTCTGGTCTTATCTATTGCAGATGAGGAAACTAGAGTGCCCACAGAGGAGCCTGTTCAACTTACTACCCTTGAGTTACGTGAAACCTGATCCTATTGCTCTGGCTTACCTTTCTCCTTCTAGCTCTTACAGTCTTTCTTCATGAGATGGGTTTTTTTGACCTTTCATTGCCCTGGTTATTCGCGTATGGACACCCTCCAGCTGGCCATTGTCCCTCTTGATTTTGGAACTGATCTCAGTATCCCAAATATAGGTTGATTGCCTGAGTCCTAGAGAGGATGTTTAATAAAGTAATTATGAAAACCTCTATGTGCCAGGGGCTACCACATTCTGCCTTTCTTCTTCCTTTCTCCAAATATTGTCTACAAATATTTATGAGATAGTTTTGGCTGCATGTAACAAAGGCCATCAAAACTATGGCTTAAACAGATGAAAGCTTATTTCTTGCTCACATAAAAGTCTGATTTGCAATGGCAGCTCTACTCTGAAATAACTAGGGTCCCTGGCTCCTTTTATCTTGTCTCTTTATGCTCCTTAGGGTGTTACTTTCTTTCTCATTATCTAAGATGGCCAACCAAACACGTTTGTTTTCCACCATGCCAATTTACAAGAAACACCGTGGAAGTTGCACTCTCATTTCCATTCCCATCCCATTGGTTGGAACTTAATCACGTGGTCATGCCTCACTGAAGGGGGAGCCTGGGAAATGTAGTCTTTTATTTTGGGAGGTCACATGACCATAATAAAATATTTTTAAGGAAGAAGAAGGGGAGAATGGGTATTGATTTAACAAATAGCAGTCTCTGCCACACCCCTCTCTCATGTTTCAACTCCAAAAAAACAGGCCCTAGGTTGGTCCTTTAGAACCACTGGGCTCCCAGGCTTATGAAGTTCCATTTCTAGAAAAGATGACAGAACTCGGCCTCTCAGTGAAGTCAAGAGAAATTCTCAGGATTTCATGAAAGACTGAAATTCACAATCTTTGTGAGGAGGACGCAATGGTAAAAATAGCTGTCATTTATTAGGAGCTTACTATTTACTTGCCATTTATCTGTAAAATACTTAAATATGCATTATCTTATTTAATTCTCAGAAGAATCCTAGGAGGCAAGTACTGTTATTAATCTCCAACTTTACAGATCAAGTTTTCCAGAGAAATGAAATAACTTGCCCAAGGTCACATAGCAAATACATAGTGACACTGCCAGCTATTTATTTTGGTGCCCTGGTGACCTGAGGTCATTGTCTTCTCTGCTTTGATGCCCCACAAATTGGAGTTGCTCATTAACACTTCATAACGCCTTCTCATGTTCCTCATATAATCAGAACACATCTAAATATAATCTGAGCAGGAAGTGAGCAGGAAGTGTTGTTTTAGATAGGTTATGAGCCCCAAGTTGAAGAGATGGGTCTTATATCCTGTTTGCTGAGTCTTAGCTCAGATCAGAAAAAGTACATGGTGACTATTTGGCAAAGGCTGTTGTTCCTGCGCTCCATTTCGCTGTCAGTGGTGCTCCTTGGGATATTTCCTTTTGCATGAGGCAACTGAGGAGCAGAGATATCACAGGACTTACAACTTACGGTAGGGTTGGGATCTGACTCCATCCACATCGGTTTGATGCCAAGCTGGAAATTTAACTTGCCCACTGCCTCATGTTCACTATTTTTCTCAGCCTGAAGTCTGTTTCCTCATGTTCTGGAGTCTCTCAGTATATACTGGGACCGGGTACCAGGCCTTCAGTTCATTGGCTTCTCTGTGCCTGGTTAAAGATCCTAGGCTCTGATTGATCACAGACATTTCTAGGCCCTGATTGATGATAGCCTTGATTTTAATCATTTGTTGTGTTTTCTTTTATCAGTATGGCAAGTGGGTTATACAAATGTTAACCAAGAGGCGTTTTATGAAGAAACCATGTCTCTGTGGTCAAGTGCTCTTTTCCAACCCCAAATCAGGATATGTAGACCACAGGACAGGGCACTTGACGCATGGATATTTCATAATAATAAGTATTTGGTGAATTGCGGGGTGGTGATGGGGGGATGCTTTAGAGGTGGTGGGAGGGGACGCCTTTCTGAGTGGGTAGCATTTACAGTAGGGTATTCTAGAGAATGAGAAGGAATCAGTCATGCAAAGAGCCAGGAAGAGGTTCCTGATATTATAGAAGGAATAACAAAAGGCTATGCGCTAGGTGGGGAAAATGGAAAACAGGCAAGAAATAAACTAATATCATGTCTGAGCCTTATGAGTACATATCTTAGAGTTTGTTTGTTACAGAAGGGGAGACAGAGGCCCATTGTCAGTTGCCGCCTCCCCCATGCCCAGTGGAGAGTCAGTGGCTACTTGTGGACAGGCCTCAGTGATGCTGAGGTAATGCCTTCCTACTTGTCACATTCTCCTTCGCCTCGGCATCTTTGGAAGAGTGAGGAACAGTTTCCTTAATGAATCATTATTCTCTGTCGCTTTACTAAACTCACCTTTGAAAGTGGTCACATGGACAGTATTCCTTTCAGAATTCTTTTGAGATCTCCCAGGGGCTTTGAAGCTAAGAAAGCAGTGATATTTTTGATAGCAATGGCTTATAAAAATATTTAGCTCACTCTTTCCTCTTAAAATCCATTCAAGCACTTAGAAGTTTGGAAATCAGATGATTATATCAGAGTCTGAAACCTGGAATTGATAGAAAATTGGAGGATACTCAAAGGATGTTCTGTTGGCAGAGGGGCTGAGCTGCTCTGAAAACAATGGCAGATTCTTTTATTTATAGTGACTAGAGCCTCACAGATGTGCATCAACTGGAGATAGTCCATCAGTCACTAGCAGGTCTGCACATGGTTCCAGTGTGGGTACTTGGGTTCTTAATCTGATTTTTATTCAGCTATTCATTTTAAGGTCTGTAACATACCAAGAGGTTTTTTTTATTAGTTTGTTTTTTTTTTAAAGGCAAGCTAAAAGAACACAAGTCCAGTAATTAATTATGGGAATTTAATAGTACATTCTGGACTTACTTGTTGTTTGCCCAGGCTCAGCAGAGATGCTTTTGATGTACTTCCAATGACAATAAAAATAACAGCTTGGTGAAATAAACAGGCTTTTAGGTGGAGAACTGAAGTTCTAGGATGAGCTTTATCTTCTGATCACATTGCTCTTTGGCACTGGCCACGAGTACAAACTCTCAATGCCTTATTTTTAGTTTACAGAGTGATTCCATGAACATTATTTTACTTCACTTTTATGAGCTGAGTAAAATTATCTTCATATTGTGGCTGAGGAGACTGAGGTTCAAAAGAGATAAGTGACAGGTGACAGAATCAGAACTCCAATCCAGATGTTGTAGTACTTTCAGTCCTAACTCCTGTGAAACATAGCAGCCTTCAAATCTTAAAAAGCATCAGTGCCAACTGTAAGACAGTGACTTAGGGGTTTTTCTCCCATGAGTATTATTTTAAACATTTTAAGGAAATAACTGCAAATTCTGTTCCACACTAACCCTAATGCTTTCTATAGTGTCCCTGAGTCCAGAATTCCTCAGGACTATTTGACTTTTCCCCAAGCTTCACTCTTTAATATTACCTTATGTTTGATTATATCGTATTGAACGCAGAGTCTGGAGAATAATTATTAAGGATTTGTAGGTTGTTTGCTTGACCTTTATAAAGAAGAAGCATAGATGGTGTGGCTGCTATGGAAAACAGTATGGCAGTTCCTCAAAAAATTAAAAATAGAAGCACTGTATGATCCCACAGTTCCACTTCTGGGCATTTATCTGAGGAGATCCAAAGCATTAATTTGAAAAGATATATGCACCCCTTGTTCACTGCAGCGTTATTTACCATAACCAAGATATAGAAGCAACCTAAGTGTCCATCGATAGATGAATGAATAAAGATGAGGTGTCATATAATATATTACTCAGCCATATAAAAGAATGAAATCTTACTATTTGTGATAACACGGGTGTACCCAGAGGTAAATATGCTAAGTGAAATAAGTCAGAGAAAGACAAATACCACATAATTTTACTTATATGTGGAATCGAAAAAACAAAATAAAACAGAAACAAACTCAGAGAACATTGTGATGGTTGTGAGATGGGAGGTGAAAAAGGTGAAAGGATTAAATAGGACAAATTGCCAGTTATAAAAATAGTCAGGGATATAAAGTACAACGTGGGGAATATAGTCAATAATATTGTAATAACTATGGATGGTGTCAGGTGGGTACTAAACTAATGGGATGACCATTTGGAAATTATATAAATATCTAATCATCTGAAACTAATATTGTATGTCAAATATAATTGAAAAATAAATTTTAAAAATCGTAGATGTGAATAGAAATAAATAAAAAACTATTTCACAAAGTAACCTGGGCTTCAGCCATGTCTGTATCTGATTCACTCACTGTAACAAATTCTTTTGAAGATATGTTTCTAATATCTTGGACTAGCTAATTAAGGACGAGATGGCAGTTTTGTTGTTAGGTTAATTTAACTATCCATGCTTTGGGAGAAAGCCATGACAAAACTGTATCAAAAGAAAAAGAAGACTCCCAAATAAAATTATACTGGCAAAATTTTCTAGGCAGAGAAGAACACTGCAAGTATAAGATGTAATCATGTTTGACACAAGAACTAGGAGAATACAAACTACAAGACCTTTAAGCCTGACAGCCTCTGGCAAGGTGGTAAACAATGGGAGGTCTTTTAGAATGGCTTTTCTTGGGATAAAGCACAAAATATATGTAACACATGCAGAATTGCTGCTGGAGAGGCGACAACAAAAATACTCGAGACATCCAAGGAAACCTAGGAAAGCATGTGCAAAGTTCCAGAAGAAAGCAAGAGTGCGGGCTGTTGGAAGACTTGGCCAGGGACTCCCTGGGATGGGAACAAAGAGCTAGAGGGTAGGGAGAAATGCAGGAGGTGAAACTGTAGAGCTCAGCAGCTCCGTCATTCCAGGCCTTTTAAACCCTGTTACCTGGAGCTCTTAAAGGTTTCTAAGAAGGGGAGTGATAACGATTAAATTTGTGTTTTAACAACATCCCTCTGGAAAGGACAAGAAGCGTTCCAGGCTGGGAGTGAGGAGATCAGTTTGCAGGACAGTTAGGAGGCTGGAGAAGCGAGAGACCTGAAGTAAGGTACTAGCTAGTAGTGGGTGTGTAGAAAAGTGGGATGGATGGGGTGTTTGCCTGTAGGAACGGGGTGAGGAGACAACGTACGCAGATTTCTCTGCATCACCCATTCTTACCCCATCACCTCCTATGCCAAAAAACCTTTGTTGCCATTGGGGCTTTTATGGCCAATCAACAGGCGAGATTTGTGGATTCTTGAACCAAGTCTTTTCTAATAACCTCTACCACCCCAAGTTGCTAATAAATGCCCTTGACACATTTTTATTGAAAAAAACTTGTGGGCAAATGATTGCCTTTTTAAAATGAATGTTCAATGTGCAGGGACATTTTATTCTAATCCAGGAGGAAACAACTGTCTTAAGTGGCTAACCAGAAATACAGTGGTTCAGTTTCTTTAATTAGAAAGTGATAGACCTTCTAATGTGTGTATCATATAAATACCAAAAATAATGTTTCTTTTAATATAATGATGGTGAAAGTGGTAAGAATGACTATGCCTGAAATTTGAAGGCTGTGTTTATGTGGATGGAAGCACCAGAGGTAGTGAGAAAAGGTAGATTTTATCTATCCGTGTGTGTATATAAAATGTATACATTGTATAGTATGGTACATAATGTATGTGTGTGTGTGTGTGTGTGTGTGTCGATGGTATATCTTGAGGCTCGTCACCTACAGGATAAATCTGAGTGTCTTAAATGGACATACAAGTATTCCATAATGTGATTTCTACCTATCCCACCGCTCTCTGTGAAGTATTATTGCTGACTACTTTATAATTCGGAACTTAAGGTCGAAATCAATATTTATTGAGCCAGGCACTTTGGGAAAAACAGTGCCCCAAATAACATATATCTATCCTTTCGTGGAGCTTCTTTTCTAGTAGATGGAGATAGAAAAAAAAAATCAGGATTAAATATTCCATGAAGAAAAAGAAACTAGAATAAGGAAATTGGGGATGCTACTGCCTAAAGGGTGACCTGGAAAGCCTCTCTGAAAAAAAAACATTTCAGCAGACCTGTAGGAATTGAGGAAGCAAGCCATGTGGATATTGGGGGGAAGAGTGGGATGGTCAGTGCGAAGGCCCTGAGGCTGGGGTAGAGAGACAGGGAATGAGAGGTCGGAGATAAAGCCAGAGAGGGATGCAGAGTTCCACTCCCATAGGGCCTGTCGGACATTGTAAGAATGTTCATTTTTACTCTAAGTGGGATGGGAAACCACCGGAAGATTTTCAGCAGAAGAGTATGATTTGCCTTATTTCTTAAAGGAACACTTTTGTTGCTCTCTATCTGACAGACTGCAGGGAGGCAGGGGCGGAGGCGAAGACACCAGGTGGGTCTCCTGCAATTACTCAGGTGAGAAATGCCAGGGACTTAGATCTATGGTTGGAAGCACCAGAGGTAGTGAGGAGAGGTAGACTTTATCTATCCATGTGTGTGTATATAAAATATTTACATGACATATTATGGTATAGAAGATGTAAATACAGAGGGTGCCAAAAAAATGTATTCACGTTTTAAGAAGGGGAAAAACCCGTATTAAAATTGTAATAATATATACCGATAACAAAAGATGAATACAAGTCATGTGTATACATTTGTTGGCACCCCCAATATATATACCTTTCTAATTTCAAGTGTGTGTGTATGTGTGTGTGTATGTGTGTATGTGTATAAAAGTAGGAAGAGGGAACAACACAAGTAGAAAGCAGAAACCTGTGTCCCTATTATATTACCTGGCTTCGAGAATGATCTACTCGTGACCAATCTCATTTCATCTGCATCTGTTTCCACCCCTCTGGGTTAGTGTGGAATAAGTCCCAGCCACAAAATCATTTCATTCTTAAATATTTCAATATGTCTCCAAAATATAAGGACGTCTTTTAAAAACATTATCACATGTGGAGAAAAGGGAACTCTTGTACACTGTTGGTGGGATTGCAAATTGGTGCAGCCACTATGGAAAACAGTATGGCGATGCCTCAAAAAATTAAAAGGAGAACTACCTTATGACCCAGCAATTCCACTTCTGGATATTTATCCAGAAAAATCCAAAACACCAATTTGAAAAGATACATGCTCCCCTATGTACACTGCAGCATTATTTACAATGGTCAAGATATGGAAACAACCTAAGTGCCCATCAATAGATGATTGGATAAAGAAATTTGGTACATACATACAATGGAATATTACTCAGCCATAAAAAAGAATGAAATTTTACCATTTGTGAAAACATGGGTAGCCCTAGAGGGTATTATGCTAAGTGAAATAAGTCAGACAGAGAAAGACAAATACCATGTGATTTCACTTACATATGCAATCTAAAAAACAAATTAGAAAGAGACTCATAGATACAAAGAACAAACTGATGGTTGCCAGATAGGAGGGGGGTGGGGGGTAGGGTAAAAAAAGGTGAAAGGATTAAGGACTACAAATTAGCAGTTACAAAATAGTCATGGGGATGTAAAGTACAGCATAGAGAATATAGTCAATAATACTGTAATCTGTGGTGTCAGATGGATACTAGACTTATTGGGGAGATCACTTTGTAAATTATATAAATGTCTAACCACTATGCTGTACACCAGAAATTAATATAATATTGAATATCAACTGTAATTGAAAAAAATGAAAATAATAGTCTCATCCCATCTAGAATATTAATAGTAATTCCTTAATATCATCAATATCCAGTCTGTTTAAATGATCACAATTCTTAAGTGAGAGTTAATTTTTTCTTGTTACATTTTGGTTGAACAAGGATCCAAATAATGTTAATGCATTAAAGTTGGTTGATGTGTCTCTTAATTATCTCTTCTAAAGTTTCCTTTCCATCTCTTTTTTTGTCCCCTTGCAATATCTTTGTTGAAAAAAATCAGGTTATTTGCACTGTAGATTTTCCCCAACATCTGGATTTTGCTGACAGCATCCCTGTGGTCGCACTTAACCTATTTCTCTGTCCTGTGTTCACTGGTAGTTAGAGGCTTGATCAGATTTAGATACAGATTAGATTTTTGCAAGACTGTCTCATCGGTTAGTTTTGTCTTTTTATTGGGGGTACACAATGCATTGTTTTTTTCTGTGTTTTTTTTTTTTTTTTTGATCACTGCCTAGTTCCATTGTTTTATTAGGAGTTGCAAATGGTGAATTTTATCATCTCTTTTTTATTCATTGGCTGGAATACGTCCATGAAGAGAAACTTTCCCTCATCAGATATTTGGTTACAATGAAGTGCAATTCATATAGCAAAGCCTGGAAACAGACTCGATTCCCTCTATCAGTTTTCAAAAATAAAATACTGGTTCCCTAGCCTTTTCCGAGGGTGACTAATGACATTTTTTTCCTTCTCTCTTCTTTATCTTATTATTATGAACACATGTTTGTAAACATATATGTGTTTCAATCCATTGCAGTTATTATTCTTACTGATCCTCAAATGGCCCCATCTTTGGCCAGTGGGAGTCTCTTAAGTTGGCGTCTGAATCCTTTTGACGCACTGCGGTAGTCATTGACTCTTTCTTTGCTTCCTGGTATCACAAACCAGGCTCATCTTATACACATTCCATTCCAGTATTAGAATCAGGCTGTGTTCAAAGGATCCTGGTTTTTTTTAGAAAGCAGTGGTGTTTCGGACCATCGTCTTTTTGTGACAGCTGCTTGCTGCTACTGGTCTGGTCTTTGTGTCCAGTCCTTTCAGGGGACAGAGCTAGAAACAAAATTTTTAAAAGATAAAATGCATCATGGATTAATAATGATACTTCCAACTCATATTCAGGAACATGTTTTTTTTTTTTTTTTTACTTAATTTCATCAGCGTTTTACATCCTTATCTCTTAACATCTGTATCACTTTTGTCCCATGCCAAAAGTCCTGGTTCTCAATTACACCAATATAACAACTTACTTGCTTAATGTCATAATACATAGTCACAGTATAAAAACACCAACACTACCACCAAAACAGTTTAAGGTTGTAATGTTTTTAGGGTGGGTGTGGGGGGTCTGGATATAGTCACTTTAAGGCAGTTACTTTGTATCTTAAAGTCACTTGAGATAGTTTCTATCTGTGTGGTTATATCATCAGTTTGATACTTAGTTGGGTTCGTTTGCTTCATTTTGCTCTCATTTTATAGGGGTTGCTTTTCAGTTTGTGTTTGTAATTATGTATTTACATAGCTGCAAATTGAAATCTATAAAACAGTTGTATTCAAAGAAATCCAGCATGTATCCCTGCCCCCCATGCTTGATTCCCTACCCCATAGGTAGTAGTTTTGGAGAATATATATATATAGTTCCCCCCCCGCCCCCCATGTCCCTCAACTCTGAGATAAGCAGGAGTTCTACATATAGTTTGAATTCTGGATAAAATCTGAAGGTTGAATGACAATATTTTCAGGAAGATTAAATGTGAGATGTGAGAATAGGGTCAAGGTGGATATCCTGGGGTGTGGCTTAATCAACTGATAGAATGGCCCTGAATGCCCTCGCCTCTCCCCCATCTGTCCTGGTTAACCTCACTTTTCTTTGCAGACTGTTCAGCTTTCCTTGTTCTCAGGTTCTCTTCTCTGTGTTCCAGTGATATCCTGTATATAACGTTGTCCTTCTCATACGGTGTTCACTCTTTTTGTTTATGTTTGTCTGATCAGGAGACTCTGAGCAGCTTGATGACAGGGATTGTGCTTGCTTCTGTTTTCCTACCGCCTAGAACAAAGCTTTTGACTGAGTAGAAAGCAGTGCAATGTATACATGAGCAACTAACTAGGCCAGGCCCAATACTAGGTTCTCTAATATCTACAATCTTCAGAATAACTCACAAGGTCGATGTTGTCATCCCATTTTACAGGTGAAGAAACTGAGACACAGGAAGGTGTAAGTAGCTTATCTAAAGTAACAGCTAGTAAACAATGCTGAGCTGGAGTTTGGGCCCAGGTCTGTCTGAGGCTGAAGGTACACAGCCCCAACTGTTCTCTAGGGGTATTCATTTAACAAATGGTGTGGGAGACTCTCCACATTTTGCCTTTACTAACTGTGTGACCTCAGCAAGTAAGATAGCCTCTCTATATCTGTTTCCACCTCTACAAAATGTAAGATAGTTATAATATATACCTCAGAGGGTTGTAAAGCATTGAGAACAATGCCTGGTACATTGTAGGCACTCAAATGTTAGCTGATTTTAGTTTGTTATTTTTAGTAGCAGAATACTAGGATACACTTATTATCACTGTATCCACAGCTCTGTGTTCTGCACTGTGTATGCTTTCTCGTCTAACCTACTTGCTTGCCTTCTAGGAGCTTACAGTCAGCTAAAAAGGCAACATGCAGATGTTTAAAGGTTACAAAAAAGGGAACCTGGGGAGTGGGGAGTGGTTACTCTGAGATTAATGCCAAGTTCAGGAAAAGAGGACAGAAGGAGTTTGCAGCTGACCAACCTGTTATGTAACAGCCCTCACCAGGGCTTCCCAGACAGAAATAGAAAACAGAAACCTTGATGGAGATTTGAATGCTTTTGTTTGACCGACGCTGCCCTTAGTGGCAGTTGAAATGTCATGTCCAGTTTGGTGAGGCTTCTACCAGTACCTTGCCCATTAGCAATACATCACAATTTAACTCACATTTTATAGAGTCTGTGACTCATGGAGTCACCCAGTGTTGAGGGACCTTGGAGATCAGCTAATTCCACTCCTCGTTTCTCAGAGGAAGAGATTTTTGCCCTGAGAGGGAAAGCCATCTGCTTAAGGGCACGCAGGTATTTGGCACGTGAACTGCTTTGGTGTTACCCTCATGGGTCGGATAATGGATATACCCGAATGCCAGGACTTATGTCTGGGAGGAGAGTGGACGCTAATGCGGAAGTATGTGGGGGAGGGGGATGATGGCCCCTCTTATGTGCTGTTCCCATTGTCCTTGCAAATCCAGGCTCCACGCCTGTGAGAAGCACTGTGACAGTGGCTGCCGCGGAAGAGTCCCCCCCACCCCCCATGATGTAGCCATTTCTCTCTACTCTTCTCTCTGTCAAACGGGAAATGAGGAATGTGATAGGGAAGGGGCATGGGAGTTAGAGCCAGGCAGACCTGGTTCATGACCTGATCTGTGACTATTCTAGAATTACTTAACTTTCATAAGCCTTAATTTCCTCCTCTGTAAAATGGGCATAATAATAGCCTTTTCGACGGGTTGTTGTAAGGATTAAATGTGATAGCGTATGTGAAGCCCCTGACAGAGAAAAAGTGCTCAGTAAATGGTAGCCACCCCCTCACCCCGAGCCATCTTAATGTAAGATCGCTTATTCTCAGTGAGGACATATGGCAGAGGGTTGTGGCTGTGTTGTTACAATTCCCTGTTTATCAGAAGTTCCTGAGGGGTGACGAAAGATGCAGACTTTCGGCCCCATCCTCAGATATTCCGATTCAGGAAAAATATGGAGCTCTGCATTTTTAAACAGGGGCACCCCAAGATATTTTGATGCAGTGGTCTGGCACCTCTGCATCCTGGAGTCAGACCTGGGATTTAATCCTGGGAACCCCTTACTAGGCCCTCTAGCTTGGGCCTAGATTATGTAACCTCTCTGAGCCTCATTTTGGCACCTGGACAGTGGGACTAACTTAGCCTTTTTTGCAGAGTCCTTTTAAGGGTGAAATGAAGCAGGGCATGTGAAGCATCTCGCTTGGACCTGGAATATAGGGGAGCCCAGTGAAAATTAGTTGCCCCCCGGGGCTGCCTCATTTACTTGTACAGTTACGCTATGCACAGACGGGCTTGTCCGAGAGGTCAGGTGGGAGTGAGATCAAATCCCCAAGGGCTGACTCACCCTATTCTAATATATACAAATGTTCTGTACAAGCTAGCTGTAGCTCCGTTTCCTCCTTTTATAAAGGGAAGCCAAACCTTTAAAACATATCCCCCAACCCACGTATACCATTATTTAGGTTTTACAGAGGTCACATCACTCATGATGGAAAGGTCACCTGCTTTCAGCCTCTCATGTTGTCTCTCCTTTATGAAGATCCTTTTTTGTGATTGTCGGTACCTGTCTTTGAAATCTCAGAGCCTGTGAGCTCTGATCATGTTATCTGGGATCTAAAAGGCACCACGTGAAACTAGACAGTGCTAATGACTTATCAACTCTGTTAGCCATAGCCTTCCTTGTCAAAGAAGGCTGTGACCCTGGGTTTGTCAGCACTAATGCGCTTTTGTACCTTAAAGGGAATTGACCATGGGCAGCTTTGCAAAGTGTGTAGAATGTTTTTTTTGGGAAGATGGAGAGCATATTCGCAGTTTGGTTCTTTGAGCACTTGCCCATTCTCCTCTCCTGTGCTCTGCTGCCATGGCTGAAATGCTTATGCACGTGGCTGGCAAACATGAGAATCAAAGTCAGCAGCTGCTGCCCCTCGAGACTGCATGTACCTGTAGAGTGGGTGGCGCTGGGCAGCAAGAAGAAGCTAATTCAAGTAAGAATATGAGGTATGAGTGAAAAATATGGTGAATGTTTACATAAAAAAATTATTACAGTAAAAGACACATTGCCATGAATTCCCCCTCAAAATACTCCCCCTTGCTTCGAACACACTTATCCCATCGTTCTTGCCACTTTCTGAAGCAGTTCTGGAAGTCCTCTTTCGTGTCTTAATCCTCCATCATGACAACGCTCCGTGTCACACATCCCTTCTGGCACAGGGCAATTTCTGTCAAACACAAACATTCCGGTGTGTCCTCATCCACCTTATTCACCGGATCTGGCACCATGTGATTTCTGGCTCTTCCCCAAAGTCAAAATGATTCAGGACATCGAGGCAGCCACGACAGCACAACTAAAGACACTCACAAAAGAGGACTTCCAGAACTGCTTCAGAAAGTGGCAAGAATGAAGTGTGTTCAGAGTGAGGGGGAGTATTTTGAGGAGGATTAATGGCAGTGTGCCTTTTAGTATAATAAAATTTTTTACTGAAATATTCACCATAGTTGATCACACCTTGATATATTTTTAAAAATACATTTGATATAACATCACATGTGCGCGTACAACGTGTGGGTTTGATACATTTATATGTTACGGTATGATTGCCATTGTAGCGATAGTTAGCACCTCTAGCACGTCACATAGTTATCATTTCTTTTTTGTGGTGGGAATAATGAAGATGTGGTCTCTTAGCAGGTTTGATTATTATAATACAGTATTGTTGTCGTTAGTTGCTACATTGTGCATTTCATCTTGGGGACTTACCACTCATTGCAAGCCTTGGTACCCTTAAATGTCTCTCCTATCCCCTCACCCTCTGGCCACGGGCAACCACCATTTTACTGCTTTTACCAGTTTGGCTTTTTTCAGATTCCACATATAAGCAAAGAGCATCTTCAACTGTTGCCTCCCTCTCTTTGTGTGACCACCAACTCCACACAAGGGGCCATGAGCATAGCTGGGCCTGGACTTTCCTCTCCTGCCTGTTAAAAGTCATAGAAGGTAGTTTTCATCCATTTATGTCTTCCCAGTAACGGATGGTTAGCAGTGTTTCTCTCCTTAGTGTCTGGTCTTTAAAATATCTTTAGGTCGAAGACAGAGCAGACATCAGACCAGGATCTGGCTTCTCTGTTGTCCAGCAGTAGTGCTTTCTGGTTTGACTGTTTCCCTTTTATGGTTTAAACTTTTAACTGTGTGTGTGTGTGTGTGTGTGTGTGTGTGTGTGTGTGTGTGTGTATGTGTGTATGTAGTAGCAAAATGTCATGAGAAGAACATGGGCTTTGGAGTGAGACGGACCCAGGGAAGAGCCCTGGCTGTGTGACTGTATTTGTCTCTTGGTTCTTCAGTTAGCACATCTGAGAAAGGGGGTTAATAGAATTTACTTGGCAACATGATTGTGAGGATTAAATGAGAAAATGGATATAAAGCTCATAGTCCCAGTTCCCAATAATCAGAAGGGGATTAATAAATGATAGCTGCTGCCATTATCACCTTGCAGCATTTCAATGCAATTGCAGTTGCTTTAGGCTGAACTGGAGCTTGTGGTTTCTTGACAGATTTAATTCAGTTCAATTCAGTGTCCTATTTTGGACTGTTGATTCTCGTAGGAGTGCTTCTTGGTGCTTGGTACAGACATGGTATAAGTCGAGCGTTGTCTCTGTTCTCACTAACCTCTTCTTGCTCATTCTCAATTCATTTCTTCTTCTTACAGCTTCCAACAAAAGCATTCCACACCTCTCCCCATAATTCTAAATAACTCTGTGGACCCTTGTGAAGGTTAGTTTGACCTTCACGCCTTTGGGGATTTGGGGACCACTCACCTCCCTAGTCTCCCTTTCCTCCCTCTCTAATACACAGCTGCCTGAGGAAACAGCAGGATATCCTAGTTCTGGTAGTGCCTTTAGCACATTATCTCAGCATCTCCTTTTTCTTCCTCTATTGTGGAGCCCGGAATACCCATCCCTCAGTGCTGGGTGAGGATTCATGCCTGTGAGTCTGTGTGCCAAGAGCAGACGGACCCCCACACAGGCCAGACCATGGGATATAGAAGAGTCATATTGACATCTGCGTCTGCCAAGTGCCAAGCAGAGGCAGACGTCTCCTTGAACTCAGGGAGGCCCTGGGTAGACAGTGATCTGTGCCGTTTCTGCATCCTACAGAAGACAAACCACACAGCTCTTTTCTGTTCCCCTTCCCTCTCCAGGTTCCTCATAATAGAAGGTAGTGGTGAAGATGGCATGATGATATGGCTACTACGTACTGAGCATTTCTTGTGTGTGTGTGTGTGTGTGTGTGTGTGTGTGTGTTTGTAAGTATATATTATGTTGTTACATATTTCAGTTAATGATTAGTATCTCAAAACTGAGATCCAGTGTGATTACACAGCACCCCTAAGCATGTAGAAGACGGGGTGGGGGGGAAGGTGGCAGAAATGATGGTAACGGCCCCTCCAAAGCAGGACTTCACACTTTTCTGATGGTAGGGTAACCAGTAGGCCAGGGAAATAATCAATTGTCTCCCTCCTCAGCAACAGCCAGTGTTTGTCTCCCTTGTCATTGGTGCGTTTCATTTCAGTTATCTTCAGGTGGGTGAAGAAATAGATCTCAGAAAATTTAATCCATCTGGTGGTGCTATGCCCAGAATTCAATTAAGTCCATGATTTCCAATTAATGGGCCTTTATGCAGAGACTGAGGTCATCACATTAATCTTGTTTTATTTTAGGATTTCCACTGTCATCATTTATAGCCAGTCTTGTCAGGATTATTGGAACATAATTAAGCCAGAAGGACATCCAGAGCAGCTAGTTCACATGGGAGCCAGGGAAGGACCCCCCCGCCTTTGCTTGGTAAGCCTTGCTCAGGCATCACATGTGAGGATTTCCCTCTGTGGACTATCTCCTGGATGTCTGATCTCTGTGTCGTTCCAATCCCCCATGATAAAAAGTTTCCAGACATGGAAAGGATTTCAGAGTCGCAGTTGGTGATCCACTGTGAGCAGTGTTCTAGTTACTTCAGTGCCACCACCTACACCTTCACTTCAAGTTACCACTAAGTTGTGACTGTAACAGACAGCACGGTTTTACAGATGGTGGATTTAACCTTTGTGATAATTCTGTGAGGAAGGTATCATGGGCTTTCAATTAGGTTATAGATAGGAAATGGCCTCTTCACTGACTCACTGGAAGAACATGGCAGTTCCTAGATGCAGACCTTTCCCAATTGCCTGTTTCTTTCCTTTTCTCGTGGTGGTGTTGCCTGTAGGATCTCCTTCACTTTCCCATGTGGAAATAAGGAGATAGGCATACATAGGCAAATACTATTTATGATTGCCTTCCAGATGACAGGTGCTTCTGTGTTATTATTTCATTTAAACCTCATCACATACATGGAAGGAAGATATCTGCTCCCATTTTACAGTGGAAGAAACCGGCATAGAGAGATTAATTACCTTGCACACAGTTAACAAAAGTAGGAAGGAAGGAAGTTCAGTGTTATGAATCCAGGTCTGCTTATTTGCAAAGTCTGTTCTTTCAACCATATTCTGAAGGTACCAAATGCTTCTTCTCTTTTCCTGGTTCTCCAGGAGTGTTTATTGTGGAGTTGAGACTCTTGAGCACAAGTAACACCTAGGGGGTCATTGTTTTGAGTGGAGGGGTTCTGAATAGAGACTAGGAACCTACCTACTCCTAACAGGTAAGTGTGTGCCCTTGAGATTTGTTTAGCATGTCTGCTGTGCTCCGAGGCCAGCCCCAGGTCGTCTCCCAAGTCTGGTCCAGCCAAGCCCTGTCGTTGGCTTTGATTGAATCTGCTCAGTGTTTGGTTTGCCTGTGCTAGAGGGTAGTAGTCAGACCTATATGAGAGTGTCTCCACAGGCCAAGGCCACGCCAGAAACTTTGTCCTTGAGACCAGTGACACGTAGGCGTTGCAGGTTCTCTTTGTACTTAGGTAGCAGATTTTCCTCCAAATGCTGGCTGTGGGATTTTTGTTGTTGTTTTGGTTTGGTTTTCGTTTGTCTCAGGATTCACCTTCAGAGAGTTTCTGCATTCCCTGTTTATTATAGTTAGCATTTACATGTGTCCTCACTCCGAGTTCACTGCTTGGCTTCACTGAGCATTTTTATGCTCGGCACGACTTACTTCAAAGACTGCCTGTCAGGGGTTCCTCCTAATACATTTATCTGATAATTAGATGCTGAAGCTACTGCCTTGAAATTTCCTTCAGGTGCCCTCTGATGGAATTCTAGGTTTTGAAATATGCCCTGAAAGGTGTGCTCTCCCTGGGGAATCCCACTTGTCTGAGGCAATATTAATATTAATGTGCTCTGTGAACAGCTTGGAAATCTGTTGATGATCATTTTATTGTCATTTGTTATGTCAGTGTGACAACCAAATCCCACAAGCGGTTATAGAGAAAGCAAGCGAAAGTTCTTACCCTTTAGCTTGACCTTCAGTCATTCTGGGATCTGAGGGCCACTCACCTTCTCAGTCTCACTTCCCTTTCTTCTTACCTCCTCCCAGTTCCCCGAGGAAACAGCCCCGATAGCCTGGTTCCAGCACGGTGCCTTAGGCAAATGACTTACCAGCTGAGTCCACTTCTTTTAGTGGAGACGGTGAGGGCCACCTCTCAGGGCTCTTAGCATGGTCGCTAGTACAGCTCTAACTGATGCTCAGTTAGGATCCTTTTCCGTTTTATGTTTGTCGTCCACTTGGTGGTCTCTTGGCCTTTGCTTGCTCTCCTCCTTCAGCTTGAAATGCCCTATAGACCATTTCTACTCAAACTGCAATTCAGGTGCCACTTCTTCCATAAAGCCTTCCTCTTTCCTGCTTCCAGCCATCTGCGTCCCTGTCCTCAATGTAGAAATACACTCCTCTAAACACGTATCCACTTCATAAGCCCGCGCACGCGCGCGCGCGCACACACACACACTACTTGGTGAGTCTGAGCAATAGAAAATCAGTTAACAGTTATGTTGCAGCTCTATGACATGTTTAAACTTGCAGTGGCAGCTCCACAAAAAAATATTAATAACTATGAAGGTACTTTTCAGTGTTAAGTGGGAAAAATGACAGGTACAAATGTACCTGTAGTATGATCTTCTTTCTGTGTATGTTCATAGAACACGCCACATACGCGTGTTTTGCACATATGCAAAAACAGAACTCATAATGCAAGGATATAGAGTTCTCTAAAGTGTTAACAGTGGTTATCCTTGTTTGTTCTCTTGTTTTATTTTCTTCTCTGTTTTAATTCCTTTTTCTTTGGTTTTAGTAAATTGAGGTGCAGAGAAGTAAGTTAATCATACTGCCTTGCGGTCTTTACACGGCACAAGGCCGCTCTTTGGTTTTATTCTAGGTTTTTTTTTTTTCCCAATCCCATCCTCTTTTCTAAGCCATTTGCTTTTTTTCTAGAATGCTCTTAATATGTATCCTTAGATGTGCCTACAATTTTCCATATTGAATATGCAGGATCTCTGTATTTTATATATATATTACATTATTACAAAATAAAATATATAGTATATATGTTATGTAACAAAATATGATATGATAAAAATAATATATATACCATATATACATATAATACATGCTTATTTTAATCTGATTTAAAACCCCTTTTCAAAATAGAAACCAGAATTGTATCTCCTTTGTTTCCTCTCCCCTCAACCTCAACTCTCTCTCTCTCCCTCTCTCTCTCGCTCTCTCTCTCTCTCTCTCACACACACACACACACACACACACACACACACACACACACACAGATTTCTTGACCAGCTGCACTTCCTCTCTGAAATCCCAGAATTCTTTATTGCATGTTGGTAGATTCATCCCTTGCACTCTGTGACATACGGTTCTGCATGGAGTTTCCCCTCTGACTTGTCCCGAGTAACTGAGCACGGCTCCTAGTTCTTAGCACAGTCCAGAGCTTTGCAGAGAATGGTTATGGCAAGGTAGACAGCCCTGTGGGACCAAAGATAGTGTTTTGTGGTGATTCATGTGTTTGTCTTACCTTCTTCTAGTCTGGGCTCTTTTCAAGGATATGGTGAGAGGGACACAGGCTTTACAGTTTAAAAGTGTGTGTGTGTGTGTGTGTGTACACAGCCATACATATATGTCAAAACTTATCAAATGTTTACATATTAAATATGTGCAGTTTATTGTATGTCAATTTTATACACGTCAACACAGCTGTTTATTTAAAAAGCTAAATCATAGCACTAATTGGGGAAAATCATTTTGTCTTCCTGGTGTGTCCATTTGCATGGGAATATATTGCTAAGATCCCATTGAGTATTGAAATGTTATGCACCTGGGTTGCTTCCTCTTATGGTTTGCAGGACTGCACTTCTGTGGCTCTCTGCACTAGGCCGTGCCTGATGAAAAGAAAAATGCGTAGCGTCACACAGACATTTGTGTATCCTAGTTAAGCAATCCTGAGTGAATGAACCTGCCTCTTTGAGACAGTTTCCTTATCTGACAATTAAGAGCAAAAATTCCTTTCAGTTTTATTGTGTGGGATACTGTCTGTTCGTAGTGTAGTGCTTAGCATGTAGTAAGGGTCCTTTGACAGATGTGCACCATGTGTATGTTGTGTGTAGTATATAGTATATACACATCAACCTTGACCTTGTAAACAAACAGTGTCCGTCCATGGTAGTTGCTTCTCCACTGGAGAGAAACAGTTGGATATTTCTCTTAAGCGGCCTGCTTGCAATGGCAGCACCAGAATTTCTGACTAGGAGTTGCTAAGAGAAGACAATTTTATTGGAAGGAGAGGAGGCTGAGAACCGGGTCTTAGAGTTCACTTGCGTAACTAACACAGTGCTTTCCTTTGCTGCGGGTATTATTTGGAAGGACTGTTGCAAGAGTTCTCTCAGTCACCCTTTGAGGCCTCTGTTGTCTCCCCTCTGCCCATTAAATGGAACTGAAGTGCTGGAAAGAAGATTTTTGCCTGATGTTTTTCATTGCTGTATGCTTTAAGCAGGCCATCAGTCCTTTGTTATCTGCGTCCTCCATCAGGGACAGGGTCAGATAACAATGAGGACGTTTTGTCTGTTCCAGGCAACAAGGCCAGCAATTAGAGGGAAAGGTCATAGTCCCTTTAATGCAATTTAAGCCCTGACAGTTTGATTAGACTATGGAGAAAAAAACATTTGATGGTCCCTCACTTCCTGGAGTTGAGAGGCCATGTGGTGGGCAGAACCCTTGCTGTTTCTTCAGAGTCCCATTGGGGGGTTCTGATCTTATTAAATAGATTTGATCATTATTATTTCATAATGATGAGCTTCTTTATTTGGCCCCAGTGTTGGAGAATAAAGATCTCTTACATAGATCTGTTTCCCTGGCATACCATAAATACTTAAAATATTTGTTGAATCATATTAAGCAATATCCATATATGTTTTATATGAGATTTTGTTGTCTAGAATTTGGATTGGCAACTATGGCCTGGTTCTGATGATCTGTGAAGGTGTAAAATATGTTACGTCCATTTAGCTGGAATTTCCCCAGTATTGACAGCCTGTGAGTGGCCTTTATTCTACACAGGTCAGTTTTGGTTCCCAATGTGGTCCTCATTTTGACTGCATTTCTCATTCTTTCTACTCTTACAATTTTTTCTTTTTTTTTAAACATCTTGGATCCTTTTGGGAAAGAAAAGCTAGTAATGGTTACTTAATTAGCTCCTCTTATGTGTCTGAAGATAAAAATTTCTCCCTGGTCTTCTGATCAAATATGAGTCCAATATTAGTCCAATGAAACGCTTGTTGAGTTTTATGAAATCTTCATCACTTAGGCAAGCAAGCTTAGTGGGTACGGGAAGACACAGGGCTGCAATCAGAAATTCAGAGAAGTGTGAGGAGACAGTGGAAGCATCTGGTTACATTTGCTGCCTACAGTTAGGCAAAGGCCGTCTCTGCCTCCATTGATGTGTTTGGTCTTCCTGGTCCTCCCTGCCATCTTCTCTCTGCATTCCACAGCAGCTCAGTTTCACATACATTTATTGAGTGCTTACTGTGTGCCAGGTACTGTGTTAAGATTTTAGAAGGATGTGAAGAAGCATAGAACACGGTCCCTGTTTTTAAAGACCCAAAGCCTCAGGGGGTGGGGGCAGACCCATTCACAAATAATTCTAATATAGGTTAGACTCTTCTGAATCCTAGGATGGAGGTGCAAAGTGAGGTAAGGGAATGAAGGCATGAGAGACAAAGTCCCTCATGAAAGAAAACAGGATGGAGAGGTGGATACGTGCAGGGGCTTTAAATCCAAAAGGTCCAGTCTCATGCTGTCATGACTGCTACTAAAGCCTCAGTTTCCTCACTGGGACTCCCACCTGCCACTGTGCTTAGTTGTGAGGGTCTGCTTTGTGGAAACCGCTTAGCAGAGTACCGAACCTGGAGTACTCATTTAATAGATGGCCTTTAACAATGCCGAAAGAGTCGGAGACTTTTAGAACTGGAGGGAACTTAGGTAATCATCTAATTCATTCCTGTTTTTATATTCTTTGAGGCCCTGAGTCTGTGATTCTCCCATAAGCCACATAGCTCGGGAAGGAGCTGGGGCTGCTCCTCCCACCAAAGTCCTGAGAAATGGGTATAGAAATACCGTACACATTGATTTAATGGTGTCAGGGGTGATAATAAAATATTCAGTAAGTGGTAATAATGTAAATTAGTGTATAGATATATGAGTATATAATGTATAGACCTTTTATTCTCTAAACAAATGTACACATGCACCTATAACTTTACCAGGTGATAGTATTTATAGCACAATCTATCATTCTAATCTGTGATTTTGGGGTTGATTTTTGGACATTTTTTAGAGTGTCCTTGTCACTCGCTAAATGATCCTCATTTCTGAGTCATGGTTTGAGACAGGGAGTGGCATCAGCTCCTTCCACCAACGTCCCCTTTAAACTGATTGTCAGAAGGGCCCCGGCACCTTGCTCTAGCTGCAGAAGGGCTGAACATGCCGTTGACTTGTCGGGGCTGTGATGCCCTTGGATGCCAGTGCTCCCTGCGTGGTTCAGACCCTCCGCGCCTGAGTCGTTGGCACTTCCTGCTCTTGGCCTGGGCCTGCCAGGGCTGAGCTCCCCTGGAGCCGTTGGTGGATGCTGCACATGCCCAGGTCTGCCTCCTTGGTCTGTTGAGCAGCTGCCAGACCTGTCCATATCTAGGGCTGCTACTGTGCAGTGTCACCAATGACTTGTAGCTTTAATAGCTCATAGTGCGTGCCAAATAGTACAGAAATATTTCAGTATTTCAAAAGCCAGTACCACGTGCAAATAACGTATACCATTACTAGATCGCTTCAAGTTGGGAAGGCGAAACCCCAGGGCTATAAAGAGGTTCACCTCTGTTAAAAATTTGTGATTCTGAACTATCAGAAGTGAAGAGTTTATATATGCTGTAGCGGAAGCTCCAGGCAGAGATTCTGTCCTTGTTTACACAACTCCAGTTGGCTTTGTCAACCCTGAAACTGAACATGGCCTATTTTGGTGAGGCTTGCCTAGCTTTGCTGGAGACAGCATATTTCAGGGCTTTATTCTTTCCATTCCCCAGAGCCACCTGGTAGCTGTCATTTGTGCAGTGCTTACAACACCCCAGGCACTATGCTAAGGTTTACAGAACTTTGTCTTACGTAATTCTCACCACAATCCTAGTAATATTCTATGAATGCTTCTATTTTACAGATACGGAAATCAAAACTTTGATCAGTTACTCAACTCCTCTAGGCTGGAGTCTGGTCAGTAGCAAAAGTTGAATCCAAACCAGTTCTGGCTGACCTAAAGCCCATATATTGACTGTGGTGGCTTTGTCCCATGCTTGTCCTTGTTTGGCATAGGAAATGTTGATTTTTTTCGCTTGATTTTACTTTTTTTCTGTGAAATTATTTCTAGTTGGATTCCTGAGCATTCCATGGTAGGTGGTCAGTCCAATGACTTAATCACATGAGAGCTGAATTTCTAAGAATTAAAATAAAAATTCCTGATTGTTTTGGAAAATCTCACTCTTTAAAATTGCATTCACATACATGGTCTCATTTGTTTTTTTTGACGCCATGAGACATGTAGGCAAGTTTCTTAATTTGTTCCAATTTATAAAGGGAGATGAGGCCTCAGAGGAGTAGAATATCATGCTTAAGGTCACAGTTTTTAAGTGGAGAAACTAAGTCTCCAGTCTAAGATCTCTGTCTTCCCAAAGTCCGTCCTCTTTTCTCTAAGCTTCCCTGAAGTAGGATGAGTGGAGAATGAGGGTTAAGCTGCCTTTGATTCTGGAAGCCTTGAGCTTTTCCATGATGTATCTAGTTGTTATCCCCAGGTGATCCATTTTTCTCTAGTTGTGCGAAGCACAAAGCTGAAAAATCTGTTATAAACGAGGTGAAGTCTTCTGTGGTGATGACACTGGTTCTTTGCCCCTTGCCAAGTGTTGTGGAGAAGAAATAGCAGTTTCCAGGACAGGGGCTAATGGTGCATCTCTGCAAGGTCCCTGTAGTTTGGGGAATTTCTGTCCTGCCGTTGCCAACTTTGTAGAAGCCAGGAAAGGACACCTGTGGCATCATGACATAGAAATAACCACTGAGGAAAATGTATTGTTGGTGAAAAGCATGAAGATCATCCTGCCAAAATCCAGATCATTGGTCATCTCTTAAACAGAACACTAGGGAATAATAACAGTTACTGGAACTGGATGACCAGGACTTTTCTAGAAATGGGAAAGGTGATGCTCTGTGGAAGTGTGTTTGGGGAAGCACAGAGGAAGGATGTTGTCCAAGATCTTTAATTGTCACCAAGAGCCCTTTGCCACCTCTTCCCTGTCCGTCATGTACTGGATTATTTGGTATTTACATCAGAGCTGAGACGGTTACTATCACAATAAATCAGGGTCTCACGTCTTAGAAAAAGAGCCAAGTATTGAAGGGTCTTCTTGGTAAGTTCCCAGCTTAGTTGAGTTAAAGATTCGCTTAGGGTTACTCAAGGGCTTATGGGCAGCATTTATCTGCATCTCACAGGTTGGCTGGGAAACTAAGTGACTGTGAATGAGGATGAATTATGCACTGAGGAGGGTGGTCTTCTACAGCGATGGAGGAAGGACATGGTGAACTTTAATAGCATAGTACTTTATTTTATCTAACATTTTAAGCTGTAAAACTCATAAATGTAAATTATACAACATTTAGAAATTACAGTCAAACAAATAAAAAAATCACTCATCATTTCCCCCTCTACGTAGATACAATTACTATAACTCTTGAAAATTTAGCAGCTAAGAGCATGGACTCTAGAGCAGCCTGCCTGGGTACAAACGCTGGCTTGCTAAGTGTGGGACCTGGGTGCGTCCCTGACGTGACTGCTTCAGTTTCCTCATGTGTAACATGGGGAAAAGCAATGGATCTTCTTTATAAGGTGGTCGTAGAGATTCAATACTGCATATAGAGAACTTAGATCAGTGCTTGGGGAACATAGGCTTTCGGTAAATTTGAGTTGTTATTATTTTATGGTTATTAAATCCTCTGCTATCTTTCTTTAGACTCCAATGTTTTTCTTTTACAAAAAGATTAAACTGTGCCTATTGTAGAGTTTGCTTAGTTTTACGTAGCCATTTGTCATGAGCGTCTGTACACTTCTAGAGTGATTTAACATCTAATTATGTGGAATAATATATCACTTTTAGTCTCTTGCCATTATAAATAACACCTCAGTGAATATCTTTATTTGCTCAATACTCGTATTTGCGTACCAACCTCTTCTTTTGATGACAGTACTTTAAGGGGGAGCATACTTTCTTAGGGGTCAACAAGTGGAATTATATGCAGATATATATATATATGTCATGGGTGCTTATATTATATGAGCAGTGGGAGCATATGTGAGGAATAACCACTGTGCATTATGGACTCTCCAGGACAAGGCCTCTGTCAATATTTTGCTTCCTTTTTCATAGTACTTCTCATGGTGTTTTGCCCATGGCTGACCAATCAAATTGATGTTTATGAAAAGTAGCCACACTTAACTTTTCCTGTATTTCTAGTTACATTAAGGCAATTAAGACCATTTGCCTTACCATTTGTGCTGGTCTTCTTAAAAATATATTCTGTTCCAAATAACTATCAAATCACCTCAAATCATTTTTGGAATGAAGCTTGGTTTAAATAAATGAGCAAACAGCTAACAGTTCATTGGGAAGCAGAGATTCTCTCCCAGGAGATAACAAATTTTATGTCATGGAGCAAGTGAGAACTGGTGAGGTCACTCATGTGGTGAGTTCCCAGGGCTTGGGAGGGAAAGGATCCTGCTTGTTGTCTTGTAAACAATAGGAATCCCAAGAAAACTTGTTCATTACACCTTTAGAAATGATGGGGTGGGGCCAGGTGCTTGTCTCTTGGTGGGCTTAGATTGTAAAACAACAAGATATCTTAGAACAAGAATCTACCTGGACCCTTCAAGGCACAGCTCTGGATCTTTCTCATTGGATGGATGACACTCTCATGCTCTTTTAGCTCCCACCCTCTGGGATCTTCAAATTCCTGAGGACCCTTTATGAAGCCCAGGTATTCTTCTCACTGGGTGCCATTTTAGCTGAAGCTTTTAGAAAAGTATCAGAAGTTGTAAGCTCTGGATTCCTAAGAATGCAAGTCTTTTTTAACCATCTGGTACAGGGATGATAAAACTTCTGTAAAGAGCCAGATAGTGAATACTTTAGATTTTTGTTGGCCATTAGGTCTCTGTCCCAACCCTCAGCTCTGTCGTGCAGCATGAAAGCAGCCATGGACCAGATGTCAAGGCATGAATGTGGCTGTGTTCCAGTAAAACTTTACTTATAGACACTAACATTTGACCTGAGTATTGTTTTCGCCTTTTATATTAAACCTTATTCTTTGTTTGACCTTTTTCAGTCATTTTAAAATGAAAAAGCCATTTTGATTTCACAGACAGGACAAAAAATAGGCCAAACCCACAGGCTGGATTTGGCCCGTGGGCCGTAGTTTGTCGACTCCTGATCTATAGTCTTTTTTTTTTTTTTTCCTGCATCCCTTTCCAAGGGCACCATTTCCCTCTTTGTTGTATCATGTTTTTGAAACTTCTCTTCTCTCAGCTGGCTGATGCTCAGCTATCCTTTGGAGGGTCTGTGCTGTTGGCCGTCACGTAGCTCATCAGGGAAAACCAGAATACCTACCCCAAAGAACCTTTAGGGCAAAATCAGATCATTTCCTTCTCTTTTTTTGTGTCCTGGCTAGCTGGACATATAATTTGGGTATATGAAGGTTACAGATGGACTTTGACACATAGTTCTGTTTCTGCAGGGCTCCAAGGCTCTAATGAGCAGAAGCGTGCAGCCTGAGTGATGTTGAGAGTCTGATTTTTAGATAATCAAGGATATTTATATCTTTTAATAGGTTGGTGCTGTGGAATTCTGTTCTAGCATGAAATTGAGACTCAGAGAGAAGTCTGGATAATCAATTTGGTGTCATCCCTTAGAACAATAATATATTCATTTGCTTATTCGTCAGCTTTGATTATTCTTTGCAATTTCTAGTAGAGCCTCCTTTTCAGAGAGATACCTAATAGTGACTGAGGCAGCACTGGCTCTTGTGATCAGGATAGAAGGACCAACAGCCAGCATTTATTTATAGGTATATGTGTGAGCCTCTAAATGGCATGTAGGACTGTAGTAGGTACCTCAAGTATGATTTAACGTGTAGCCGCCTGGCCAATAAACACCATAAAAGATAAGCCTCTTCGCTACTAGTTGGGGAAATCATAAAATAACAAAATGAAATATTGCTTCATACTCATCAGATTTCTAAAAATTTTAAAGTCTGACAAAATCGAATGTTAAGGAGCATATAGAGTGAGGGAGCTCATATACGTTACTAGCAGCAGTTTACACAGATATGACGACTTTGGAAAATGATTTGTCAATGTCTAGAAATTTAAAGATGTGCATATCCTATCTACTAGCAAATTTCACTCCTAGGTACAACTTAGAGAGAATCTCTTATATGTAATCAAGTTGATGTGTTTCTAACTGTATTGTTTGTTTTAGCAAACAACCTTAGTGTCCATCTTAGTGGGCAATCTTATTGTCCAACCTTAGTGGGTAATGGATGCATATTTTAAGTGAGCTAAAGTTCCACGTGGTACCAGCATAGATGAGTTTTAAGTGATGGGGAGTGAAAAAAGTAATGCTGCAAATAGAAAACCATTTATATATAGCTTAAAAGCTTGGAGAATAATATTAATATATTGCGTATGGATACCTACATATGTAGCAAAAGTTTAAAGAAATTATTTGGAATGATAAGTATTAAATTCAGGATAGTGGTAGGGGAAGAAAGAGGGATGTGGTTGGGCTCAAATCCCACCTATGCTGGTAACGTATTAGCTGTATACCCTTAGACAAGTTTGCTAACCTCTGTGCTTCAGTTCTCTGGTACAGAAAATACAAGAATAATGTTACTTACCTCATAGGTATTCTATGAGTTAAATGAGTGAGTGTATGTAAAATGCTTAGAATAAGACCTAACAGATAGTAAGTGCTATATGAATGCTAGCAATTATAGTTCTTATGTACATGAGTATTTTATTCTTTCTTTATTTGAAAAAATCTTAAAGATTGCAAGTTTTTATTCACAACTGTTTTAGTATTCTAAAAGATAAGGACTATTTTTTCAACATAACTGTAATATCGTTATTATACCTGAAAATTAACAATACATTTTAAATATCAAATACTTAATAAATATTCAAATTCCAGTTGTCTTATAAATACCTCTTTTTTTTTTTTTTTTTTTTTTTTTTTTACAGTTTGTTTAGATTGAGTTCCACACATTGTGCTTGGTTAATTTGTCTTTGAAGACTTTTAATCTTTAGATTCCTCATCCAACTTTCCTTATTCTTGCAATTTATGTTTTTAGCTTTGTTGAACTATAATTGGTATGCAGAAAGTTATACACACTTAATGTATATATCTTGTTGAGTTTGGACATATGCATAGATTTGTGATACTGTTACCATATGAAAGGTTCTAAATATATCCATCACCTCTGAAAATTTCCTTGTATTCTTTTGTGTGTGTGTTGTTTTGTTTTTTTGATAAGAACACTTAACATGAGCTCTATCCTCTTATCACATTTTAAAGTGCGCAATAAATACTGCAATTTTTAAAAAATAATAGATGTCATTCTTGCCCTGTGCTATCATGTAGTTGAAAAGTGACCAAAGGTTAAAAATATCAGCGTAGGATTTTAGGATGAGGCATAATAATAGTATAGCTACAATCCATTGCCCCTAGCTATGTTAGGAACTATGCTAATAGCTTCATATGCACTCATTTAACCTTTTCCTATGAAGTAGGCTTATTTTCATCCCTATTTTATAGACAGGAAGAAAGAGGTTTAGAAGGACTGACGTCCCAAGGTCACACAGTTAGGAGTAGGGAGGCTGGGCCCGAACCCTGGTGAGATTGACTCATGCTCTTGACTGCTGGCTGTGTAGCCTTCCTGGACATTGCTTGCATTAGCCTTCTGCTTCCTTCCTGTATCGGTCTTTATAAGCTAAGCTGTGTTGTGGTCGTGAACATTCCCCAAATGGAAATGAGGTGGCTCCTAATAAGAAAGTGTTAATCTTTACTCATGTTGTGTATGCATCAAAGTTCACCTGGGAACTCTGCCCCAAAGCTGCTTTCTTTGTGACCCAGGAGATACTGGAAGTGACACATTAACACGTTCACTCGTGTATCATAGGCTAGAGTGGTGGTGGTGTTCAGTCGGGGGTAATTTTGCCACCCAGGAGATACTTGCCAATGTGTGGAGACCTTTTTAGTTGTGGAAACTGGGGGACTGGGAGGGCTGCCATGGTGCTATCTAGTGGGTAGAGGCCGGAGATGTTGCTAAACACACTACAATGCACAGGGCAGCACCCCCAACCCTCAGCAAAGGAGGATTTGTCCCCAAATGTCAACAGTGCCAAGGTTGAGAAACTCTGGGCTAGAGCTAACCAGCAAGTACCAAGTTATGAAGCTGTAAGGGAGAGAACCTGAAGTAGTGACCTAATAGCATTAATGACCACCATGCAGCCTCAGGCCTAAAATAAAGGCCTGTAATAGAGGCCCTTCAGAAGATGTTTCTCGTGTAGGAGTGAACTGTTACTTCGAGGGATAGCTACGGAATGGGCCTTCTCACAGGCGACTCCATCAAGGGGTCATTTCTAGGCCGCCTGCTGCTCTTCCTTGGCAGGCTCTCTGGAGCAGCACTCTCTGAAAGAAGCACAACGCAGGCCACATGTGTAATTTAAAATTTTCTGGTATCCACATTAAAAAAGTGAAAAGGAACAAGTGAAATTAATTTAAGAGCATAATCTGTTTAATTCAGTAGATCCAAAAGGCTGTCATTTCAACATGTAATCAATGTAAGCATATTATGACCTACTTTACGTTCTTTTTTATTGGGGGGGGGAACTGTCTCTGAAATTTGGTGTGTGTTATACCCGCAGTCCATCTCAGTTCGGAGTAGCCACATTTCAAGTGCTCAGTGGGCACATATGACTCGTGGCTGCAGTTCAGGACACGCAGTTCTGGAAGTTTCTGTTCCTGGGACGGAGGGTGGCACTTGCCTTGGGCTCTGAGAACACACGGCACCGGGGTAACCCAGAGTCACTCAGTTCTGAGCGCGGGACGTAACTTCCAGGAATGTTTGTCCCAGACACTCAGGGATGATCTGGGAACCAAGAGGGGTCAGTTTCCTGTGTAATCGGTGCCATCACCTCCTTTTCTGTTTTCATTGGCAGGTGCCTCGTCTCCAGACATGGAGCCCAGCTATGGGGGCGGTCTCTTTGACATGGTGAAAGGAGGTGCAGGGAGACTCTTCAGTAACCTGAAGGACAACTTAAAAGACACCCTCAAAGACACATCTTCCAGAGTGATACAATCTGTTACCAGGTATGTGTGTTGTTCTCAGTTGAGTTAATGGACCTCAGTGCCCCCAAAGGATCTGGTTACCTGCCAGCTGCTTGTCTGGCTGAACGACTCTGGTTTTCTGAGATAATTGCATGGGATCTGATTGAGCAATGTCACTGAAGCTATAAAGTTGAGTCCTTCGGAAGCTACAAGCACAGGCTCCCTGGTGCATGACAGTCTAGTTGTTGCCATCCCTGGCTTTCAAATCCAACATCCTGGGTTCTAGTGCATAACCTGCCTTTGTTAACCATGAGACCTAAGGTAAGTTAATTAACCTCTCTGAGCTTTACTTATACACCCTGGTAGGATTCGTGTCTTCGGGTGGTTTGAGAATTAAATGAGATACTAATGGTTATGTAGTCTGAATAAGCAATACTCACGGATTGCAATCAAAACAGAATTTTGGTTTTCTATCTTAATAGCCCTTTAAAATGTATTTAATGGGAGAAGGTTTCTACCTATCCACTGTATGAAAACTTGTACCAGCAGGCCATATGAATTCTTTTTTTATTCTTAGGTATTAGAAAATTCTGGGGTCACTTGAAGTTAAAGGGTGTAGTTTTAAATAAGAAATTCAAATGTCAAGTCCAGTATATTAATGAACGTTTTAATCTTTGTTCAAAAGTAAAGTTGATCCCTTACCTCCAATCCTCAACTAGGACCTTATAGACAAAGAGAAGAGGTCCTTTGTTCTTTCTCCATCACTTCCTGCCCTACCCACTAGCTGCTGACACTTACGAGAGACATTTTCCTATAGGCAAAGAGGCTGGAACAGTCAGTTTTAATAAATTGGCATTGCTCTTTATTTTGAGTGGCTTCTGTTTATAAAGTGTTATCTACAAAGGGTATTAGGGTACACCGGTTGGGGTGGTAGATTTACTCTCTTTAGGGTGCGGGCTGTCTGCTCTCAACAGTGCTTCCTTGTTAGAGAGAAGACCTTGAGGGAAGTCAACATAATGCCAGCTAGACAGAAGTGTCCCAGCTAATGATGGGCCAGTGATAGAGAGACAGAGAGCTCGGCATATTTAGGTTATTTTAATGAGTGCCCTTTCCTGTTTCGCTTCCAGCTACACGAAGGGAGATTTAGACTTCACTTACGTTACCTCCAGAATTATTGGTAAGTTGTTCGTGTTTGTGAACTGCTCCGAGTCAGCTTTCAGTCGCTGCCCCTCATGACAACAGAGCTGTTTCACCCGTTTTCTTTCTCTGTGACCCTCCCAGTGATGTCCTTCCCTCTGGACAGTGTTGACATAGGATTCAGGAATCAAGTTGATGACATTCGAAGCTTTTTGGATTCCAGACATCTGGACCACTACACGGTGTACAATCTGTCGCCTAAGTCTTATCGAACTGCCAAGTTTCACAGCAGGGTAAGCAATTGTCGCTCTGGGATCACATGGCTGAAGACATGACGATCAATTTCCTCTTTTTTCCGATTTCCTCTTAAGAGCTGTCCTCAAAGCCTTTGCCCTTAGACCCACGAAGCTGAAAAACTACAAACTCTGCACATTTCTAGCCACAAAATATTTATTAGGCTGTAATGAGATATTCTGAAGGGTTTCTTTGGGTGAAGATATTTGCAGGAACGTTGATCTGTCCGTGAAATACCACCTGATTTGGGATGGTATTTGTGCTTGGTTGTGCTTGGTTGCTCAGTGGTGCTTGGTTGCTCAGTTGTGAGGGCACATCGCTGCGAGGCTCAGTTGGAGACAACTGCTACTTAAGGCGTCTGGCTCCCTTTCTGTGGTAACACTAATTAGGCTTTTAACCCTTTCTGATTGCTCCTTGGGCATCACGATGAGGCAGTGTGGCTAGACCAGTACAGACACACCAGTATTAATGGAAATTGCTTTCTGACATTCAGTAGAAGTGCTTCTTTCATAAGTGTTTCTTCAGTCTACATTGTAGGGTTGGTAATCATATTACTAATATTAATATCGTGAGAGTAGCAGCCAGCACTTACAGAACATATATACTGGGCCAAGAACTTTACATGTAGTGTCTCATTAAACTCTCTCCACAGTCCTCTGGGGTAGCTGGAGAAACTGAGGCACAAAGAGGTAAGGTACCTTGCCCAAGACCACACAACTAGTAAGTAGCCTAAGGCTTCTGCTCTTCACCATGACCCTGGGCTGACATTATTACCTGGACAAGCTGGGTTGTCCTCCTAAGGAGCTTTTAGAACTAGGCAGCGAAATAGTCCTAGTTTCAGGCTGGCGAAGGAGCATGACACTGCCTTTGGTTTGAATCTGATGTCGAGCCTGATATTTCTGGCCACTGACTTCTTGATTTACTCACTAAAAGAAGGCTTTTTCTCTCTCTCAAGAACATCTTCAAATATCTTGACTTAGCCTTTCTCTGTGGTTGGTTCTGCAGCGACATCTGGGTCTATTCATAAATAGAAAGGGTTTTCTTTGTACATGGGACCCCTTACAAGTGAAACTTGATTTTAAATATGTAAAATGGTAGCTGGTTGTCCATGCTGTGTATCTAGGATCTCAGCTTTGATGTCAGAACACACTGTGCTCCAAATCTCAGTTGCCATTGATAATCTCTGGGCCTCAGTTTCCAGGTCTATGAAAAAATACAAGAAGGTTGATTTGTATGTTCTCTAAGACCCCTTTCTGCCCTATTGTTCAGTAAGATAAGGGAGAGTCTTTTAAGGACTCTCTTCTCAGAGTGTTCCCGAATAGGCAAGAGGTAACCCAGTGGTCTCAAACTTTCATGTACATCAGAATCACCTAGAGGGTTTGTCACATACCCAGGCCCCGCACCTGTGATTTGGCAGGACAGGAGTGTGGTGAGAATCTGCGTTGCTCATAACTTCCTGGGTGCTACTCCTCTGTCACCCTGGGGACCGCTCTCGGAGAAGCACTGATAAAACCATTCTGAAGGGGTTTGGTCTAAATTGGCATTCTACAATGGAGATTTTAAATGCAGTGCTTTAAAATTCCCTATAATTAACTGCCCTTCCATCCCTTATTCCTTCTATTACGTAATTCAGAGCAAGTGAATAAATTTCAAGCAAAAATGTGGGTTGATATTTTGTTTCTAATTCAGATGCAGATCTTTTGAATTGATTTTTTTCTTGTTTGGAGACTCAGTGCCATCATTTTCATAGCTGAAGGGCTGTGGAACATCCTGCCCTAATGTTTTGTGGAAATTATATTTCATCTTGAAAGATCTGTGATAGTCTGGACCATTTTCCCTCTGGAAGTAAATAAAGATATAACATCATTATGGAAACATTTGTACATATGAAGATATCTGTTTGGGTAGTATTTGTAAAAGCAGTCGCTATAAAGATATCTAAAGAAAGGTATCTATTAGTGTAACTACATATCTTGTGACCCATTTTTACAGTCTTACCAAAGGAACCAGGAATTACACAGCAAATTATATCTGCTGCAGGCTGCTCTCACTTGCCCAAGAAGGGCAGGACGTGTGTTTATTTTATTTGCTACCTAGAATAGTGCCTGGCATGGCTAAAATGTATCTCAGAAGAATGAATGTGTCAAGAATTGTTAAACACATAGGTATAAAATAAATATTTAGTTCTTGTTCTCAAGGCACTAAAGCCTCGCTGGAGAGAGAACCCAGGACATTCTAAATAATACAACCCAGGACAAATGCAAATAATATGTACACTATCTACTGAGGGAGTTTAAGGAAGGGAGACAGCAGTGAAAACTGGACTTTGAAGCATGAGTAAGTCTTGCATAGCTGCAAGATGTGGGGTTATTCTTGTCCGTGAAAATTATGTAATGAATCTTAGAGGTTCTTCATCATCTGGCTTCTGCCTGCCTCTCCAGCTTCATCTTCCACTGTTCTCCCTGCTCCCCCACCCCATGCTCCAATCAGGGGAGACACCCCCTGTCTCTGCATGAGCTGCTCCCTCTCCCTAAAACCCCTTCTTTGTTAGCCTAACTTCACTAAGAGGAAGATTGCCACATGCCGTAAGCCTTTTTCGATTCTTTCCCCCTAACATACAGGATTGTATGATGTCCTCAGCCCTAGCCAGGTAGTCCCAGAACTCGCAGCCCTCAGTTGCATATCAGGTAGACAGTCCCCAAACTGTAGTATATTCACCTTAGCTCTGCTTTTGATGTGGGTTTTGTCAAACTCCTAGTCCTTTCTTTCCCCAGTACTAACACTGTGAATTGATTTGCATCTCATTGTTGCATTACTTAGAAAGTTCTCTTCTCATCTTCCAGTCCGTTTCTTCCTCTTTTAGGTCAGTGGAGTGCTAAGGCTGCAGTTAAGTCTTATTTTAATAAGTGTGCATGGCAGAGTCTTCCATAAATACTAGTGTTGGAAAAGACCAAACAGGAGACTGGTTTTCTTTACACACTCAGGTGTCCAGCTCTGTCTGTATTTCTGTGCCTTAAGACCAGAACTCAGTCACTTTACATTTGTATTATGTGATGTGTGTTTGGAGATGCGGGTGATAGTGGCAAAGACAGGATCTTTCCGGGAAGATTTTATTTGCGGAGGGGCATCATTCTGTATTTTGATTAGCTTTTGTGCTTAGACGTCACATGGATTGAAGGAATCCTATGCAATAATCAAAAAGCACTTTTCTTAGTATTTGTTTACATAAAAGAACATTAAAATAGGACTCTGTGTTTAGTCTCAGTTTTAACAGAGGATTCAGCTGAAAACAGCACATGGCAGATAGATAGTCCTGCTTTCAAAGTGAAGGGCTAGAATACCTGTTCAGAACCGTAGAGGAGGTATTGAATGTCAGTTTTTTTCCGTTCTTCTTAGCCAGTACCCACCTTGAAGAAATGACTAGTACCGATGTTGACATAAAGTCCTGGAGACTTAACAGATGCATCATCTATCCTGATATCCTTAATCTGAGTTAAACAGACATGGGTTCCCTGTGTATTTAGATCCATGGATGGGCTTCAGAGGGTTTAAACATCTGTTTCCACTCCCTTTTTTTTTCCTTTTTTAATTGTGGTAAACTATGCGTAACATAAACTTATCATTTATACCCTTTGTAAGTGTACAAATTCAGTATCATTAAACACACTCCAGGGTTGTGTAGTCACCACTATCTATACAGAACCTTTTTTTTCATTATCCCCCAAATAAACAGTGTACCCATTCACTCCATGAGTGTGTGTATGTGTGTATCTGGGTTCAATTTCTGCACAGGTTTATAGCTGTGCCCCAGAGTATCAGGAACCACCACTTTACACATTTCTTGATGTTACTGTTGGCACCAAGTCTAAACTGGTTCTGAAGTTTCTACATTCTGAGTAAAGCCATTCCAGTGCCCCCTTTGAGCCTTCTTCCCCCTCTGCTCAAACAGGAAGGAAGGTATGCTGAAGGAGCCCTTTAGTAACATAGAAAAAATAAACCTAGCTGGTTCTGTCAGCTACCGTGTTTCCCAGAAAATAAGACCTAGCCCGACAATAAGCTCTAATGCATCTTTTGGAGCAAAAATTATTTATATTATATTATAGTAAAATAAGACCGGATCTTATATAATGTAATATAACATAATTATAATATAATATAGTATAGTATAATATAATATAATACCAGGTCTTATATTAATTTTTGCTCCCAAAGATGCATTAGAGCTGATGGTCTGTCCGGCTAGGTCTTATTTTCGGGGAAACACGGTAGGTTTATTTTTGACTTTTTTGACTCATTTTGACTCTTTCCAAACCACATGATCTTGTAGGATTTCTTCCCCTTTGGGAACAGCTTGATTTTTGGAAAATATATTATCATCTTGGGGTCATGATTATATGAAAGTCAACCTTTCCCCCACCCCCCTTCCTTCCAGAGTTCACCAAAGTCCCCATTATTTCTGGTGTGGTTTGTTGGTTGGTGAAGGGGTTGGCCATAGAGGAATGACCTTACAGCTTATGTTTCGTCTTTCCCTCTGCCACCATGCCTCATTGTAAGGACAGGAAATGGTTGGGTAAGAAAAGAAATTCCTGGCCTGAGAGCCAGAGGACCATGGATCCCCATATTCTAACTCTGCAGGTTTCAGTGAGTTGCTAAAGACATTTGGTAAAATACAGCCATCACAGGAAGCCCCACAAATGTAAGATGGAATGGGAGTAAATAGTTATCAGACAGCATGGTATCATAGAAAGTACACAAATCTTATTATTTTTATTGAGGTAAAATTTATAAAACATACACAAATTTTAAACTTTAAAAAAAATTACCATAGGTTCCCATCTCAGCTGTTTGTCTTCCTGGGTAAGTTACTTCACCTATTCAGAGACTCAGTTTTCTCCTGTATAAAGTGGGGATGACAATAGAATACCTATCTCACAAATACTTAGAACCTTTTTGTGTAGGTTTGCTTAAGGAATACATGTGATAGGAGTGTCTGGCCTAGAGTAAGCCTTCAGTGGATGGTAGCCATGATTAACATTGGTAATAATGAAATGCCACAATAAATGACTGACTGAAATACCCTATCCCTCCAAGGTTCTTAGAACACTGGATATAACTCTGCCGTATAGCACCTTTTGCTGCTCAACAAGTGGATGCGTATGCCATCTTATCTCGTGCTTGGGGCAATGGAGACATGAAAATCGAATAGTATCCAGCCCGGGTGCTGTTTTGGTCTCTTTCCCCCCTGGGTGATATCATGGCAGCCCTGTGATCCATATGGCATTCTCTGATGCTCTGCAGCTCCAGGAGGTGTTCAAAGGGACTAGAGATGGCAGAGTGAAATGTCACATGCCTTAAGACTTTGCTTATTGCATGAAGCTGTGAATCCTAGAAAGCTAAAACCAACCACCAATCCGAAACAAAACAACCAGTTTTCAGTGACTGAATTCCTTTTGAAAATGTTTTGGGTTTAATTATGACTTAATGTTTTTTCCCCTTTGGAAAGAGCACATACTTTAAAAAAAATTGAAATTGTATGTTTGCTTAATGATGTATAATTATATGTGAAGTAAATATGTAATTATGGAGCACTTTCAATTAATATTATTTACTTGATTGATTTAATGATTCTGGACCTTTTAGCCTGTTGTGCTAAGAACAGTTTAGCCAACTTTTAGCTGAGGCTTAGTATAGACATTGCCACTTAGTGTTTGTATGGGTGACATACAGTTTCTAAAAGGTTTAAAAATACAACCTGGCAAAACAAATTTCCAACACTTTTACATGGTTGTGATCTAAAACAACAAAATTGATTTGCCTTTTTTTTTTTCCCCTTAAGATATTGCATATGTAGACAAATTTTATTACAAGAAAAGATTGCCAAGTGAGGGTCATTCGTTCACTCAGTAAATACCTACTGTGCACCTGCCATTTAATTAGCACATGCACACTGGATTTGGGTCACAAAAGTGAATTAAGTTATGGTCTCTCTTCTCATGGAGCTGAATGTCTAGATGGGAGACAGACATAAACAGTTAATTTGAATACAGCTTGACAGTAAGCTTGCACTTACTGTGTTTACGTTGTGCTACTTAACTCTCACAACAATTTTGTAATGTCTATTTTCACTTTACACACAAGAGAACTGAGGCTTGGAGAGGTTAGTAGCTTTCCTAAGGTTAATAAGGTAGTAAGTGGTAAAGCCAAGGTGAAAACCCAGCCTATGGTCTTACCCATGTTGCTCTACTGATAAAAGCTGTAATAAATGAAAATGAACAAGGGTACGGGTACAAGATGACCAAGTTGACGAAACATTTCTGCCTGTGGATGTGAGAGAAACTGTCAGAGATAAGAGAGCGCTTGACCTTAGGTTTGGAAGGATGAATAGGGATTTACCAGGGAAGAGAAAACATTGCAAACAGGAAGCAGCTTGTACAGATGTACATTTTGCAATTCCTCTGATGGTAAAGTTTATCTTCCCCATTTTTGTTATTATTATTTTAAAAAATCAGTATATCATCTCCATTCTTTGAGAATACATCAAAGAGGAATCTATCTGGGGGTAAAGAATGGGCCAGAAACAGACCTGAATGATGTTAGGTAAAAGGGACAATCTGTTACGGAGTTAGAATTGACAGAGGCCCAGTACTGGAACACCCTGGATTATTTGGTAGCTGTGTCAAGCATTTCAACTGGTTTGTTTAATAAACTACATCTGTCATTCCCAAAGATAAAGGAAAATGGGTGTCCTGAAAGGTCCCCTGCCACTACCCCACAATCATCTTATAGAAAAAGAGTTATAAATTAACCAAAAAAAAAAATAAAAAAATGGGCCTTCTTGGCAGCCCCAGAGAGAGAAATGCCACATGTTTGCTTTCAGATGTCAGCTCTACAGAGACATACATAATTTCCCATTTGTATTTTGACTGGTTGTTATTTGGTTACCAGAAAAGGGCAAACCAAACAGATTGCTCCTACTTCCTTTTCCCCACTGTTAAATGTTAGGAATTTGAGACATTTGGGTTTTCTTAGGCCAGTGGTGTTAGAGTTGCAGAACACTTTCTGATGACACCATTGACATAAAACCGATTCTTTCTCCAGAGTTCCCTACATCAACAAATGGCATCTGCTCCCATTCTTTTATCCAGCCATTCCAGCTCGAAACCTGGAGTCAGCCTTGATTCTTTCTCTCCTTTCTCTCTCTCAGATACACCCCTCCACACTCACTCACTGCCACCATGTGATCAATCATCTAGTCTTGTGTAGGTATTCCACTCCCCCTCTATTTCGTGAATCTCTCAAATTGTTTTGTACGCCACTGCTACTTTCTAAGTCTGAGCCGCCATCATCCCTTACTAGACTCCTCAGCTGCCTCCTGACTGGTTTCCATGACTACTCTCATGTCATCCACCATCCATGCTGGATCTTGAGATGGCTTTGGAAACGCAGATCTGAGGGTCGCTCTTTTTCTTAAATACTTCTCCCAGCTCTTAACAAGGCCTTGTATAATCTGACCCTTTAGACTTCGCTCTCACCATAGAGTTTCGTTCATTTTTTTTCCCAAACATTTTTGGCATTGGCAGTTACCTGATTATAATAATAATAATAATAATAATAATAACAACTAACGTTTATTGATCACTTTGTGTGTGTCAGATCCCGAGCTAAGTCCTTGAAATACATTCTCATGTAGTACAACCCTGTCGTGTGGGTATCATTAACCACGTTTTATGAAGAAAGGCTTAAAGAGGTCACAAAGTTTGCCCAGGTCTAAGCTTCTCTTTATTGTTTATTAGTTAAATTAGTGAGTATCTAATCAATGAGGGCTCATGCCTCATATTTTGAGGCAAATGATCGTCTCAACTAGTAGACTGTTGTAGCACAATGATTTATATTCAGAAGACCAGGTTGCAATGCTGGTACAGTTTTCTTATCTACAAAATGGGGGCCATATTAATACCTGTCTTATATGATTGTTACACAGATCAGAGCTGAACAGAATTCTTGGAGCATAGTTTATGCTACATAATCTGTTAAATGAATATGTGATGTGTATTGAATGAAAATCCTGAAGGTTGACCCCGTGGAATTGTGGGTACCATCATTAGGATAGAAAGAAATAAGGACCATGAACAAGCTTGGACTCACTCTTCAGCATTTTTCGTGTTATCATGAGAGCTGGGATAAAATTAGGAATAGTGCAGAATTTATAAGATAAACCTATAATTAAACATCTAGTAGGCAGGTCAAAACACCTTGTACTTACTAGAAATTAAATTTGCGCAGTGGTAGTATTATAGTCATTGAGGTTTATCTCAGGGGCAATTATTGCTCATTGAAAGAAAATTTAGTGGAACCTCACAGAAAAAGAAATCCAAATACATGGTCTAGTTGGATTTAAACTATATTTCAAAATATGTTTTCATACCTTAACTGAAACGGAATTTTTTAATTAAAAAATTACTGGATGAAACAACTCTTCTTTCTATGGTGGGCTCCTGTTCTCAGACCTTCCTGGCTATGTTAAAAGAGGATACAGCATTACTTCCAGAAGCAGTGGTTTGGTGGGATACCTGGTTATGCAGAGGAAGTCCTAGGGGAACTCATTTTCTTTTCCTGTGTCCCCTTAGGTCTCAGAATGCAGCTGGCCCATTAGGCAGGCCCCCAGTCTGCACAACCTCTTTGCTGTGTGTCGGAATATGTACAACTGGCTACTACAGAACCCCAAAAACGTCTGTGTTGTCCACTGCTTGGTGAGTAACTTGTTGTCTTTGTGGTGGTTTGGTGTAGTTTGGTCAACGACAGCCGGCTCTGCACAGACTGATGAACAGGTAACATTTACGTTGAATTATAATTTATTGAGCTCCTTCTTAGGAATTAGGTGATCTGAGGGATATAAAAATGAGAGATGACCTTAATATTCTTGTCTTAAAATTTGAGTACTAGTGGGAGAGGCAGATATGTACACAACACACATCATACAGGGCCTCCGCAATGTGCTTAGTATTATAAAAGAGGTAGAAACAAGAGCTGTGGTTGCACAGGTGAAAATACCATTGACTTGTGTGTGAATAAAGTTGACATAAACACATATATTTATTTTTCCTTTTAAAAAAATATATTGTTTGTTTTTCAATTACAGTTTACATACCACATTATATTAGTTTCAGGTGTTCCACATAGTGATTAGACGTTTGTATGACTTATATAGTGATAACCTCAATGGGTCTAGTACCCACCTGACACCATACATTGTTACTACAGTATTATTGACTATATTCCCTATGCTTTCCTTACTTTTTGTGTTTGAATAAAAATGAAATAAAAAGACACCTATGCCCTTGTAAGCAGTCACATAGATTGACTGTATTTTATAGCAATTCCCAGTGGGACTGATGGCTTTTCTGACCACTGACTTCATAGAGCCCCTTTCCCTAGCCCTCCTCAGGAGGCCTTTTACCTACTGTTGAAAACTCAACTTCTGACCAAAAGAGACACCAATAATGGATATCCCTTGTAACAAGTATTCTCCTCTCACATGGGTCTTCAAGTTAAGTGACCTAACCAACCTTAATCCTCCACCATCTGACTGGCTCTCTTCTTTCAGTTCTATTGGGATAGGATTTGAGCCATCAAAAATGGATGTGAAAATAAAGATGTGAAACAACGAAAAAAAAAAAAAAAAAAGGAAAGAAAACTCAACTTCCAGTAAAATCTTTCTGCCCCTTTTGAGTATTTGCACAATATGGACTTTCCACTGTATATCTAAATGCCTCCTGTGGCATTTTATACACTCTATCATCATACTGGTGATCTGCCCGTTTCCCACTAGACTATGAGCATCTTGGGGGCAAGGACTGAGTCTTTTGTCACTTTTGCACCCCAGGTGTGAAAGATTTGAATACGTGTTTGACAACATGAAAAAATAACACACAAGTGGAATCTGAGCATAAACACTGGAAATAGTCATTGCTTCTATAAACTTCATGGGATATATATTTTTTCACTATGATCTTGATGATTTCCCTCCACCCCACACTGCCCCCTTCTTGAGAGCCAGTTGGCTAAGAAGGAAGAAAGCAGAAGAACCTGTTTTCTTCTTTCCACTTCACATCCCTAAACTCCTGGCAACAAAGGAAGAACAGCTGGTGTTCCTAGGAGTTGAATATTAAAGGCCAAAAAGTTTTCCTGTCTGAGGCGTAGCAGATTGTGCAATGGGGCAGGTTGCCATTAGGGACTTAGCCGTCTTTAGGCACCTTAGTGATTTTCTTTTCACGCGAGAACTTTCTAAAAGTTCAGAGAGCCCGGTCTGATGACTTTGTAAGGGAAGACGGTTCACAAGAGACGAGAGGCTTTCTGTTCTAACGATGCAATCCTGAAGACGAAAAACCCAATGAAGAAGAGAGAAGAGGCAGACAAGATACTATGACTCCTTAGGCTGCTCTTGAAGCTCCTGAAAAAGGACATTCATGAGTCGGAAAAGACTGCAGCAAGGCTTTGGGAAGTAGAATGGAAGCTGGAGGTGGGAATTTTTGTTTTTAACCTATCCACACTACTATTATCAAAAATAATAAGCATATACTGGACTTTTAATAAAAAAATTTAAAAGACTTACAGATAAAAGGGGGGGGGGGGGACACATAGCCAAGCACCATGAGCCTGTTAAAAGAGTGTCAAGAGGGCTAAAACCTAAAAAGAATTAAGTTGAGAAAAATGTCTTTAAAAAAAAAAAGTGTCCTTGGAATAAGGAAGACCACAAATGCTTGAGGCACACAGTATAATCTTAACTCCTTTTACTCTGATCCTTTATCAGGAGGAACAAATGTCAAAGCTAGAAAGAGAAGAACAATGATAACTAAGACAAAGCTGATAGGTGGCGAGATAGTAAAAGAGCCTCACAGTACTTAACAAAATAATCCACTCTCTAGCTTTAAATTATGTGACAGAATGCCGAAAGCACTAGGAAAAGCAGTTACAGATTCATTATGTCATATGAGGAAACTGGAAGAAGAGGTGCCAGGCAAGCGGAGAGAGATTTTTTGTTTTCCCCCCAAAAGACGGAGGAGGTTGATCCTGGAAAGTTACAGGCTGGTGAGCCTGATGGCAGTTCAGGCGAAATTCCCATAAATTTTTGCACAGATGATTTTCAGCTCTTACCAAAAACCCTAAAATTGTTTCATTATGAACATACATATCAAACCAACTGAACATTTTGCAACAAGACTAATAGAGTTAGTAGAGATAATTTATTGGATTTCTGCAAGATATTTCCGAGTTTCTTATAATCAAGGTAGAGAAACTTGAGCTAGATTGTTAACACATTTAGTCAAATTGTGGCTGAATATCTGCTCCTAACGGTAGGTGATTAATACATCAGCAGCCTCCCAAGGTTGCATTTGCTTCATCTTTTTATTAACAACTTTGATAAAGACGTGGCGATCAAGCTTATTCATTTTCTTAGACTGGGAGGGTCACATTAATGAATTTGGACTTTTAAAAAGTTTTTTCAGGTTGGTCAGTGAACAGAAGCTAACAATATAAAATTAAACATAGGATGAATGTACAGTCTTGAATTCTGGTTCTAAATGATTAAATATATTTGTCCATTAGCTTAACACATCATATGAAAAAGAACTAGGGGTTTTAGTGGATAGAAAGTTCAATCAGGGTTTATGGTGTGACTTAGCCTGCATTTAAACTAGCTTAGCCTAGGGTTATGTTAATAAAAACACAGTATCCCAACTAGGGAAGATAATATTTCCTTTCTAGTTTGATCAGAACACGTCATATCTTGCATTTCACATCTGGGCAGCACATTTAAGATTGTTGTTTTAAAACTGCAGTCTTGTTCAGAACAAGTGCACCAAATTATGATGTCTCTTAAAATGGAATATCAAATGAGGAAGAATTGAAGGGACTATGTATTAGCAGAGTTCTCCAGAGAAACAGAGCCAATGGGATATGTAGAGAGCAATATTGAGAGGAGAATTATTATAGGAATTGGCTCACGTGGTTGTGGAGGATGAAAAATCCCACAGTCTGCCCTTGGCAAGCTGGAGATCCAAAAAAGCCAGTGATATAATTTAGTCTATCTGAAGCCCTCACAACCAAGGGGGCCACTGGTGTTAAGTCCAGCGGTCTGAAGGCCCCAAATCCAAGAGTTCCAGTGTCTGAGGGCAAGAGAAGTTAGATGTCCCAGCTCAAGAAGAGAGAGAGGATTTGCCCTTCCTTTGCTTTTTTGTTCTATTTAGGCCCTCAACAGATTGGACGGTGCCCCCCTCCCTCAGCCCTCTTTGAGGAAGACTGATCTCTTTACTCAGTCTACGGACTCAAATGCTGATCTCTTCCAGAAACACCCTGACAGACACACTCAGAAATAATGTTTTGCCAGCTATCTGGGCATCCTTTAGCCCAATCAAGTTGACGCAAAATCAGCCATCACAGATTGGGTGTGTTTTTAACCAGGAATATAAAAGTGTTGATGGAAAGGAAAGGTGTTCAGATATGTGAGGGCTGTCAGAGGGGGAAAGGAGTACATTTTCTTTTGGTCCTCACAGAAGGAAGAATGAGAATCGTTGAGTTGACACAGACTTCAACTCAACATATTCACTATAAGAAAGAACTTTGTAAACTGGACTGGGCTACTTCAAGTAGCAGTAAGCTCCTTGTCACTTAAAATGTTCTAGAAGAGGTTGGGTCACCATCTATCAGGAATGTTATTACATGTATTCATCTATTGAATAAGGTTGAATCAGGCGAAGCTTCTTTTATATGATTTTATATGACTCTAGGAATAAATTTTGTGGGAAATATATTCCAAAAAGCAGTATTTATCTAACCTGTGAACTCTACCTGCAGCCCTAATCCAACCTCCACTGTTAGCTCTGATGCCGCAGGTCCAAAGTTACTTTGAAGACTAGATTAGTTTTCAGTAAATATATGCAAATCAAATTTATATTGCTGGGTTTCTTAGATTAGTAGAGAGTCAATTTCACCTTAAGAATCAGTCTTGCCTTTCTGCTTTGTGATTTAAATAGCTGGAACAGATTTTGATTTTCAAGTAAATAATTTTGAACTGACACACATGCCCAGTCACAAGGGTTTCTCTCCTCTCTCCCCACCCCACCCCCAACCCTTCTCTTTTAATGGCAAGTACAGCTATTCTTAGTGGTGAGTGGGTAATTGAATGGGCCATGTTTATGACAAGTTTATGCATTTTCTTTGGCAGGATGGACGAGCAGCATCGTCAATTCTGGTTGGTGCTATGTTCATTTTTTGTAATCTCTACTCTACTCCTGGTCCAGCTGTTCGGTTATTATATGCAAAGCGACCAGGAATTGGACTTTCGCCATCCCATAGGAGGTAAAGTAAGCTAGGTGCAGGGGTGGGCACAGACATGGTCTAATTGGTATCATGTACTTAAAAAAAAAGAAAAAAAAAAAAAAACCCTTTTAGGATAATTGACTTATTATCTTCTCTTTAGTCAGAATCTCTTCCTTTCTCTTAATTAAATTGTATCTCCTTACCTTTTTGGATTAAAAGAAGTGCTTGTGATGATAACATTCTAGAATTTTTCCAATGCCAGCCTTTAACTATACATTTAATCTGCTAGATCGAATAGGACTAGATGTTCAAAACTGACCTTGTATAAAGCTCCTACAAGCTTTTTCATTTAATAAATACCCTTTTATCAGTTCTTTGGGGGAAGCACAGCAGGGTCATATTAGATAAAAGCTTTTCTAAATTTCTGGCTGCATGCTCTTGCTAGTTCATGTTTAAGAAATTAACACAGTAAAGCTTTACTGTAAGTTAAATTACAAAGACAAACTTCATAGTAAAGCTCGATTGCTTGCTTCTTTCTTCTGGTGTGGTGGGCGCCAATAAAATGAGAATCTTTTGTTTTAGATACCTGGGCTATATGTGTGACCTCCTAGCCGACAAACCCTACCGCCCTCACTTCAAGCCTCTCACCATTAAGTCGATCACTGTCAGTCCAGTCCCTTTTTTTAACAAACAGAGAAATGGATGTCGCCCTTACTGTGATGTACTGATCGGAGAAACCAAAATATACACAACCTGCGCAGATTTTGAACGAATGAAGTAAGTCATGATAGTTTTCTTCGCTTCTTCTTGTGAATGGCTCAATTCTTCTGTAAGTCGGATTGTATTCTTCCTGTTAGGACTGCATCATTGTGAAATGCCTGATATTAAAAACAAAAGTGTTTAACATAGGTGGTAATCGTAAAAAAGCACAACTGCATCAAGGGACACCGTAGCCGCTTTCAAATGGTGATACAAGCTGAGGGACTAACATGAGCTGTAATGAGGGTTAACACAGTGATGTGGAAAAAAAAAAAAGGCAGTGGTGTGGGACAGAGGATCTGGACGTTTAAGAAGAGGATGACCTTGAGAGCTGGTGAGGATAATGGATGAATGCAGTTTCTAGGTGAGCAGCTAGGTAGATGGTGATGTAATTAAAGAAGTTATAGAATCTATAGGAAAGAGCAGGTGCTAGTGGGAGGTGATAGGGGTTGTGGAGAGAAGGGAGAGTGGATGATAACAGGAAATGAAATGAGTTTAGAATAGACTGAATTTGAGGACTGGTATCCAATACCCTCATAGAGCATTTCTTTGTTGGTTTCATCCTGATCTCAGTTGAACTTTTTGTTCCCTCTTTCTTTGCTTTTACTATTAATTTCAAGTTAGGGAAAGGCAGGTACATCAGGGTACGATGTATTTGAAGAAGAGATCTGCAAAATAGGGATAGGCGACTGATTTATCTGGAAGTCCGGATGGGATGGAGAGAGAGGCCCTGGCACCAGACCAACGCCATCCCATGGCAGAACCAGTTGGCACTGGCTGTGCTCCTCCTGACTTTGCTCAAGATAGAAAATGGTTCTTGGGTCCAGGCCTGGGCCAGCAGGTCCCTTCACCTGTGCAATTGTACCAAATTGGACTCTGTTTATGTATGTTTTTGTCTCTGTTTGAAGAGAATACCGTGTCCAAGATGGGAAAATCTTCATTCCCTTGAGCATCACTGTGCAAGGAGATGTGGTTGTTTCCATGTATCACTTGAGGTCAACCATTGGGAGCCGGCTACAGGCCAAGGTATGGTTTCAGGAAGAATCATGGCGTAAGCTCCTCTGAACCTGCAATAGGAGTATTTCAATCTTTCCTCTTCATCACTTTGGGTTTGAGTGACTTGTGGTTTTAGAATCAGATGGAGCCTTTAAAGACGGCTTATGCCCATCTTCCTCATTTTACAGGGGAGGAAACTGAGACTCAGCAAGTTTGTAACTTGCCCAGATGACTTTGCCGGAAGGTGGCAGCTCTAGAACTTCTGGCAAATCTTGCTCTTTAGAAGCTTGTACCTTTTTTATACCGTCCCATTTGGATCAGCATGAGCGGATATTTCTACTAAGGCTGTGGGATTAAGTAATTACAGTTTTTCAATTTTTTTCCTGTGATAAAAGTAACATAACATAAAAGTCACCCTTTTAAAATGGACAGTGCAGTTGTTTTTAGTATTTTCAAAAGGGTGCGCAACCATCAGCACTATCTAATGTCAGAACGTTTTAATTACCTCCAAAGGAAACCCTCTGTCCATTAGCAGTCACCGCCTATTCCCCCGCCGCCATCCCCTAGGCAATCACTAATCTACTTTCTACCTCTATGGATTTACTGATTTTGGACACTTCATATAAATGCAGTCATCCCATAAGTGGTCTTTTGTGACTGGCTTTTTTCACCTAACCGTGTTGTTTTTGAGGTTCTCCCACGTTGCGGCTGTAACAGCACTTGATTACCTCATATGGCCAAATGATACTCCGTTGTGTGGATACACCACCTTTTAATCTCTTCATTAGTTGATGGACATTTGGGTCATTGCCACTTTTGGGATATTACAAATAATTCCATAAGTAATTGTATTTTAATTCATCAAATATTTGCCAAGTGCCTACTCTGTGCCAGTCATTGCCTAGGTGTGTAGGATTGACAAGAATGAGACTGTACTTGCCTGTAAGGAGCGCAGCCTCGCGTGGGAAGTTCACACATCTACAGCGGTTCCACTGCCCTATTAGAAGTGGGAAGAGATGCTATAATGGGGGCGGTTTCTTTTAGCCGGTGGTGGCTCAGAATGCTACAGAGAGGATATGACCTGTCATGGTGGGCCATGAAGGATGAGGTCGTCAGGTTGGAGCAGGGGCATTGCAGATAGAAGGAATGGAATGAGCCAAAGCATGGCCGTGTGCAAGAACATGGGACCTTCGCAGATGAGGAAATGGCAAGAGTTCCTGGAGAGGAGAGTCTAGAATTGACGCTGTTCCACATGGAGAGGTCATTTAATATTGAAAGTAAACCAAGATTCAAAAGTAGAAACAGTTGGTGGTGCTTGGCTCGCCAAAATATAATCTTGATCCGATTTCCTTCTCCCTGATTGATGTTAATGTGCTTCTCTCATGTATTTTTAGGTGACCAACACGCAGATATTCCAGCTTCAGTTTCATACTGGATTCATACCATTGGAAACAACAGTTTTAAAGTTTACCAAGTGAGTGGTGCTGGGGCCGAAACCCCTTGTCAATCGAAGCGCAGTGAAACGCTGGGAGCCAGTTGCTCAGGGCTCGTTAGTGCTGTGCTGCGGCACCGCTGAACGTGCTGCAGGACTGCTGAGTGTTGCCTAACAACACAGAGGCTGGTGGCATTTTACAACTTGTGGAGGTGCCTATGGTTTGTCCTGAACACATGGTTCAATGGACTTCAAATCAAAAGGCCTGAAAGTCCACGTGAGGGGACAACAGGGAACAAACTATTAATACTGTGATCCTTTGCATCTGTGGATCCCTTTGTGTTTTTCTGCAGGGTTGGCAGTTTCATCAATAGTAGGATATGAGCAGTGACCCTTCAGAATGGATGCCAGGCTGGAGCACTAAGGCTCCCAGGGGGACCCCTCTATCCTAGACATTCATCCTTAGTTGCAATATTATAGCGTGGTCTGGGGAACACGGGGTGGCTGAAGCTGGCGTGGTAGATGGGAGTTGCTGGGTCAGGGTAAGGATACGACATTCAAGAGCTCAGGGTGTAGGCTGTGGGCCTATTTCACTATTTCAACACCTGACTTGGCCGTTCTTGTGCATAGTGGGTGGATGTATCAGCCCTGCCTTGTATAATGCTCTCACATCTGGTAGTATCCCAATTCTTTGAGTAGGTATTATTCTCTTTTCTCAGGAAACTGAGGCTCAGGCCAGTAAAGGAACATATCTGGTTAATGACTGATTGTTCCCCTAGAATTGAGTCTCAGAGTTAACATAGGAGTCAACCTCCAATGGTTTCTGTGCTGAATATCATACTCGTGCCATTGCTTTTCACTGATCTTATCTATATTTTACATCCCTATTTAGGCCTGAATTGGATGCATGTGATGTACCAGAAAAATATCCTCAGCTATTCCAGGTGACTCTGGATGTAGAACTACAGCCCCATGACAAAGTGATAGACTTAACCCCACCATGGGAACATTATTGCACAAAAGATGTCAATCCCAGCATCCTCTTCTCTTCTCACCAGGAACATCAGGATACTTTGGTCTTAGGAGGTATGAGTCACCTGGTGGATTTGTCTCCCGCATGAAGCCTATGTGTTATTTATCACGTTGACGTATTTCCCGTGTTTCATTGACACTGCATGGCCTTTTGTCTTGCAGGACAGGCTCCAATAGATATCCCTCCAGACAACCCCAGGCATTTTGGGCAAGGTGGCTTTTTTTCCTCTCTCTGTTGGCAAGGTACTTCCAAGCGTTTCTTTAAGTTACATGGTTAGATGATTAAGTTACGTGGTTTTTCTGTCTAGATGATTAGTTCTCAAAACAGCCCAAAGTAAAGCAGCACTTCAAGGTCATATAGCTTCCTCCTTATTCCACACTCCGCTCATTCCTTTTTCAAATCAGGCAGCTTTCCTACTTTCAAGTCCATAGATGCTCTTAGACTGATGCAACAGGCCATCTTAAACTGCAGTCTCCCTTTTCTCTCTATGTAGTATTGTGGATCACCTCTTTCCTAGATTTACAAATAAGTCATATTTTCTAGCACCACCCTTTATGCTGCTGACACACAAATTAACAAAGGACTCTGCCCAGCATTTCCTCTAAAGGGCTCCAACCACTAGCAGGGCAGAACTAAGCTTCCCCTCGTGTAAGGAAGGCAAACACTTGCCCATATGTCTCTGTTACTTGTTTTAACAACTGTGGCAGACATAGGGCTCCATCACAGTATCCGTTTTTTGCTGAATCTGGAGATGTTCCAGAATTTTTCCAACATAACACTTCAGACTGCTGCCATCAGTAGACTGGCATTGGCATTCCAAGTGGTAGCCATCTGCCATCTTTGCCTTGGAGTTTGTTGAAGTTAACTGCAAGGTTCAATGTAGAATTGAATAATGACTTCCTCTCTAAAAGGGGTAGGAAACTGGCCTTGCCAGTGGTCTACTTACAATTTTCTTGCTTGACTTCCTCCGTTGTGTGAACATAAGACAGTATTCCCACTACCTGCACAGAGTTTTCCATATTTGGTGAAAAAATTGTTCATTTGTTTCCTTTGAATTGAAAGGCTCACTTTCAGAATTTTCCGTTATACTAAGAAATGGGACCAGTAACATACAACAATGGAAAACCTGGGAAATCTAGATAGCAGGTAGATGTCCCAGTTCCCTCTTGGTTTCCCCTCTATCTTCTCTGCTTCATACATGGGCTGTCAGTAAAACTTAACGTTTACCTCTTTCCTGCCATTTTAGTAAGTGATTTAAAAGTCGTTCCTGGTAGAACTAGGTTTTAGCACATATGCACAATTTCTTATCCTAACTCCGCAGAGCCAGGTATGTATCGGAATGCAGAATTTTTTGGATTTCAGAAGGGTGATCTGGTACATAAACTGTATATTATTTGGCATTCACGGTGGCATCTCTGGCAACAACTTGTAATCAAACAGACTAACATTTCTGCAGTGAAACACATAAATAACACCCCTGACTGAGATACACGAAGACCGTAAACACTTCCACTGATATCAGCTGTGATCAGATTATTCTACCAACTGAGTTTGTACCAAATTTAGGGAAACCTTTCCCTTTCCACAGCCTTTTGCGTTTCACAGTTGGGGATAAGGGATGTGGAGCTGTACTTGATTTGGAACGTGGATCTTTCTGACGTTAAATAATAAAGTTCCATAGGAGGATCTGTCTCAAGGAGAGCCTGGAAAGTCACTCACCAGCTTCTCTGTTCCTTCCCCAGAAGATACCTCTTTCCTGTTGCCTATTTACTGCTGAAAGTTACCTCCTTTCAGGTTGGGGTAAGGAATATCCTAAGCAGAGCCATTCCCACTATTCACTTATTAGGTGTGTGGTTCACGTCTGCTCTAGACTGTGGGAGAAAGGCCCTGCTTCTGGCTGCAGGCCACATGGAAAAGTAAAAGTGAGAGGCGTCAGCAAAGGAATAGGAGATTATGTTGTTTTTGTTCAAAGCACCTAGCATAGTGCCTGGAAGATAACAACAACAATAATAATAATAATAAAAGATACAAACACTCAAGTACTGCTTACTGTTGATCTGGGTGCTTCCTATACATCATCTCATGGAGTTCTCACTGCAGCCTTGTGAATTAGGTTCTATTTGTTACCCTCATTTTGCTGAGGAGGAAACCAAGGCCCAGAGAAGTAAAGTAACTTTCTGAGAGTCACAGAGCCAGTAAGTAGTGGAGCTAGGATTCAGACCCAGGCTGTCTGGCTTCAGAGTTTCTGCCCTTCACCTCTGAGATGCTCGACAAATGGTAATTGAATGTGTAATATGAAGTACATCCTTTTCCATTGGAAAGGGTTTGGAGGTGTTTTTTGCTCAGGCTGCTCCTTCTGTCTTTCTGAGGATATATATATACAAAAACCAACAGTGTTGTGGCCAGTAGCTAACCATTTGTGGGCACATTGGCCTTTCTTAGATCAGAAATCAGAGAAATCATTCTGTGAAGAGGACCACGCTGCCCTAGTGAATCAGGAAAGTGAGCAATCGGACGATGAACTTCTGACCCTTTCCAGTCCGCACGGCAATGCCAATGGTGACAAACATCATGGAGCCAAGAAACCCAGCAAAAAGCAGCAGGAGCCTGCTGCCCCTGCCCCCGCCGAGGATGTGGACCTTCTGGGCTTGGAAGGGTCTGCAGTGAGTAAGAACTTCTCCCCGCCATTGGCTCCGCCCACCAACTCTGAACTGCTCAGTGATCTGTTTGGGGGTGCAGGTGCGGCCGGCCCTGGACAGTCCGGGGTGGAAGATGTGTTTCATCCGAGTGGACCTGCGTCTGCGCAGTCAACACCACGCCGGGCTGCCACCTCCACCTCTGCATCTCCAACCCTAAGAGGGAGAGAAGGTAATTTTTTTGCATGTGGCACTGTACCTACTTCTCAGTTTCAAATTATAACCTTTTGGGCCAAGCGTGCAGAATGGAACCTTCCTACTAAGCTAGACTTTTCTCCCTGGAGGTCCCTCAGAGGTCTACATCTTCATTTAAATGGGGAGCACAAGAGGAAACAGAAATCTTGCCCATTTTGGTAGGGTAGTGGAGGAGTGGATATTTGAATTCTTCATCCTTACTTTAATGGTTTTTTTTCCAGGGCTTCAATACCTGAGCTGCTTTCATTACTTCTGCTTGGAGATGTATAATAGGTTGATGAATAATAACAGCAAATGTTTGTGGGGTACTTACTATTTGTCAAACATGGAATTTAATGCTAAACATGGTTCAGTTCTTATAAAAACCTAGTCAATAGGTGCTGTTGTACCCCCATTTCATAGTTGAGGAAATAGAGGCTCCGAGTCAAACTAATGGCATACATTCGTGCAGTTAGTAATTGATGGGTCCAGGGTCCCCAACTAGGCCATTTGACCCCACAGCTTTCTCTCTTGCTTCCTGTCGTGCCTCCTGGGAAGTGTAGTTCCCTGAATGCACTTTGGCTGTTCAGAGAAGCACTTGGTTCCTTCAAGGTATGTTTAAGGGACTCATGCCAGGAGCACAGCCGACTGGAGCAGAGCAGTTGGTGCCAGTTAAGGAGTTTGAGCCCCTTGTGGATCAGTTAGCTTCAATTAGCTTATTGCTGCAGACCCAACCCTTCCTGTGAATGGTCATCCAGAGTGTTTTGCTATTTGCAGGACAGTGTAGCTAGGTAAGCAGAAGTCCATTATAGCTTGGTAACAGCTGCCCCTTGTTACCAAGATGATGTCACATTAGGAAGAGTAAAGAGAAATGTCTTAACTCTCCAGGCATATGGTAACCTATAGGAACTTTCTTTCCCAAGCTCACCCTTCACTTCTGAGAAAGGATTGGGCAGGTGTTGATGTATGGTCGTTCAGCTGGAGGCATTCTCTGTAAGAGTGAGTTTCAGCATCATAGAATGTAGCTGCAGAGGCTCAAGGTCCTGCATGTTATTGGTGGTGCCTGGATGTGAACCCAGGTGTCCTGCATCCCAGGCTATTTCCTCTACACTTCATTCACTTCCTTCCATCCAGTTCTTACTCATCAAAGTGAATCAAATCTGGCATTTTCTTTCCGTCAGGAAAAAACATCCCCAAGATCCAAGATAGCATAGTGCTCAGTGGTCATGTGTGAAGACCACGCGCCTTGTGTGGCTTTCGATAATTTCATTCATCATAGTCCTGGGCAGATAGTAGTTGTGTTCCAGTGTCAAAACTACAAGGTACCTGTGAGAGTAGATAACTCTGTTCCTCTGGTTATAGACAATGAAATTGAGGCCTAGGTATCTTGACTGACTTGTCCAAGAATACACAGCTGGTTAGTGGCAAGCCCAGATCTAGAACTCCAGTATTCTGTCCCCTAAGAGGAAGTAGAAGGAACACAGTCCAGAGTTAAAGGCTTGGATTTGAATCCCAGGACTGACACTTAACTGTGTGGCCTTATTAATAATACCTTAATTTTCTTAGTTGTGCAGTGGGGATAATACTTTCTGTCAGCATTGTTGTTAAGAGCTCTCGTCTTGTGGTGTTGGGAGGTTCACTTTTAGTTGTTGGAGAATGCCTCTAATTTAACATAAGTTGATATTAAAAGTGCACCAAGTCATAGCGAAAGGATTTTAGCATCCTCCACTAGTTGGCTTTAAAACTTAGATGTAGAGGGATTAAGCCAGCATTCTCTTACAGTTACTCTATAAATCTCAGTGTTCTCATTTTATAGGAGGGATAAAGTTGTGTGAGTATTAAAATAGGAAAGGTATGTGGATTGCGTAGCATCGTGCCCGACAGACACTGGATCCGCTGGTGCTACACTGGACTAATCTGCTGCCCAGCAGATAGTAGAAGAGCATCATGGCAACGAAGTCATAGCTGAACATACTCAACCATGTATCCTACATGGGCTTTGAGAGTGGGGTTTGTTCATTAACTTGTTTCATTCTAGTCGTCTATTCCTAAACAGGTCAGTCCCACTCCAGGAAGCAATCAACTCATTCGTACAACTCATAAGTATTAGATACTTACAGATTAGGAAGTGACATCCCACTATGAGTTGCTAAGGGACGTTTTGTTCCTTGACTGATAATGAGATATTAAAGGCCAGTTATACACATGCAGCTCTGCACCGTTCTCTTCACGTTCATTTCACACCTTGATAAATGTGAGATGCCTCTGGGAAATTCCTGGAATTTGGAGTCAGAAGACTTGAGCATGAATTCCAGCACTATTATTTACTTGCTATAGGGCTTTCTAACCTCCGGTTCATTGTCTATAGAATGAAGGTAATACCGCTTCTGGTCTGAGAGAGATACTAGGTACTGCGGACCTGCTGAGGCGTTCTTTATGAAAGGCAATGTGAACCCTAAGAAACGATACAATCTTCCTGTTTTTGCTGGACACCTCAGCTGCCCACTTTGTTCCAGTCTTCTTAGTTCATTCACAAACTTTTGTTAGCCCCGAGGAAGATTTAACGACAGAATGGGCCTGTGGAACAGCCCAGAAGGCAGGCATCATCCCGATTTTTCAAGTATCTGGCCTAGGGTCTGGCAACAGTGACAACTCTTCAATATTTATTCAGTGAATGAACTCATAGGACAAAGAAACACCTTTTTCTTTTTGTTTTCTAGGTGCCACCTTTGACCCATTCGGAGCACCTTCTAAACCATCAGGGCAAGATTTGCTGGGTTCTTTTCTGAATACGTCCAGTGCATCCAGTGACCCCTTCCTTCAGCCGACGAGAAGTCCTTCACCAACGGTACACGGTAAGGAAGTATTTTATATTGTGTTGAGTGGAACATAGATTGCCATAAGATATCAGGTGCTTAGATTTAAAAGCATCCTGTAGTTGTTTTCTTGGGGGGAGTGGGGTTTGGGGAGAAGCTACATATGCATCTCTCCCTTTTGGAAATGAACAATTCACATTAACCTATCAAAAGCTCTGGGATATTTTACCATAGCAAGCCTGTCAAACTTTGTTCACTGAGCTTTTCTAAAACGGATTTGACTGTGGAATTCTTTTTTTCATTAGCGCTACACGTACAGAATTATAAGACACCATTGACTGTGGGAGGTTCCTTTATTTATTTTATGTACCGATACGGGATAAATAAATGCTGCTACTTTGAGTTGATTGAAAGATGCATCCTAGTTAGAAACATCTTTCAGATGTGGAAAAATACGAGTCTGAAGTTAATAAAATGTAGTAAGAGCATTTCATAAAATTAGTATTGTACAGAACAAAGTTTAAAATACAATGCCCTGACATATTAGGGCTATTCAGTCTAATGCGAAGTGGCCATTGAGCACTTGAAATGTGGCTAGTCTGATTTGAAATGTGCTCTCAGTATAAAATACAGCCGAGATTTCAAAACTTAGTACCAAAAAATGTAAAACATCTCATTAATATTTTTCTATATTAATTACTTAAGATGATATTTTGAATAGATTGGGTTAAATAAAATATTAAAATTAATTTCACCAGTGTCTTTTTACCTTTTTTTAATGTGACTACTGGATAATTTTAAACTACATGTGTGGTCCACAGTATATTTTTATGTTAGAGACTTAGGTTGTGTGGAAAGAATAGTAATCACATCCATTTGTAAGGGCAAACGGGTATAATTTCAATAAAACTGGTGAAAACTGGAGCTCTTCAGTGAAGGACAAATGGCTTTGAGCTTCAGCTAGGGGACTGTCCTGATGTTAAAGGCTATTGATCATTACTGGCCTCAGCCGAGAGTGATGTATTCGTGAAGGCACTCTGAGCTTGCCTGGAGAATGTGGTTCAGTCACCAGCTTGACCTCATGGAAGTGGTCAAAAGCGAAAGGAAGATGAGTTGTGCAACATTGGTCAAACTATAACTTGACTAAAAATGAGAGATTAGTCCAGGAATAACCTTTATAAGTGATTTCCAGTTGGTCTTAAATCTCAAACTGTTTGAAGTGGCTCCACAGGGCAACCTACAAGAAATGTACCTCTCACGCTTGAGCAGTGCCTACCTAAGAGAGTCTCCTGATTAGAAGTTCATTACCCTGGGAGGAAAGATACAGGGATAGAGGTTAAAGCTGTTGTTTTCACTCACTCACTTAAAATTTAAGTCACGTCATTGCTCTGCTCAAAATGGCTCCCTATTTCATTCAATTATGGAAGCCAAAGCCCTTGAAATGGCCTACGTAGGCCCTATGTGCTCTAACACCCCAATGACTTCACTTCCTGTTCTCTCCCTCTTGCTCTCTCCATTCCAGCCTTACTGGCCTCTTTACTGTTGCACTGGCTGTCCCCTCTCCCCTAGACATCGGCATGGTTTGATCTTTGCTCAACTGTCACCTTCTCAATGGGGTCTTCTCTGACTGCTCCATTGCACATCGCAACTCACCCCCCTGCCCCTACTCTACATTTTCCTTTCCATGGTACTTATCAACTTGCAATATATTCAATAGTTTACTTACGTGTTATGTTTATATTTAGTTGTCTGTTTCTCCCCACTAGAACATGAGCTCCAGCAGGACAGGGACTTTTGTTTGTTTTGCTCATTAATGCTTCCTTAGTGCTGAGAAGAACTACTGGCATATGGTAGGTGCTATCTAATATGTAAATATAAAATGAATTAACTAATTTTTTTCCTACCTAAGTCTCCTTGATGGATGATAGCATTAATAAGGTTATGTATTTTCCTGACTTTAATACTTTGAATTTATTGTCTTCATAAGAGTGCTACCTTTTATGTCCCATGGGCATGGATATTCATACTTCAGCATGGCAGCTCCGGGTCTAGTTCTTTGTTTCTTGTGAATTGGTTAGAACGTGTTGTTTGTCACCTATTTTTGGCCAGTTAGCACCCCTTTCTTTTGTGGCCACGCTTCTCATTTTGGTGTCTGTCTTGCCCAATGAATGAAAAGAATTTTCCACAATCCTTGCTGGGAAAGCAATGATCATTCCACTATTCGTGTCTCAGTTGCATCTTCTTCATACAGGATAACTATAGGGGAGACTCAGATGTCAGATTGGGAGGTCAGATGCCCACCTCCAAATTCTTGGGGAATTTACCTCAGATTTCCACAAGGTACCACCAATCTCTTCTGAAAAATCAAGAAATATTGCCTTTGAGTTCTAAAAATATTTATAGAACATCTACTCTAAAGAGAATAAGCACTTGGGGCATAGTGTTGGAAGAAAGAGTAAATAAATAATCGTAATAAAAGGCAAAAGGGAGAATAAAAGTATTAGGTAATTACTTTTTAATTTGTATATTCCCATCTCTCCATCATATTTTAAGTTTCTTGAGGATAAGCAACATGTCTTTTAGTTCTTTATTCTCTGGTGTGGTGTCTTGCATGTGGTATGTAGTCATAAGGATTTGTGAGTTTGCTTAGTAATGAGGTTGAAGTTCTGACACCTAGTTCTGCATCCTACTTGGACGTAAGACCTAGGTGAGAGAGTGAAAGAAATCAGACAGCAAATAGTAGCAAAATAGTCTAATTTCCACCTCAATTTTCAGGGATTACTGTGGAATAATAATGGAGAGGAAAGAACTGTTTTTTGCCGATAATGGCATATTCTTTTTAACTTAATGGGAAGGTACAAGGGGTCTTTGTTTGTACTACGCCAAAAAAAAAAAAAAAGTAAATATAAGTCTTGCTAATACTAATCTTGGTGATTTGATGATTCTTATGGTGGTCAAGGTGGTGTGTGTGTGTGTGTGTGTGTGTGTGTGTGTGTGTGTGTGTGTGTTTTAAATCTCACTTGCAATGTTAGTTTAGTATTTGCATTTTACTCCTTGATTTTATGGAGAGAACCTAGAGGTACCTTGGAAAGAAATTATTTCTTATGGCACCCTATTTCTTCTTTGGATTTTATAGGTGCAGCAAAAACTTATTACCAGTGTGTATTACTCTAATACACCTAATTCTCTTCAGCTGAACATTCTTAAATGCTACATTTGGAATTTTGAGAGGGGTTAGAATGATCTATTTAGAAGCTGTAATGAGTTAGTTTTGAGTAACAATAGATACATCCCTGGCATGAGCATGGTGGATGGTATATAGTCAATGCCCAATACATGTTCTCAATGACTCATCATTCTCAATTCATGTCACAGAAGAGGAGAAAACAAAATTTCAGTTTTAAGTTGATCATGCCTCTCCTGCGCTTGTTAATGCCAACCTAGGGCAAATTGAGTTTTTTTTTTTTTTAATCTTATTGCCCACTGACTTTTGCTTAAGTATAGTGGTAGGATACACAAAGATGAGTAAAATGGTTCCTGCCTTCAAGAAGTTCACAATTTAATGGAGACAGACATATGCACAGTTATAATTCAAAGTGTGTGGATATGGAGATAAAAAAGGTGAGCCAAAGGAGGAACAGAGATAAATAATATATGGCTTTTACCAACCCTGATGTAAGAACCACAGATGAGGGCACAAATTATCAAGTGCTGCAGACTGTGGTGAGAGCTCAGAGGCAGGATGAATCCCTTGGGACCTTGGGAGGCCATGCAGATTGCATGGAAGGTACAACATTTTCCTGTGTGGACTTCAAAACATGGGTTCTAAGCTATCTTGTTTTGATTCTTTTTTTTTTCTTCTTCTTCTTCTCATATTTAGCTTCTAGTACACCTGCTGTGAACATTCAGCCAGATGTTTCAGGAGGTTGGGACTGGCGTACTAAACCAGGTAAAGGTCAGCAGGTTGTTGTTGTTTTTTTTTAAATTATTATTATTATTATTATTATTATTATTATTATTTCGGAGCACATTTAACCAATTGCTAAAGCATAACAATTGGTTAAGAGGAAGTGAGTAATTACAGAGTATTATAGCCCACTGTATAATTGATGTTGGTTTTCCCTAAACACTCATATTCTGCTGGAACTCCTCCCATTGCACTTGATGACATGGTAGAGCGGTGTATGATACATTATTTCAGTGTTCTGCATCTCATTTGCTGAATGAATGTCTGTCTTGACGCTAGAGTTAGGCAGATACAACTCTGCCACTTAGAAGTTCTTGGAGTTTTTTTTACAAGTCTGAACCTCTGTTTTGTTATCTGTGAAGTGGGGGTCATAGCTCTTGTCCCACCCAGTTGTATAGTTTAAGTGAAATAACGTAATGTGAAAATTTCTGGCATGGAGTAGATGCTGAATAATTTGGATTGTCTTCCTTCTTCACAAAGGACTTGTTTCAGGGCTGGATTTGTCTGTGATAAATAAGCTGTCTTTCTCATGGCTGGATACTATTTACTGAGAGCTCTCTTGTGTAATTGCATCTCCAACACTGTGCAAGCTACACCATCCACACCTCCCCCCGACACACACATTCTTATCACAGCAACTTGCTGAAGCAGTTGCTGTTTTCTTACTTGCCAAATGAGAAAATGTTGAAGCTCAGAGAGGTTCAACAGCAAGCCCAAGGTCACCCAGCTAGGAAACAGCAGAGCCAGAGCTCAGATCCAGGCCTGACTACAAATCCCATAGGAAAGAATGAAGTCAGGTGACAGGAGAGGTAAACACTGGACATAATAGTTCACAGGTATGGCCAGGAAACAACAAAGGCCTTCTCTGTGCCTTGTCCCTGCTCCGGTGCACTAGTCACATGAGCCAGAAAAGCAAGGTCTAGCAACTTCTAACGTATTTCCAAATCCTGTCCTAGTTTGCCCTTAGAGACAGGATGAGCTGTAGCTCTGGATTTCTGAATTTCAGAATTCAGCCTCAGAGAAGTAACTCATTTTCAATGATCTGATTTCCTTTTCAGGAGGTTTTGGAATGGGAAGCAAGTCAGCTGCCACCAGCCCAACAGGATCTTCGCACGGCACTCCCACCCATCAAAACAAACCCCAGACTCTGGATCCTTTTGCTGACCTTGGGACCCTAGGTACAAACTTAACAGGTTAAGATACTTACTTAAGGCTACAAAACCTCAAATCTAAATCTTGAGTGTCACAATAAGCTGGTACCTAAAATCCTGTGTATTCTTAAACTGGACTCTAAAACCTGAGATTGGCTTTAAAAAAGGAAAAAAAAAAAAAGGAAATCAGCTTCAAAGAATGGGTTGGAATTAACCCCTATTAACTCATTTCTCCAATGCCTAATTTTGGATTAGTAACATGAATAGAGTTGGAACTTCCAAAAGCATCTGACAACAGGGTTTGGCTGCAGCAAAAGTAATGAATGTTTAGGGACACGCTAAGAAGCTGGTCAGATCGATTTGAGCCACATGGGTCCAGCCGTGCATAGGCTGTCCTGCAGTGTTACCCATGAAAGCCTCATACTGGTGTCCCTCTTCTCTCTGTTGACTACAATGTTCTCTGGTCAGTTTGTAAAGTTACATATGGAAAATAGACTATGTAGTATTTCTAAAGTGTTTTTCATCATGTATTAATTATTGTTATAGGCTAAATGTTCCATGAGCAAGTAATTTTGTAAACACTGCGTTCAGTGGACTTTGATTACTGCAGAAACATCTGAGAATAAATGTCCAGGGTGGTATTCCTCAAAGGGTTACAGTTTGCAGGGTTCTCAAACTATTTCACCAAGGAACCTGTTTTTAAGGCATAGTTCTTTGGATGGTCTGAAACCTTGTCTTCTCCTTTTTCCTCCCTCCACTGGGCAGTGCAGGGTTGTTAAATAAGGGTGAGTAGCCATGTTGGTAGTTGAGGTTCTCAGAAAGCTTTAAATGCTGAGGCATTTAAAGACAAATTGTCTGCAGGGAATGAGAGTATGGCAACCATTTTTGCCCGTAATTGTGTCAGAATCTTGACCTTTCATTATCTAAAGATAAAAAAAAAAAATCTAAATCTAAAAAATCTATTTTAGATTTTTTTTTTTCTTTTAAGAACTCTCAAAATTATTTTCCGTTCTTTGTATCTTTTAAAGTTTTAAATAACGATATCAGGTGAAATTCTATTTCAGATAAAACTCATGTGCTGTTTACTTTTTATCCATTTATTTATTCCGCAACTATTTACTCAGTTCATGCAAAAGTAATTGTGGTTTTTGCAATTATTTTTAACCTTTTAAACAACAATTACTTTTAAAAAAAATTTTATTGGGGGACAGTGTGTTTTTCCAGGGCCCATCAGCTCCAAGTCGTTGTCCTTCAATCTAGTTGTGGAGGGCGCAGCTCACTGGCCCATGTGAGAATCGAACCAGCAACCCTATTGTTCAGAGCTCATGCTCTAACCAACTGAGCCACTCAGCCACCCCAGAAACTTTTGCACCAACCTAAGTGCCTCCTATGTGCTAACACTGTTTTAATGAAATCCCAACGAACCAAAAAAAAAAAAAAAAAAAAAAAAAAAAATCCAAAACAAAATTCCTGTCTTCCTAAAGCTTATGTTCTAGAAGGGGAAACAAACAGTCAATGAATAAATATATAATATAATGTCAAATAGTAAAAATAACAGTGTTTATTGGGGGTTTTACTATGTGCCAGGCACTATTTTAAGTGCTTTACATATATAAATTTATTTAGTCTTCCCAATAATCTTCTGAAGTACAGAATATTATAATCCTCCTTTTGTAGACGAAGAAACTGGGGCACAAAAGGTTAAATTACATGCCCAAGTCATAAAGTTTAAACACTAAATTCTATCTCTAAAGCTTGCACTCATAACCCCTGTGCACAGTGCTATAAAAAAATAAGGCAGAGAAGTGATGGTGAGTGGTGGATGGGCTGGGTGTTATTTTAGACATCAAGTGGTGGGGGAAGGGCTCTCTGAATAGGTGACCTTTATAGGGAAGTTCTTTTTGAAAATCCAACATCACATCTTACATTTAGTTCTCATGTTCTTTTAGACACCTCTAATCTGGAATCATTCCTCAGCTTTTCTTTTTATTTTATTTGTTTTTGTTTTTTTTAAATTTCAATGACTGTTGACATACAATATCATATAAGTTTCAGGTGTGCAGCATAGTGATTAAACATTTATATAACTTACGAAGTGATTGCCGTGAAATCTAGTACCCATGTGACACCACACAGTTATTACAACATTCTTGACTATAGTCCCCATGCCATACTTCATGTCCCCGTGACTGTTTTGTAACTGCCAGCTCGTACTTCTTAATCCTGTCATGCTTTTTCACCCAGCCCTCCAACCCCTCTCCCACCCAGCAACCATCAGCTTGTTCTCTGTATTTATGAGCTTGTTTCTGATTTGTTTGTTTATTTTGTTTTTTAGATTCTACATATAAGTGAAATTGTACGGTCATTCCTCAGCCTTTCTTTGCCTTTTATGACATTGATACTTGAAGGGTACAGGCCAGTTGAGAAAGTGTCAACTTGTTAACTTTAACCACTTGCTTAGGGTGATGTCTTCCAGTTTCCTTCATTATAAAGTTACCATTTTTCCCTTGGTAATTAATGAGTAATCTGGGGGAGATAATTTGAGCTTGTCCTATTTGAGATAATTTTATTTGAGAATATTTTATTCTCTTTTTTTTTTTTTTTAATTTTATTTTATTAAATTTATTGGGGTGACAATTGTTAGTAAAATTACATAGATTTCAGGTGTACAATTCTGTATTACATCATCTATAAATCCCATTGTGTGTTCATCACCCAGAGTCAGTTCTCCTTCCATCACCATATATTTGATCCCCCTTACCCTCATCTCCCACCCCCCACCCCCCACCCCCCCTTACCCTCTGGTAACCACTAAACTATTGTCTGTGTCTATGAGTTTCTGTTTCTCATTTGTTTGTCTTGTTCTTTTGTTGTTTTTGGTTTATATACCACATATCAGTGAAATCACATGGTTCTCTGCTTTTTCTGTCTGACTTATTTCGCTCAGCATTACACTCTCAAGATCCATCCATGTTGTCACAAATGTTATATTTTATTCTCCATCTGACTTTTACCCACTGATTTTAGCACTCTTGCCAGAAGTAGTTATTACTATGATGTTTGCAAAATTGTGGTTTTCTGATTCTGTCCTTCTTTCTAAATTTATTAATGGGCACTTAACTAGAACGAAAATCTCCTTTTCTTTTTCTCTCTTTCTTCTTTCCTCCCTCCCTCCCTCTCTCCCTCTACCTGTCTCTCTCTCACATCACAATGGACTAATGGATTTTTTTTTTGATTCAGTGAGTTATCATTCATTACTATCATTATTCCCTTTAATGTTCACATTGTTCCAGATTTGATTTGTGAAAACGCCCGTTTTTCTGGCTTCTATGTCCTTTTCACTGGATTGCATCTTTTGAGAACTTTGTTTATGGCACAACAAGAGAAATTTTTACACCCTCATCCTAGAATCATTCATTCTCCAAAGACTTTTTATTCTCTTTTGTGGGGAATGGTATTTAGAAACCAAAATTTGTGTGCTAAGTATGTTTATTGGTAGTGGGGTGGGTATCATTGCTCTCTACCTTTCAGTACATAAAGATAGGAGATGAGTGAGTATAAATATGTTTAATTCCATCCAGTACCACATGGTTCTTCCTTATCTTGCCTTATTGCCTATGTGTATCTTCCATTCCCGTATATCACAACAACATTAGTAGTCAGACAACAAAAATAGTTTCAGAATAGTTATAGCCAATATCGCTACAACAACAACCCTACCAGGAGGACTTCAAGAGTTCTTTGTCATTTTTGAAATGCAGTAATTCTTACAACTGCTGGAAAAATCGGTTTCCTAAATTTTTATCTCCATTTTTCAAGTCACATAACTTAGGAAAGTTAAGTGACTTTCCTAAAGCCACACCGTGAACCAGGTGATGGAGCAAGGGCTACCAGCTAGAATTTTGATGCCTAGGTAATTGCTTTACATATTAAACTTCCAAATCATATAGCTGCAATTCAGAAAAATACAAATGACAGCTAGTGTCTTTCTCTTTAAGGTATTTTCACACTGAGCAATTCTAATACAAACGCGTGTGCCTTAGTTCCTCCCATAGATATTCTGATTTAGTTGATCTGGCTCTGGCTCGAATATAGAGAGTTTGAAAAGCTCCCCTGACGATTCTGATACACCGCCAAGGCTGTTAACCACGCTTTAGGTTAGCAGTGGCCTCTGGGTTTCCCTGCTTCTTTGTGTTTTTGTCAGCTCTCTGCTTCAGTAGTATTAAAAGTTAGACTTGCTGAACATGGGTAGAAAATATTGTGGAAGAGTAGACTTCGGGAAGTCCTATGATGTTGATGAGCCCCTTGAGAGCAGGGTCAGCACCTGCCCTTTCACCGCTGTGTCTGCAACCTGGCGTGTAGAAGGTGCTCAATAGTATTTCATAAATGAATGGATAAATGACAATCTTAGGGGAATCTGGATGGTTTTGTTTTGTTTTGCTTTGTTTTTAGTTTTTTAGGCTTTCCCATATTCACTGAATTTTAAAATAACATGTAATACATACATATATATATATATATATATATATATATATATATATGTACTATATATATATTCAGTACATATATACACAGAAGAAAGACAATAAGCATCCTGAAAATATAAAATGAAATCTCAGTGTGGAATAAATACCCAGCCTGAGGTATATGTGGATGTGCTGTTGGCAGGTGGGCCCAAGGGCACAGGAAGCCACGCTCCCTGCTCTGAGTTACAGAGCGACAGGGGGCAGTGCCAAGCTTCAGACAACAACCCTGGTCATTACCTTCTCCTATTACCAAGTATTTATTGAGCCTTTATGATGTACCAGTGTGTTCTGGGCACTGCTGGGCATAGAAACTTGCATTATGCATTTTATAATATATAATGTGTCTTAATTTGCTTTGTTCAGTGTTTGTGAAACACTTATGTGCAGCCATTGTGTCTTTCCAATGTGCTGGTGATGGAGATGTAGTGCTGATATCACAGATAAGGGAGCGAAGGCTCGAAGAGGTGAAGTTTTCCCCTGAGCTTCAGAAGCACCAGGATTCTCTATAGACTGTTTTCAGCTACATTCCCAGCTCCCAGACAGTATCATGATGAATGTGTGAATGAGAGAGAGAGCTGAGGCTCACACTCGGATCGACTCCAAGTCCAGTGGCCATAGTACAGCGTTCCCAGTGGGGAAGGAAGGAGGAATCCCACATCAGAATAGAGGGAAAGTATCCATAGAAAGAAGAGACAGTAAGGAAGGGATGAGTTGTAGTGAAAAGCTCAGAGACTTGGGGAGGAAGTAGGGCTTATGGGTGCAGCATATCAGCATGACATTTGGAGGTAGCATGCCTGTGGTCAAGGCCTGGCTCCTTTATCGAGTTATGTGATCAGGAACATGTCAGTACATCTCTCTGCGCCTTGATTTTCTCATCTTTAATGTGGGGCCAATAATATTCCCAACCTCCTAAGAGTGTTGTGTAGCTTGATGGCAGTAATGTACACAAACATAGCTCGTAAACTCTAAAGAGCTATATAAATGCTACTTATTTTATAATCACTGGTACTTTGGGTTTGGTGCACGAAAGGGTCCCTGGAGATCATGACATTTCAGGTTCTCTTTTTACCTTTTTAAACACTAGCCATGACTCATCTTCATCTTTTGGAAACACCTCAGCATATATGCACTGAGTACTTAAAAGTTAGGAGATTATGGAATCAGGGTTGTACTTAAATTCCTGGCACAAAGTAATGTCACTTTTTAAAGCGTGAATTCGATCCTTTGCCCTGTTCAAAGTTGTCAGAGCATTGGCTGTGTTTATTCTCCTGCAGTGAAATGTAAGTAGTATGAAATTGAACCCTACTGAAATTTCAAAACATCTTTGTTTATTCTTGAATATCAGCCATGCTTGTATTTATAACAAACAATGATTAATCCTGATCATTGAAGTGTAACTAGCACCTTAATGAGTGAATATATTTTGTTTTTTCCTTCTTCTTGTCATTTGGTAGTTTTTACTCCAGTGAAGAAATAGAATTTGCTTAGAAGGTAGGAAGGAGGAGAGGGATGGCACAGTGGGAAGAGCCAGGCTCTTCTGGCTTGGAGCCAAAGACTTGGATTCAAGTCCCAGTTTTGTCACTTGCTGCCTGTGTGACTTTGAGAAAATCACTTAACTGCTCTGAGCTGCAGTTTGTTCATCTGAAGAAAAGATGGGACTATTAATACATACGTAACAATGTCATTATGGGGATTAAAGGACATCTATACCTGAAGTTTCTTTAATTATTAGGAAAGTTTATTGTGCTATCAGTCAAGGTGATTTCCACTAAAGTCATTGCAAACAGTAACTGGGATACAAGAGTTAGAGGCTACTCAAAATAACATTTACCTTCTTTTCCCCCTTTGTTTTGTAGGTAGTTCTTCATTTGCCAGCAAACCCACCACACCAACTGGATTGGGTGGAGGATTTCCACCTCTCAGCTCGCCACAGAAAGCTTCTCCCCAGCCTATGGCTGGAGGGTGGCAGCAGGCAGGTGGCTACAACTGGCAGCAGACACAGTCGAAGCCACAACCTAGCATGCCACACTCCTCTCCCCAGAACCGACCCAACTACAACGTGAGCTTCTCAGCGATGCCTGGGGGCCAGAATGAACGTGGGAAAGGATCAACTAATTTGGGTAAGGATGATAGTATGGAGCCTGGCTATCAGGTGGCCTGTGTTTTCATTCTGTCTGTCTGTCTGTATGTATGTATGTGTGAAGGAGACAAGAAACAATTCCAGTAGTTTCTGAGGCAATCTTACAGTTGTAGTGACACAGCATGGTCACTGCCTCCAACTCTGTGCCTACACCACCTGGGTTTACCATACTGTTAACACTTATCACATCATTTTCTGACTGTTAGCGGACTTATCTGTCTGTCCACATTAAGACCAGCTGGAGGGCAGGCGCTGTGTCTTTTTTTGCCATGTTATCATAGGCACAAAACATAGTGCCTGGCACGTGATTAGAACTGAATGAATATTGAGGGGATGTGAGTGGAGGGGTGGTTGGATCTTTAAGCTGGCATTCCTTTGGAAGAGGGGGTAGAAGAGAAAGGTTGGGAGCCCTTTAAGCACTGTGTTCACATTTTCCCTTGGGTGCTGAGTAGAGGAGGGTATATGTCCTGGACATTTGGTCTTTCTTATGCTCTGGTTGGTGGATGTTCCTGAGATCATTGGGTTTCCTGTGATGGTTATTCCTCTCTTCTGAGAAGAAAGTTAAAAAGAACATAAAATGGGCCCGCAGCTAAGGTTGGAGGGTCCTCTGGATGGCATTCATTTTTTGTTAATGGGATTCTTGATGAGTAAAAAGCAGTGTGTTTTTCCTAGCAGGAATGGTTAAATTTGACTTTGTTAAAAGGCCTGTTATGATATATATTACATTCCAGTTGAATTCCCAAGATCATTCCCAAGAATGAAATGTGTAGGGATATGATGAGGAAACAGGCCTTTCTTTGGAATATGGAAAAGAAAATTCTACACTTCCTAGTAGCAATAACTATGATTTATTGAGTGTTTACTGTCTGTATGCCAAGTGCTATTCTAAGCAGTTTTCATGGATTATTTCATATATTCTTCAAAACCACCCCCATGTTGTAGGTGAAGAATCTATGACAGAGATGGATAAAGTAATGTCCTAAATTCCTACAGCTTGTACGTGACAGAGCCAAGATATGAACCCAGGCCATCGGGCTCCAGACCCCTTGCAGGCAATCGGGCTCCAGACCCCTTGCTCTTAACCACCGCAGTGCCTTCTGGCTATGACACAGCCTTCTCACAATACTAACGTGATAGGGACTCTTTTGTGGGGAACGTGTAACATCGTGTTGTTCTTTGGCTAGCAGTGGATATTCCTTGGATAATTGCATAGAGTCTTGTGGCTTCCTTTCCATTTTTATTTTGAGTAGGTGTATGGTGAGTGTCTTCAATCAGCAAATACTGATGGAGCATCTTCAATGTAGAATACGTTGGGGACACAGCAGTGAACAAGACAGACAAAACCACTAGTCTCAGAGCACTTCTGTTTTAGTGTGTGCAGGTGCCAGAATGTGTACAGAGTACCTACCAGTACGGAGATGACAAATGGGTTTCAGTTCGGACACCAACTCTGGTTGATGGACATTGATGGCATGGACTGGTGTGTTGTGGTTTTGTTTGAATTTAACAAACATTCAAATAGCCAGGTGCTGTTATAAGCACTATAAAATGTTAACCTCAATTCTCACAACAACTCTATGAAGTAAGTAGTAGTAACACTGTCCCCATTTACACATGAGGTGATCAAAGCATTGCTAATAAGTGGCAGAGCTGGAATTCAAACCTGGGGAGTCTGTCTCCAGAGTCTCTGCTGTTCGCCACCATGCGAGGCTGCCTCTCCAAGCAGATTGAGAAAGATCGTGAGGCCACAACCACACTTGGAGAAGAAGACCACTATGATGGACTAAAATTGTCAGCTGAGTGTAGGAAGAAAAGCGATGGCATTAGTTGTATGAGTGGGACAGGGGGTGGGGACAATCATGAGTGTCCTTATCTATAAATAGATGGTACAGTGGAAATGGAATTGGATTTAATCTAAATGGAATTATGGAATTGGATCTAGCCTCACGTCCCAGCTTTGCCATGGACATGGTATATGGTCCTGGACAGAGCTCTTAAGTTCTCCAGACTGCATTTTTCTCGCCTAGAAAATGGGCATGGCAGTCTCATACCCATACAAGGTAAGTGTGAGAATTAAGGAGAGTAATGCCTGCGAAAGCACCTTGAAGACTTGAAGTGTTGTGAGACAATGGTATGATTTATGTTTAAGAGTAAAAATCATAATGAGTTTTTAAAAATTATATTGCAGAAGGGAAACAAAAAGCAGCTGACTTTGAAGATCTACTTTCTAGTCAAGGTTTCAATGCACACAAAGACAAAAAAGGGCCTCGAACAATAGCTGAGATGAGAAAGGAAGAAATGGCGAAGGAGATGGATCCTGAGAAATTAAAGGTGAGTGAGCCCCTGACGCAGTCTGATTATCCTGTATGACAAAGCATGTGACAAGGTCATGTGTGTGGGTCCATCAGGGTTCCTGTTCTTTGCCTCCTCACTGCTTTTCTCCACTCTTCACCAGAGCAGTTCAGCTTTTATGTTTTGCATTCTGGACCTCTAGGTAAGATTTGCCTTGGGGCAAAAGAAAGTTTCTCCGTTGGTTTTTTTAAGTTTGTAAACCAGATACTCTAACCATCCTTTATCACAGATGAGGAAATGGGCGTTATTTCACAGATGAGGATGTTGTGTGGACAGGTGGACCCAGATTATCCTGGAAACAAAAAGAACGTCATGCTGATGAGTTGTGTGAGGTAGTGGAAGAGTTTGTAAAGATCAAGAGAATTAGCATGCTCTTCACAGATGGAGAGGTTGAAATCCTACATGACGAAATACTAAATAAGCTGCCATTATAACAGACAAGAAGATGAAGGTCTGATCTGTTACTGCATTAAAGCATCTTCAAAACCAGGCTAGCATAGCCATTCAATCTTACACGTTTGGGGAAAAAAGAAATACAATACCTTTGCAGGCAGCTTTGAACATCGGTTGAGGATGGTCAGATTCTTTGGTACTTTCTGAGTGCAATAGAAGGTCCCTTGTTTGCACTTGCTTTTCACTTCACACATCACACACAGAAGCTTTATATTCCTTCCAAAACCTTTGTGTTCCATCACGATAATTTTTGTTCATATGGCAAACTCTGTCACTTTTGTGTAAAACAAAGTCATGTATGTCTTTTAAATCATGCTTGGTTATTTAGTTGGCACAGGGTAAATAGTTGTTTGGGAGAGGAGCCGTCATTAACTGTGACTAAACCATTCATTGGAGAACAAACATGCACTGAGCTCCTGTTAATGTCCTTAGTGCTGACACATTGTTACAATCACTTCAACTTAATCACCTCATTTGTTCAAACTATGAAGATCCAAACTATGAATAGTTTGAATGAATGACTAAATGGATGAATTCATTTAACAAACCTTTTTTGAGCAGGTCTTTTCTGTGCCAGCCGAGTGACTTGATTTCTGAGATAACAGTATTATCTCAGAAATAGTACCTTTCCTCAGGCAGCTCTGCCTCGTGGCAGGAAAGGACAGACACACAGACAGTTACAATAAAGTGGGGCACATAGTATGATAGAAATATGTTTAAGGGAGTAGCCCAGAGAAATGTACTCTTTTTTTTCCCAAGGGATATTTATTTAGTGTCTCTGTGCCCTGTGTTGCACCAGACAGAGGCAGATAGCAGAGATCAAAATAGACATGGTATGTGTCCCCACGGAGTTGATACTTTAGGAGTAAGAGAGGAAGGAATTCAAACTCTCAAAGGTGAACAGTATAAAATTCCTGAGCAGGCTTTTGAAGGATGATGAAGAGTGAATCAGAAAGAGAAGGCAGCAAGTGGAAATGGGAGAACATTCCAGGTAGAGGAAACAGCTTGGAGTTCCCAGGGAGCCCCAGGTACTTTGAAGCTGTTGGAGTGGGAGGGGTTTCCAGAGCCCAAGTGGAGACCGTCTAGACCCGAAAGCATTTGAACTTCTTAATTCCCCTGTGTTTGCAGATTCTGGAATGGATTGAAGGCAAAGAGAGAAATATCAGAGCACTTCTGTCCACCATGCACACTGTGCTGTGGGCTGGGGAGACCAAGTGGAAACCAGTGGGCATGGCAGACCTGGTGACACCAGAGCAGGTGAAGAAGGTGTACAGGAAGGCGGTACTGGTGGTACATCCAGATAAAGTAAGTAGAACCGACCCTATCGTCCCGCCTGTCTGGTCCTTGATTTATTAGTTGATCGACATACATTCAAACAGCATACTTTCAATTTGCTGGTGATTAGCCTATTCATATGATAAAATACAGTCCATGGGCTAACATCGAGTATTTAAACAAATAGTTACACTTTATAAAGTGGGTGAAAAAATATCAAACTATATATTACAAATAACGGAATGGGGGCTTTGCTTAGAGAGGTAGGTGTAAGATTCACCACCAAATAATTTTCAGGGTCTCCAAGAACTTAACTATTTTTAGAAATGGGAAAATAGGAGCTTAGAAATATACAATCAATTGGAGATAGACGGTCATGAACCCTTGTCATTTGGTAGATACTTGTGGAGACTGGAGAAGAATCTTTTGCTGCCCAACAAGTTGTCCGTTGTCTACTCATTGACTGATTATTACTACCATATGTGAATTTCTAGGGGGTGGGCATTCTGGGGAGGTCATAGTAATTCGGGTCACATAGACTGGGCTGTAAAAAGAGAAATAGCCTAATAGAAAAACATTTCAATAATTTAGAGCCCACATATTAGCAGTGGAAGATTTAATATAAATAAATAAAATTTTATCTGTGGTATCTAATGCATATTTTGTTTTATCTATAGGCTACTGGGCAACCCTATGAACAGTATGCAAAGATGATTTTCATGGAGCTCAATGATGCCTGGTCTGAATTTGAAAATCAAGGCCAAAAGCCCTTGTATTAATTCATGAGCTTTTCCGTCTCTGCTACAGACCTGTGCTAATGCTTAGTGTATGTCACAATTCTGAGATTTTTACAGATGAACCAAAAACTCCAGTAACATGTATCCAGTACTAAACTGTTACATTACTTGTGAATTAATTCCTCATTGATAAGCAGTGTAGATGTTTGTTTTCTTGAGTCCCCACCATAAAAGTTCCAAAGCAGGAGAGGAACTTTTAGTCAAATGCCCTTGCGGAGTTACAACATTCCAGCCTGCCCTTTGGGAGCCTACTCAGCATATTGTGGGGAAATGGAAAATAGGCCACCAGAAGCAAAGCACCCATTTCATTGTCTGGGAATAGGATTAATGAGCAAAAGTTATGATAATAAGATTAAATGATAGATTTTAACTAATGGTTTTTAGATTTTCTTGGAAAGATGTAATTTGAGCAACAGCTTTATATAGACTCTAGGAACACAACCACCAAGTTTTTTTTTTTTTAATTAATAGAAATTTACTATGGTCTATAGCATAGTATTGTACATTCTTTTGGTCAAGAGGACTTGCACAAGAACTTGCACAAGAACTTGAATTATGAAAGTGATTATATTGCAATCCAGTGATTACCACCAACTCTTTCTGGATAAGCTGAAAATCAGTGAAAATGCTGGCTAAAGAAAATAGGGACTCTGAAGATGCAGAAATCTTCATTTCTGGTCAGAAAGTGGGGCTGCTACCTTCCTTTCCCTTTAGAAAACTGGTTGCTTAATTAAAAAGTCTTAATAACATGCGCTGTGTGATCTGAGAGAAACTTCTAATTTTGCCATAAAACTTAATGCTCTTCCTTTTGCTTAGCCAAGAAAATGTTCTTACCTTGTTGTAAAGCAGTGTGGCGCATTCACAAGTTACCAGGACCAATATCTAGTATGGACTCAGTGTCCTCTAGGTTTGCAAGTGGTTTCCAGTGGGGTTCATCGTTTTAAAAGTTTTTGGGGATCCACGGGGCCATCTGTGAAAGCAAAGCAAGAGTGAAACCTTTGCAGACTTCACACTGGTCAGCTAAGTTTTTTGGCTGTTTCTGATTTTAAGGGATAAGCAATTGTTATCCCGTGACTTTAGTAGATCTTTTTCGGTGCACATACACATGTGCTTAGTATATATATATATATATGCAAAGCAGACTGGCAAAAAGATTTCCATGCTAATTTTAAAAGGTTCATGCTCAATATTGTGAAAAGCTTTCAACAATTGTTTTTCAAAGACAATCATTTCTGTTTCTGTTTTAATTTTCTTGTGGCAAACTGTACTGGAAAAGCAGCATGTCAAAGATGCTTTATGTTCTATAGAGAACTCTCTTTTTCTTTTCTTTTCTTTTTTTTTTTTTTTTTGGTTAAAAGAGTTCATTTTTTACTTTACCTTTTACTGACAATGTGAACTTGCAAAAAACAAAAAAATGTTCTTTTTAAATATACAGCTGTAAACTGTCCAAGATAACCATAACAAACTAGTTGTTATTTATTAACGTATTATAAAATAATGTTTGATCCAGTATGTGCTTGTCTTATTTAAAATTGGAATGTGAGACATGTTGCTGTGACCTGTTTTTTTTTTCTCATTCACATTTGTAGATATTGTGTGAACTACAGTATATAATGATAATAATTAAAAGGATATTATGTGAATGTCACGTGCATTTTGAAATGATAGAACTATATTAGCTTTGTATCATGTTTGGATAATTCACCAATATTCACAGTTTAAAACATCATTAAACATTTTGTAATTAGCAATGAGAAAAAAAATCTTACTTAAATTTGGGTTCTCCACCTCTTTCCGGATACATTATAACTCTGGATCCCTGTTTATCTCAAAACCCTTAACATGTGCAGACCAACAGGTTTTTGCATTCCTTTTAAATATCTGATTGTGACAGAACTTCTTGTTGATCAGATTCACCATTTCATTCATATTTATTGTAATATATTTTTGTTTTGTAAATATGTTACACACAACAAAATGTGATTGGTCTAAAATATTTGTAATGTATATTAAAAGGCTCAAAAATATTTGTAGACACCTAAGTTATTTTGGCACTCATAGCAATGTAATAACAAACTTGAATTGCACCTTTCCACATGATTCACATTTAAGAAAAGTTATGGGGAAAGAACATGAAAAGCATCTAATACATTTGTACCAAAATATAATCTGACAGGAGTTCTGAATTTATACTCTGACCACCCTCTCTGCCACCCTTGCCTCCATGACTACACACACTTTGATCATGTTACATGAATACTGCATTTCAGAAGGAATCAGCATAGAAATCCTGGTCTCCTAGTTAGAATATTCATGGATTTTTCAAAGCTGCATTTTTATACTGAGGCAGAGGGATTGGTCCTGGGAATCTGGGACTTTGTCATAGAAAACATTTTAGTTCTTTTAGGACAGAAGCAGCATGTTCATTTAGAAGCAGAGGTTGCAAATCAAAATCATTTGAACCATTCCTGTACTGTCTGTGTCTGCAAGTTGGATCCTAATGCTGCTGATAAAACACCACTGTTTAAGAAATGAACACAAAAATTGAATTCCAGAAATAGTTAAAACAGCAATTGTCCAGTTTCTCCACTGGAAACATCTATGGGGAATTTAGATCAAGTAAACAGGTTTTGTTTGTTCTAAAGCTAAACCGTGCTGTTTGGGTATAGTACTGTGTTTTCCCAAAAATAAGGCCTACCCGGACAGTCAACTCTAATGCGTCTTTTGGAGCAAAAATTAATATAGGACCCGGTCTTATTTTACTATAACGTAAGATCCGATCCTATATAATATAATGCCAGGTCTTATATTAATTTTTGCTCCAAAAGACACATTAGAGATGATTGTCCGACTAGGTCTTATTTTCAAGGAAACAGTAGCACAGCATTGGTTTGAGACCAGAAGACTGGGTTGGAATCGGTTTTTTCACTTACGACTGTCATACTGGGCGAATTTCTTAAAGTTTCTAAGTCTTAATCTTATCACCTGTAAAACAGATAATTCTAACAACCCTGCAATGGAGAAATTAGGCATTTGTATATATAAACTGCCTGTTATTAAATGGATACTCACTAAATAGGAGTTATCGTTACAGTCAATAAGACAAAGTGTATCACTGCAGGTCAGTATGGGAGCTGAATTACATTGTTGTGGGAAGTGGATAACATGAGTAGGAAAAGGCAACCAGTTGGCTCTGATTTCTGCCTCCTTGGGCTGACAGAGCTATCTGTGTAAAATGGCAGATTTGCACTGTAGGTTCTATAAAGGGAATGGCTGTATGAAAAGAAGTACTATTTGAGAGTTAGGAAGGAAAACTACCATTGACTGATTTCAATAGTGTTGCATCATACTTGCATTTAACTTACGCACATCCAACCCCAGTGCAGATGTGATGTCACTGCATCTATCTTTCATGCACAGCCCTAGGTACTATTCTATATATTCATTTTCTCATTTAATTTTCAAGTTCTGAGAGGTAGGTTTTGTAAATCATACCTCAGGAAATGGAAGCCTGGAGAGGGTTACCCAGAGTTGGTGTTTGAGGCTAGATTTTTCCTGTAGGATAGGGAGAAATGATACTATATTTGGTGAACTTCATTAATATTTGTTAATTCAACAAATATTGTGTGTATACTGTAGGATATAAATATGTTTATAAGGAAAAATCGAATAAGTGGATTTGATTGCCCTGTTAAACATAAGGGGCCATTATTTCTAATTACTACAACAGTTTCTGCCTTCCTGGAACTTCAGATCTACTGTGGGGGACAATACAAATGCTAACCATCTGACTTCAGAGGTGAACTGTTTTGGGCTTGATCTCAGCTTCCCTACTCACTAGCTACTCTCTGAGCCTTAGTTTTCTCATCTGTAAAATGGAGATAATAAAATCGAGTTTATAGTGTGAGAGAATTGAATGCAAGGAGAGACTATAAAAATTTATTTGAAGTCACTGTAGTTCTAGGCAGCATGAGGACAGAGTCTCAGACATCAAAGTAACACACTGATGGCCAGGTGGGGATAGGGTTCAGCCTCTGAGATTTTACTTTCTGTTTGTGGTGACTCTTATTTTTGAGGAAACATGGAGTGGGTAAGTGGATGAACAATTTTTCGTTGCAGCATCTGGCAAGAGAAAAGCAGATGTTCTAAAAAGATGATTAAAGCCTCAGGCAAGATGGCAATTTTTCTCTTTAAAGTGTTTAATAAACTGAAACTGGAAAGGACAGCTGGTGTGGGCAGAAAACTTGTTGGAGACCAATACGGGCTCTGCATTTTTCTGATTCTGGACATTATCCACCTGCAAACACCTCTTTTTCTTTTCACCATCTTTAGTTTCTTCCTGCGAAGCTTAAGGCATTCAAACCAAGCTGTTCCTCTGAAGTAATGTCACTTTTCTCCAAAATTTCCTTTGTGTGGGACTGGCCTCAACTTGACATGGAAGCCTCGAGCAAACCTTTATATCTGATTTTCCAGATCCTTGCTGGATGATTGGGAATGGAAGGGAAAATGGGCTGATTTGACTCCATAGGCAATCCACATCGATCAGTGAGAAAAACACCTTAACTTCCTCATGAGAACAGCTTAGCACTAGAGCAAGGGAGCTGAAAAAGACAGGCTTTCGGTGTTTGGGTGAAAGGGAGTACCCCGAGAGCTTTAACAGGTATTAGAATAGGATACTCAAAATAGGGAAGGCAGTTCTCCACTATCTTGAATAGATTGCAGGCAACGGAGTGCAGTGTAATTCTGGATCTCCACGGGTCGGCAGTGAGTCAGGTATTAGCAATACAGTTTTTAATAAGTTCTTTCCATCTGTGAGGAGAAATGAGAGGAGCTAGAAAAACAAACTCACAGGTAGTTAAGCATGTGTTGAGACAATAATACTCTCAGTGTACAGTTTTGAAAAAGTAAACCAAGTGGGGATCCTGAAAGGTGGTGAGAATTTGTGCCTCTCAGGTAGTTAGAACCCGGGTTCCCACGTATCTCAATCTTTCAGTCTTGTTGAAAATTAAGAAAAATGCAATAGGAGAGGGGCAGCACCGTTCCGTGGAGTAGTTCTCGGCTAGAACGAGGGGTAAGTAATCCAACCTCAAAAGAGCTATGTGCATCAGGCAAGTCCTACTCTTTCTGAGCCTCTTTCCTTAAAGGTCGAATGAACCAGATGGTTTTTAAGTTCTCTTCTAGGCTGTTCCTAACAAGACAAAACTCCATTCCCTGGAGGGAAGTAAATACAAAACGGCTGTCTGAGGAGGGCTCAGAACCTAGGAGACGGGATTGCGGCGCAAACGGGATTGCAGGGCAAGCCCAAGAAAGAGGACCAGTAGGCAGGATGATAGAGCTCTGCGAGTGGGGGCGGAGCTATGGGCGGGCTGGGACGCGGCCGTGCGTGTCGGGGGCGGGGCTCCGAGTGGCGGGGCGGGGCTTGGGGCCGACAGGGCCGGGGCTCCGAGTGCAGGGGGCTGATCGGCACCCGCAGGGGCGGGGCACCGTGTGGGCGGTGTGGGGAAGATGGGGCGTGGCAGGGGCGGGGCTCTGAGTGGCTGGGGCGGGCTCGGGACCCACGGTACAGTCCTGGGTGGGGGCCAGGGCTGTGGCAGGAAGCCGGAAGCAGCCGCGGCCCCAGCTCGGGAGACATGGCGGGCATTAAAGGTATATCGGTGGTCCCCGGCTCGCTAGTCCTGCGGTGGGGGTCGCCACCTTCTCCCCGGGCTAAGCTTGGAGCTGCGCTTTCAGCGCGTGGGCGACGAGCGGCCTTCCCCCAGACTCGCCACGCGTCCCGCCCCTCCAGTGGGAATGCGCTCTCGCGTTCCCTTCGCCCCTTGGGATGCGGGTGGAGGGGTGTTTGGGGAGCCTTTTTGTTCTTTTTGCAAGGCCACTGGCCTTCACACTCGCCTAGCACTCCGGGACCCTCCAGGCGGACCCCTCTCCAGGAACGATGGCTGCTTGGGAGACCTGGGCCAGCCCCCGGAGCATCATCTCGGCTCCTCCTCAATTCCTCGCGGCGTTCTCCCCCCGCCCCACTTCTTGCCGAGTTTTTAACAAGGTTCCCACTTCCTGACATGTCCACCCTGAGGCCTCTCCTTTCTTGTCCTGCCACTCCGCAGTTTCCCATTGCTTCCAGAGAAGCCATTGTCTCCAGTGTTCTAGGCTTTGAGGCACTTAATCCTCTTGTTCGTGATGATTTTTCCAATTGGGCAGAGTTGACTGCAGGCGGGTGTCAAAAGAAAGCGCCCAGAAATGCTGTATTTGTCATAACTGTGGAGGGTAGATTAGGTGGAATTTTATCGCAACTTTCATGTATGGACAGACAGTGGTGTTTTGCAGTATGTAGATTTGGAATGGTGCAGTTGATAAAAAGGGGGTATCAAGAACACCACTTCCCTTATCTGTATTCCGTCAGAGGAATGGAGAATGACTGGTGGGAGAGGTTATTGGAAGGCTTCCTGTTATTTTGGGAGGAAACCATTGGATTTCTATCTTTTGAAAAGAGTAGCGTAACTTGTGTCTCTCCTCTTTGGAATGCCTGTCCTCTTCGAAATTTGAACCCAAAGCTCTTCCTTCTCCTGTTCGTCAACCTGCTATAAACATGTATACAGTATATTTACACACATGTATGTAATTATGAAATTTACTTGAGTGTGTGAGCCTTTAGCCACAGACCCATTTTATCATGATTTCTGGCTGACTTTTATATTCAACATCAGGTTGATAAACATAATTTACTTGGACAGTGCCCAGTGTATAATATCGCCATTTGAAGCCAATGCAGGAAACAGCTGACAAGTAGGATCTCAGTATTGGACTGTGTTCAGCCATGCCCAGAAACTATGAAATAATGATGTTTATGTGTACATGTGTTAGAAATTGTGATGTAGTAAAAAGCAAGTTAGGCTATGAAGTAGAAAAGCACTAAGGGAAAGAAGCATTTTGCAGATAATTCAACTTGTGTTGAGAGACTACTATCTGCCTGAGACTAGGGATAAACATAAATGCGAAGTTACCGCTGGGTGACAGAGTTGGAAATAATTACTATGTAAGTGTCTAAGTTGTGCTCAGATATAGTGAGAGCACAAAGATGGCGTGGGTTGCATTGTGTGCCCCAAATAGATATGTTCTAATTCCCCAGTACCTGTCAATGTGACCTTATCTGAAAATAGGGTCTTGGCAGATGTAATCAAGTTAGGACGATGTTGAATTAGCATGGGCCCTAACCCAATGACTAGTGTCCTTATGAGAAAAGGACATGGAGACATACAGGGAGAACATATAAAGACAGAGGCATAAAGGACAGTGATGCAGCTGCAAGGCAAAGAGCACCAAAGATTGCCAGCAACCACCTGGAGTTAGGAAGAGGACAGGAAGGAATTTTTTCCTTCGAGTCTCCAGAGCGAGCATGGCCTTTCTGACACCTGGATTTCAGACATCAAACCTCCAGAACTGTGGGAAAATACATTTCTGTTGTTCTAAGCCACCCAGTTGATGGTATGTTGTTAATAGCAGCCCTATTAACTTAATGCAGATGGGATCACTTAACCCCTCTCCAGAAAGTAAGAGGACCATTTCTCCACAAGAGGCAATCCTTGCATTGAAGCTGAAAGGATCAATAAGGCTTCACCTACTAGGATGAGGGAAGGGCAGAGTTTATTCCAAATGGAGAGAAGAGCATGTAACATAGGGCAGGGGGCATGAAAGAGCACACTGTCCTCTCCAGGAGCTTCAGCCATGTTAGTAAGACTGAAACTTAGTGGGAGAATGGCGAAGTTTGAAGCTGGAAAGGCACTGAGGCTCAGACCACGATGCACCTCAAGTGCCAGAACAACTTGTAGGCTGTGAAAGCAACTGCGAAGCAATGACACCAGCTTTATATATTTGAGAGGTCACTGTCTACTGTGTGGAGGGTGGATTGGAAGCGGTGAATAGGGGTAGGTATGAGATGATAAGGGCCTGCACTAGGGCAGTAGCCAAGGGTTGAAGAGAAGAGGGTGGGTGTTTTAGTCCTCAGAGGTGTAACAATTTATTGGGAAGTTCAAGGTACCAGCAGATTCGATGTCTGTTGAGGGCTTACTTCCTGGTTTGTAGATGGCCATCTTCCTGTATCATCACATGGTGGAAGGGGTGAGGGAGCTCTCTGGGGTCTTTTTTATAATGGCACTAATTCCATTCATGAAGGCTCTGCCCTCATGACCTAATTACTTCCCCAAAGCGTAATACCATCCCATTGGGCATTAAGATTTAACATGAATTTTGTGGGGCACAAGCTTTCAGTCCATAGCAGTGAGGTCTGAGAGATTGAGTCACCTTGACTTGCTAATTTTCTGGAAGGCAGAGTGCCGTGATGGTGTTGGTATTTCAAGATAGAACCTTCAAAGGGAAGAAGTGTGTGTTTGGGAGAAAAAGTTGGGGATGTTTTACACATGTTGAATTTGAGGTCCTCGTTGGCTACTCAGGTGGAGAAATCCAGATTGGAGCTGGAAGTGCAACACCTATGTGGCCGGGCCCTTGTGGTCCTGGGGAGCTGTGGGTTGAACGCAATGTCTCAGCAAGCGTGTAGAGTGAAAAGAGATGAAATTGAATTCCTGGTCAGCTCCAACTTTAAGAGATGGTAGAGGATGCGATTCCTGAAAAAGGCAAAAAAGGACTGAAAAGAATCAACTGGAAGATACAGTTGTGAACCTAGAGAGACTGCTGTTACAGACCAGAAAGGTCTGCGGTTCTCTGCTTTGAAAGGTGTCCTGGAGGAGGGAGTAATGCAAATGGTCAGGCACAGGGAGGGGACAAAGCCAACCTGGAAGAGATCCTCTGTCTTGAAATAATAGGTAAAAGCTTAACTTTGTGTATTTTTCTTTAAAAAGTGACATGCACCAAATGAAAAAAATATATAAATTAAAATTGTCAGTCCTTCCTTGTCCCCTAATATCTTCAAACTTCCAGATGTCTTTAAAAAGCACCTTGACATCTTCCTATAAAACAGTACCCACCCCCAAATCTCCTCTTAATGTAAAAAGAAGCAATGAAAATGCTAATTAGTTTAATCAGTGAGTAATTTTGAATGTTACAGATTTTTTCAGAAGGAAATTTGGGTAATATAGTGTCCTATGCTTCTGATTTATATCTCTATCAAAGAACATTGTGAAAATGAGCATCGATTAACATTTACTTATTAAGCCCCTTTTTTTGTCAAGCACTTTACATAGATTATCTCATTTAATTTCCATAAGCTTCCTCTTAAGGTGGCACCATTATCCCCATTTTACACATGAGAAATCAGATTTAAAGAGGTTCAACGTCTACCCAGGGTCACACAACCAGTCCTTGGCATAGAAGGTTTGAACCCATGTTGGTGACTCAGAGCTGAAAATTTTTAAACAACTCTGATATTCTGTTTCTCACTTAGCAGCATAAGGACAGATATGTTCCTATCTCCTCAGAGACTAATGCCCTACAGATGCTGGAAATAAATATTTTATTCAGTAATTGAGAATCATTTTCTGTGAAGATAGTCTCCAAATACTTGAAGTTTGGGGAGTCAAAAATGATCAAAGGGTATACATTACAGGGAGGCAGTTTTGCATATAATTTAAGGAAAGAGGTTTTTCAATCTTCAGAAACTGTCAGAATGAAATGACAGTTTCTGCTTCAGGCAGTGGTGAGTTTCCCTTCACTGGATTTGTGGTAGACTGGCTGGCTGGCTGCTTATGACAAATATAGAGAGAATTCATACATTAGATATGGGTTGAGTACTGGAAATGCTGAGACCTTTCTCCACCTAAAAAATTTAAAATTGGTGGACAGAAGCAGTGATCTGCTAATCAAATGTATTATCAACTAATGAAATAAGTAAATTACATTTGCTTAAATTTGGGATCTTTTATTCTTTTAATCAAAATTTTTATTGAGATAAAATTCACATACCATGGAATTAACCTTTTAAAGTGTTAAAGTCTGTGGTTTTTAGTATATTCATAAACTTGTGCAACCATCGCTACTATCAAATTCCAGAATATTTCTTTACCTCTAAGAGAAACTCTGTACCCTTAGTGGTTGTTCCCCATTCCTCTCCTCCTTCCCCAGCCCCTGGCAACCACTGATATGGAACCTCTAACTCTTGGTTTTATTTTTCACAGCTCTTGTGTTATTATCCTTCAGTGGGGCTATTGGACTGACTTTTCTTATGCTGGGATGTGCTTTAGAGGATTATGGGTAAGTTACTGGACAAACACTGTTCTTTTTGTATCTTTGTCACTATTTTGTGTGTGTGTGTTTGTGTGTCATGGGTGTTAGAGAGTTTGGTGGATTTAACACTAAGCTCTAACCAATGAGTTAGAGAAGCCCAAATTATGAACCTAATCCCTTCATGGGTCAGCTGTACTTGTACAGAGAAAAGCTCTTTTAAAAATTGATGTCTTCATTTAATAAGCATTTCTTGAACACCTACTCTGGATCAGCTGAAGATACAAGAAGGAAGACACACAGTGCTGTCCTCAAGGAGCTCACAGTTCTAGTTGTGAATGAGAGACAGGTAAACAATCCAATTAGTAAGGTAACAGCTATAGTGGAGATATGTGCAAAGTACAGTGAGAGTGTTGAGAAAGTCCATCAGAATTTCCCTGGGAGATCCGGGGAGGGCTGTATAGAAGTTTTCTTTAAGCTGAGACTTGGTGGATAAATAAGAGTTTATCAGTCTGGTGAGTTGGGGAGGGCATTTCAGGCAGAGGGAACATTCAACAAATTTCTTTAAGTTAATTTTAATGCCATCTGGAGGTGGTAAATTATCTCATATTTATAACGTACATATATAGACACACATAGACAGACACAAACAGACCTTTTGATCATGAGAAAAACTCACTAGTTTATAAAAGAACAGTTGAATCCAATTTTTGTTTTGGAGGCATTTACAATTTATATTGTCAATGTAAGAAATGTCCAGATCTTAGAGAATATTTATAAGAGTTTATTTGAACCCAAACTGCTAACAGTTGCTGGGAAACAAGATCTCAAATACTTTGGAGAATGACAATTTTGCAGTTTCTTTTATGTGTTTGAAATTAAGGAGGGAATGTAAGGAAGATTACATGAAGGCAGGAGAAAGCAAAGCGGGAACTGGATTACAGGACAGTTAACAAGATTATGTGCTTTCTTGAGGGTGGTTATGCTTATTTCAAGGGTATGTTAACCTAGAGCACAGAAAAATGGACAGGACTTGCTTAAGGTAACAATAAACTTTTCACTAAAGAAATTATATGCCTAGGGTCTGACTACCCACCATGACCTGCCCACGTAGGAATTTATGATCATATCACCCTGTGAGGTTACTTTCCGTAGAACCCCTTTCTCATCCATAATATCTAGCATTGACAAGTCAAGTTCCAAATGACCTTCCCACATTTAAAATAAGGACAGCTGTTTTCAATATTTCAGAGAATTGGTTTGCCACCTAAATGACATTATAGGTTGATCCATTTATCTAAATCCTCTTTTTCAGGCATCAAAAAAACAGTTAAATACACTTTCTATTCATTCTGCTGTAAGTTTATGGTTGTGGGTATGTCAGGTAACAGCTGAGTCTATTCCACACCTCTTCTCCAATCTGTATCTGTTTCCTCACTGGTACAATAAGGGCTTTGACCTACAGAATCTCTAAAAGCCCCATCCAACAATATTGTTTGGTGATTCTTGAAATACACCGTAATTCCTCTAATTTAAAATTAGGAGTCCAAACTCAGTGTTTCTGTCCTGAGTCTCTTCATGAAGGGCACTTTCCTTTCTTGCTTTTTGGTTAACCTTCCTGCCCTCTTAGATGTATGCTGAAATGGGAAGCTTTCATTATGGTGGGGCTTCACCCCAACTCCTGCTCAGAGGTTCTGGCTATCTGGTGGATCTGTGTTATCAAGGCATTGGGGTGATATGCATTATTGTGTGTGTATATAAAAATGGGTGGAGACTATGCCTTTACCCCCCTGTCAGGGAATGAAACATAATAAATGTCTAACTGATGGAGAAAAATATTTTTAAAGCTTTTATAGAGAAAATGTAGTTGGAAATAGAAAAAATGTAGTTGGAAAGCAGATGGTAATTTTTAATAAATGCAAAACATTGAAATTTGAGAAGAAAATAGCTTTTTTTTGCATTACAGAGTTATTGTGAGCCCTTGTAATAAAGATTAGAATGTATGTAAAGTTTTCACTAATACGCGTATGTATTTTCATGTCTTCCAAACTTAAAATCCATTTATTATTTTGTTCATTCAGTAATATTAATGAAGCACCTCATTATAGGCCCTGGAGATACATGGTGATTGATTAAGACAGATCAGATCCCTGTTCTCACAAACAAGGAAATGTCAGATGGGAATAGGTGCTAAACAGAAAGTTCAGAGGGTGATGTGCTCAAGGGTGACTCGAGGCATTTAAAATGAATGGTCAGGATAAACTGCTCTTAGGAGGAGACCTCTCAGCTTATACTGTGTGATGAGAGGAGCCAGCCAATGAGGAGATCAGGGGATGGAGTATTCTAAGCAGGATGGGCTAAGTGTGTTTAAGAAACCTGAAAGAAAGCTGATGTGACTATAGATTAAGTGAATGCAGGGAAGATGGCACAACATGAAAGAAATGTTAACCAGATCATGTAAGACTTCGTAGACTAGGGCAAGGAACCTGGGTTTTATTCTAATCCACTGAAATGTTTCCAACATGCAGACACTCAAAACAGCTTTATTGAATTAGCATGTGCAGCGCACTGAACTAAGTTCTATAGGGAAAGCAAAGATGTCTAAGTGAAGCTTCTGTCCTTAAATTACAGCTCAGTAATAACAGAAAATAAAGGTTCTAGTTTATACATCGTGTAGTTGTTTCTGACCACAGTGTCAGCTATCTACCTCTTAAGGGACTGGTCATTTTTAAATATCAGTACTTCTTATCTGCTAGCATCAGCTTATGTGCTAGTATTGACAGTTGAATAAGTAGTTTTTGACCTAGACATGTAAAATAATATTAACTTTAAAACAGTAGACTGTCTTAACTGTAACTTTTCTTTTTGCATTTCTTCTGGATCCAACCAACAGTGTCTACTGGCCCTTGTTCGTCTTGATATTTCACGCCATCTCTCCCATTCCCCATTTCATTGCCAAAAGAGTGACGTATGACTCTGATGCGACGAGCAGTGCCTGTCGGGAACTGGCATATTTTTTCACCACTGGAATTGTTGTTTCTGCCTTTGGATTTCCTGTTATTCTTGCTCGTGTGGCTGTGGTAAGTTTTGTTCTCTATTGTTTTGCCCAGTAGTCGCTGAGTTTACTTCCAAGGCCTGTGTCTGGAACCACAGTTTCATTTTCATTTCTTAGACTTAGTACTCAAATCAGAGGTTGTTTTCAGTTTCTCTAGTGCACATTTTAGGTCTACCTATCAATATCTTGGCCATGTTTTCAGAATGCTTTCTTTGTTTCTCTGGCAACGTTTAGCCAGACCAAGTGATTTCTTGTTTTTTCTGCTTTAAGCTATTTTTTTGAATTGTTCTCAAATCCTTGCCTCTTATCCTAGGGCAATCCACAGAGACTACAATAGCAAATCTAAATGGCTCCTGATCACCCAATTCCAATGTGCATGTGTTGGGGGGGGGGGGGAGTTTCCCCTACACCACCACCGAGAACTGTCTACCCAGAGACAGCCTCAAGTTAAGGTCTCAGTCCCACAAGACTGCTCTCCGTCTCAGGTACCACTCGAAAGTCCAGGTTGTTACCTGTGCTTCTGACCGACTAGCTATAGATCAGAGCTTCCCATGACCTTCTCCTTGGGTTTGATTGATTTGCTCGCAGAACTCAGGAAACTGGTTTATTCACTAGACCACCAGTTTAGTGTCAAAGGATATGACTCAGGAACAGCCAGATGGAAGAGATGCCTATAGGCTAAGTTATGGGGAAAGGGTACTAAGCTTCCATGTCCTCTCCGAACGCACCACCCTCCCCAAATCACAAAATCACCAACCCAGTGTTCTCCAAATCCCATCCTTTTGGGTTTTTTTGGAGGCTTCATTACATAGGCATGATTGATCAAATCCTTGGCTGTTGATGACTGATTCAGTCACCAGCTCCTCTTAGTTCCCCAAAGGTCAGGAGGGTGGGACTGAAAGTTCCAAACCTTTAATCACAGCGCTTGGCTTCTCTGGAAACCATCCCTCATCCTTAGGTACTTTCCAAAAGTTGCCTCATTAACATAACAAAGGTAACCTTTATCCTTCTGGTCACTTATGGAATTTCAAGTGTTTTAGGAGCTCTGTGCCAAAAAGGAGAGGAAGATCAAATATGCATTTCACAACAGGCATATGTTGAGGGGCAACTGTTAACTACTAGAAGATACAATGAGTAAGATGACATCTTCATATCCAATATAAAAATTTTCCTTTTGTCTCCAAAACACAAATTCTGGGTATAAATCTTTTCTTTGATGTTCACTGTCTTCCTACTATTTATTTTTATTCCTCCCAATTAACATACTGTTTCAATTTTGTGAAACTCTTATTTGGGGCATTGAATACCAGATATGCACAAGTCTTATTTATCCATTCAGTAGATATCTTTAGAACATATGTTATTAGTAAGACACCAGGAATAAGAGGCAGATACTGTCTCTGCTCCCAAAGAGCACAGAAAGTAGCCTGATGGGTAAGTATAGAATAAATGTACTATGTGTAACAATTAAAACGTGATCAGAATGCCTTTGAAACAACAAGAGAAATTCCAACTGGCATTTGGTGTGGTTTTTGATAAATAGGATTTTGATTAAACTAGAGAAGGCTATTAAATGGAATGGCACCCAAGTGTGAAAAAGCAAAATGTGGAATAAAGAACAGCAGTCCTATATGATGGAGCAAAAAGAAGTGGTTGAGATTGAGGGTAGGGAGGCTGATGACACCTTATTTGAAGGGTCTTTAATGTTGTGCCAGTTCGAACTCTTATCTGGATAATGGAGAAACATTGATGGTTTTTGAATGCAAGATTGTCATGAGCTTATTCTTCTTATGTCTCAGACTAAGTACTTCTTAAGTTTTGCTCTAAAGAGTTCTATTTTCAGCCTTGGATACTGCATCACATTTTATGAAGTGACTTTGATGTGTTCTGTTGGTTAAATTAAAACAAAAAATGCCCACTAGAGGGTGCTGTCATCCCCAACGGTGCCTCTGTAAAATCATCTCCCACACCCAAAAAGCTGTTTTCATTTGCATGCAGGTTATTTTTCAGTCTTTTTTTTTTTTTTTGTCTGATAGAGAAACAAACCAATCCATAACTCTCCAATTCCTATTTTCATGAAAGAAGGCAATGTGTACTGAACTTTCAGTACCCAATGTTGTAATTGGACTCATTATAATCTGCTGCATGTATTTTACTTAAGGCAATCATTGTGTAGTGAAAACAACTAGAGAAATATGTCTAATGGGGAAAATGTTAAGGATGATACTAGACTTAATTAACAAGTATCATGAAATAATTAGACTAATTACTGAATAGTTCACTGTCTCCTGCCTGTTACATTAAGCCTTTTAGCAGCTTTGTGTAATATTTCATTGGATGTTTCTAATGCAGAAAATAACAGATTTGTAAAGAGCACAATATGAAGAAAGTAAAGATTTAATTTTCTTTTCTTGTGTTTCAGATCAAATGGGGAGCCTGCGGCCTTGTGCTGGCAGGCAATGCAGTCATTTTCCTTACAATTCAAGGTTTTTTCCTTGTATTTGGAAGAGGAGATGATTTTAGCTGGGAGCAGTGGTAGCAGTTTATTCTGATAAAATGCATTTAATTTCTTTAAAATTATACTATATGTATGTGTGTGCACATGTGGCCTTTGACTATGAATTTCAATATGCTGGGTTTTTTTTTAGTTTTTTTTTTATAGCTTTATATCATGTTCACATTAAGGAGGATTACATGAGAAAGAGATTAATTATATTCCCAGCAAATAGACCACTCCATTTATTCAATTTGAATTATGTTATTTGGCTGTTTCTATAGTCATGGTGCTCTCAGAAAATATATTAACACAGTCTTGTAGACAGCTGCTCACATATGCAATGCATCTACATCTTCTGCGTGGGGATGTGCTTGGGTAGGACCAGGTCTCAGTTCTGCCCAGGACTTCCAAGACACACTTGTGGCCCAGAGAGGCAGAGGTGGTTCCTTCTTTGTGTGGTGGACCCTTGCTTCTCAAAGTGTGGTCCACAGATAGCATCAACATCTCCTAGGAGCCTATTACAAATGCAGGACCTGAGACCCCAGCCCAGACCCAGTACATTATGATGAAATCGCATAAGAAGTGCTGTCATAGAGGAATAAGCATCACATCGTTTCCTTTTCTTTCCCTTGGCTGAATCACTTAACCTCTCTGGGTGTTAGCTGCCTATTTGTAAAAATTGTTTCATCTCCCCTCATGTTGAGGCCTAGTTCACACTCTTTGTTATTTGTGAAATGTCCCACCTGTAAGATACAGGCTGTTGCTCATATTTCTGAAGTGTTGGCAGTAGATAACAGCTCTGCCTTCTCACTGTCTGAAAGGCAATGGCTGTCTTCACAGTGCTAGGGGAACAGAATAACCCTGGAGCTCCACTGGGGTGCGAGGAGTGGGGAGGCCAGGCTGGAACCAGTTCCTGAGACCCCAGGAGCTGCTTTAGCAGGATGGAGAAGAATAGCTAGGTAATTCTGCTTCATTTCCCTTTATAATCTGACACTTCTGTCCCGCTCCCTTCTCTTTCCACCCCCCGCCCCCCAACACACACACACACACACACACACACACACACACACACACACACACACACACTCCCAGCAGTTCTGATGTTCTGATTTGCTCTTACTCTTTCATGACACTGGCATCTCCTTTCTGTAGACATGGAACCAAGTAAGCAAGCAGAGGGGGAGCTGCTTAATTTTACTTATATGTTGATATGCTTGTCTTTCATGTCCTGTAGCACTTTATATAAAACACTTTAGCTACTTCTAAATGAATCATTAGGATACATGTCATGATGGACCTTGTAATCACAGTTTTTCTAGTTCAACTTTATGTCCAAGACCTGTTGATAAAGGGAGATACGGGAAATAGAACCACTTGATCAGAATATAAGCAATGATCTTAAAGTATTGTTACTATGTGATAAGTGACATACATTCAAAACACTGAACCCTTGAAGTTTGTAATCTGAGTAATTAGCACACTCCTTCATATTCTGGAATGATGCTGGGAACAGGAGAAGATAAAAGTGATACCTGAAAGGACAATAAGCCAAGTTATATTTTGACGTTGTGCATGATTTTTTGTTTTCAATGTTATATGTACATATAGAATTATTAAAGTTGTTCCAATATTTATATTAGACAAATTATATTGACACTTTATGATTTTAACCAGCATTTTTAATTACACTTGCACTTATTGTATTGAAATAAATTGTACTTTTAACACAAAACCAGAGTTTAATTTTAAAAGTCCTCATTCTGATGTAGTCTTACTTAAAAGACAATGAAAAAATGAGAATTTCTTGGTGTTCTAAAATGGGCAGTTTGAGCAATAATCTGTCCTGCAATAGAATAATAGCAATAAGTTTTAAGATCCCATTTTGAATATCTAGTTGGTTTGTAATAGCTCTTGTTTCCTAGAATGGGAATAGTGTTTAATTTATACTATTTTTTGCAAAAAAAAAAAAAAAAAAAATGTCTTTGTTGCTTATACACATTTCAAATAACCAAGGTAGCCTTAATGTGTAGCCTTAAATCTTTGCCTCTTGACTGTATTTTCAGAATAATGTAAAGTACTTGCATATAGATTATTTGTAGCTATTTCCTATTAATGGAATGATTTGTTGAAGTGGTGGATTTGGGGATTTGCTATGTGTCTGAATACAGAAGACCTTTGTTCTGAAGTGCCTACGTTTCACTTAAGTAATAAACGTCAATAGGAAATACTGCTACATATGAAAGTACAATACAAAAGTTGCATCTTGGTGACAAAAATGTTGGACATTTTTTTCCTTTTAAATTTTTATCATTTTCTATATACCATAAAATATATTTGGGAGATTCAAAGCATATTGATTACGGTCTCAAGCTGAGATTACACATAAAGAATTGCTTATATGTAAGTAGTCTTATGAAGGTATTATTCTCTATCACATTCCAAACAACTGGCTTATAGGTAGACTTTGAAACACTTTTCTCACAGAAACAATATTATGTATTAGTGACTGAGTCCCCAGGCTAAGCCTTCAGTGGCAGACTAAACCCTAATGTAGCTGACCTACAGTACTCGAGGTACCTGCCTGAGATTTGAGTCTTGGAAACAGGTTAGTGTCAACCGTGGAGGCAGGAAAGTATAAATTTCGACATCTTTTCCAGAGATCAAAGTCTTTCTTAGGTCAGTTTTAGCAGCCCTTTCCATCCCCTAACCCCTTGGGGTCCAGATATACTCCTGTGAGGTTTGCTGGCCTCCTCTCCTGACTGGGGAGCCATCCTCTTAGCTTACCCCACCTTCTAAATGAGGTTCTTCATATTCCAAACTCATCCAGCTTTCTACTCTTACCAATCAGTTTTCTTAGCATAGCTGATATCATGTGATAAGAAGAAAGCAATCTGACCCAACTCCTTTCCAGAAAGAATGAATGACTTGGGATCATCTTCCCCAGTACATCTGAAACTCACCCGTCCGTGCATTGTGCAATCATCACACAGCGCTGCCGCCTTATTTTTACAAGGGCGTGCCTCGGCACCCAATGACTTTCACAGAAAATGGCAATGTTCCAAAGTAAAGTGGAAAAAGCATTCCAGCAATTTATAGGAAAGGATGAGACTATCTTAGAACAGGGTAACACTGCCATAGCTCTTCCTCAGGGTGAGTTTCAGCTGGTCCTACTTTTCATAGTTGTTTCTTTTCCCTAGGAACCCACAGATTTTTTTTTTTTATAGTCTCCTGAAGAAATCTTTACCTTTGAGATATCTTCTTGATGAAGACTGAGTGTAGCTGAAATGTTTCATGAATAACATTCCTTATTCTCTCAGGGATGGCTAGAAAAGACAATGTGTTGACAAGGATATGGAAAAAAATGAGCCCTCATAAATTGCTGGTGGGAATGTAAAATTGCAATTCCTCGAAAGGTTAAACATTGAGTTACCATATGGCCCACAAATTCCCTTCCTGGGCATAGTCCTAAGAGAGATGAAAACATACATCACACAAAAACTTGTAAACGAATGTTCATAGCAACATTATTCATAATAGCCAAGAAGTGGAAACAATCCAAATGTCCATCAATAATGAATGAAAGAGATGAAGTACTTACTGATACATGTTACAACATGGATGAACCTTGAAAACATTATATTAAGTGAAAAAAAGCCTGTTACAAAAGCCCATATATTGTATAATACCATTTATCTGAAATGTCCAGAATAAACAAATCTATAGAAAGAGTGAATATATGTGTTTTCCAGGGGCTGAGGGAAAGGGAAGTGAGGAATGACAGCTAATGGGTACAGGGTTTCTTTTTGGGATGATGAAAATATTTGGAATTAGTGGTGGTTGCACAACTCTTAGATATACTAAAAGGCATTGATCGAACTGTACTCTTTGAAAGTGTAAATTGTGTAGTATGTGAATTTCATCTCAAAAAAACACGAAAAGTAGAAACAACCGAAATGTCTAATGAACTGATAACGTGTGGTGCAAACTTATCATGGGTAATGGAAGTGTTCTAGATTGTGGTGATGTTTGCAGAACTCTGTGACTGTACCAGAAACCATTGAATTCTATGCTTTAAATGTGAATTTTATGGTATGCTGATTGATATATCAATAAATCTGCAAAACACAATGAATGGAAGAATGAACTCTCTTTGTCTGAATTACAAGAAAAGTATATCAGTTATTCCAGAATTTGTGGGACAATATCTTGAGGAATCCAGCCAATACCAAAATAATTCAAGTTATAAGGGTGTTTTAATTTACCTGCAATGTCATTTTTCTAGGTTTTGTAATATCCTATTATCCCAGAATTTTAATTTGATAATTTAAAATTTATTTAAAAGCGCCTTTTGAAGGAAGACCCCCAAATTGTGTAAGTGTTAAGCCCCACAAAATCTAAGATTGTCCCTGTCTATAGCAGTGATCAAAACAGACAAAACCACTTGCTATATAGAGCTTATATTTCAGGAGGAGAAGAAAAAAATGAGATGAAAGAAAATATTGTATGTCAACTGGAATTGAACAATAAAGTAAAAAAAATAAAATACATGACATGATAGGTGGCATGGGGGCAAATTATAGTAGAAAAAGGGATAAGTAGTATGTTAGGCCTCACGACTTGAGATGCCTAGGGCGGCCATGTGAAGAAGCCATTTTGAGTTCACATCCAAAAGATGTGGATGCATCAGTCTTTGTGAACATCCTTAATTAGTTCTTTACAATGCTTTTCTAGAAGAGCAGAAGTGGGTTGAAGTGTATACACATTTTTCATGATGCCAAATCATCTTCCTGCTCAACCGTTCTTGAGAATGCTCTTTCCCTACCAAAATATGTTTTTAATATTTTAAAAGAATTCTAATTCAGAAAAAAACATCTCATTGTTATTTTAAATTGAGCATATGTTTAAAAACTGATAATATTGAATTTTTTCATACTTTTCTTCCTCTATCTCTTGTGAATTGCCTACTTTTTTTTAGGGCATTTATCTTTGTTATTGATTTGAAAGAGTTCTTTACATATTAAGATTCTAAGCATTGTTTCTTATATTTTGCAAACGTATATATTTTTATCAGATAATAGACTCATGAAAAGTAGTCCTGTGATTTTTAAACTCGTTTATGTAATTTTTCTACCTACAGAATTTTCTGAGTTTTCTGTAACCTAACATGTTAATTTCCCCCCAGAAATCTGAAATTGTATGTATTTTTAGAAAGGTCTTCTCTATTCCGAGAGAATAAAAACATATTCTCCTAGAGCATTTATAGGTTCATTAAAAATACATTTTAATTCACCTAGAATATATTTTGGGTATTTCTCTTGATATCTTTAGCCAGGCATCTCAGCAAGTTAGTAAACTGGTTAAACAGTTTGTTTAATTTCAAATATCACCTTTAACATACAGTAAAATTTTATATCCACCTAGTTTATTTCTGGACTTTCTCTCTCTCTCTTTTTAAATGTAGGTATTCTTGAACCGGTACCACGTTTTAAAAATGTATTCCTTCATAATACGATTTTTAATTTGGTAGAATAAGTCTGCACTGATTTCTTCTTTTTTTCATTACAAAAAGTAGCATTTTATAGCTTGAGAAATAACAAAGTTTAAATGAAACAGCTCTTAACCCAGGAAGTGAAGTTATGGGCTAGTTGGGACTCTGGCCAGGTTATGGTCATTGGTAAAGAAGAGAGGGGGTTGAGTTGGAAAGTAAGTAAAGTGGACCTCGTAGATGGCTGAGACAGTAGCCCCAGGTACCTGAGTTGTAGCGACTGTTAACTCTGAGGACTAATTTAGGCAATGTCAGGAAAATTTGTTTTTCTTTTCTTTATTTTTCTAAATACATTTTTTCATTATCTGAAATTATCCTCATGTAGGTTGGAAAATGCTGACACCAGTCAATTCTTAAGGTCTTTTTTATTCTAAACAAAATTGGTAGGATTATGAACCCCATTGTTTTGAGATAACCCAAGTGGTTTTTCAGGTGCTCAAAAGTTTTTAGAGAACTGTTAAAATCTCATGTTATTTGGGGGCAGTATTAGCAATTAGAAGTGTTTCATTTCACATGTTTTATCAGGTGAAATTGATTTTGGTTTGGACTTCTTTTCTTGGAGTGAGAAATATTTCAATCAGGTAAAATACATCTAACACATAGTAGGAATTCCGAATATGAAATGGCAATTTAATTGGTATGGAGTTTCTTAGAGAAGGGTTAGTGTAGTAAGATTAAATAGTTTTAGCTAAAAATAGGCTTATTTTGTTTAAAAAGATTAGATTGTGACCTATATTTTAGCCTCTGCATTTTAGTCCTTGGCAATTTAGGACTATATGGTGTCTTATTAAAGTTATCTTTAATTAATTTTCAAATTTGCCTCTTTCAACACAATGAGAAATTCTCAAGTTCTTCCTTTGCAGCTTGCTTGGGTGTGATACAACTGTTACCAATATGGACATAAAGACTGAGCTGATAACTGAATTATATTAACTCACAGGTGACCTAGTATATTTATACATGTATGCTTTGTTGTGCTATCTTGTTAATATTTTAAAATGTATATTCTCTTACTTTCAGCACTGTTTCAAAAATGAAATGCTTGGGTTCATTCTTGATAAAATGTGAAAATCTTCTTCTACAATTTCTTTTTTTGCTCCTACTTTCCTGTTAAGGTTGGCCTTTGGATGTATGTCTTCCTGACCAGAGTCAAAAAAGTGATTTTAGTTTCACAAGTATGAATCATAGTCCAAAAACTCAGGGCAACAATGATCTCATGTGACGGTTAAGTTTATTGTCAACTTGACCAGCCATGGGGTGCCAAGACGTTTGGTTAAGCATGATTCTGGGTGTGTCTATGAGGGTAGACTGTGCAGTTTGTCCTCCCCATGTGGATAGGTCTCATTGGACTTGGACTGGAACTTATACCATCAGGTCTCCTGGTTCTTAGGCTTTGGGCTCTCTTATTATGTCTCCAGTTGTCTGACTGCAAGTTTTGAAACTTCTCAGCCTCCATATTCACATGAGCCAATTCCTTACAATAAATCTCTTTACATATCTCTATTTCTATTTCTAACTCTTATCTCTGTCTCATCTACATCCTACTGGTTCTGTTTCTCTGGAGAACCCAGACTAATGCATCTAATTTACTTATTTTTCTTATATCACCTTCTACTTTGTGCTTCGCACATCATTGGACAGATGGGAAATTCAACTCCAATTTTCTTGGAGTTGAAACCTAGGGCAGCACAGAGAACTCAGATCTTAAGCCAATGAGTAAGTTGTTTGCCTCTCCCATCGATGATCCTTACTCATCACGAGTCGCTGCTGAGATACCCACGGCCTCTGATTATATGATCTCTTTAGGACCAGGTTTCTGCACTTCTGGAGCCACTATCAATTAGTGCAAGGGCATCTGATGAGGCTTAAAACTGTCAAGTTCCTTTCCCATTCAGGTCTTGCCACCTTCCCAGAGTGCTGCCAGAGATTAAGGCATGGGTCCTCACTGCTTATAGGATCTTCAGATATACATCTCTGACTGGATTTAATGAAATATTGTTGAGAAGTCAGTTCTCCCCAAATTGGTCTATAGAATCAATACAATCCCAATTAAAATTCCAGAAAGAGTTTTGGGAGAAATTCATATACTACCTGATTTCAAGACTTATTATAAGATTGTACATTAGTTCAGTGTGATACTGGAGAAAGGACCCTCATATAGATCAGTGGAATGGCATCAGAAATCGATGCATATATATGTGGTAAAATGATTTTTGATTTAAAAAAAAACATTCTAAGCTGAGGAGACATAACAATGAACAGAACAAGTTCTCTGCCCTCATCTCATGGAGCCAGCTTCAAATGGGCAAGACTAATAATTAATTTTTTAAAATAAACAAATAGTTGAGTAATAAACTTTGACAGTGACTAATCCTATGAAGAAATAAATCAGGATAAAGGTACAGAGAATGACTTGCAGCAAGGGCTACTTGAATATGTCAGATAGAGATGGTTGTTGAGCAGAGATCTGAATAATGAAGTACAAACATGGTGATAGGACCTAGTTTGAAGATGCAATTCTTGGGTTTTTTTGGTTGTTGTTTATTCCTTTTTTTCAATAAATTTTTGTTGAGTACCTGCTATCTACTGAATATTATTCTAGTAGCTGGTGACACAGTAGCAAATGAAACAGACAACTCCCTCTGCCCCCACACAGCTTACTTTTTTCTAAGGAAGTAAAGAATAAACTACATAAATAAGTAAAATGTATGGTATGTCAGTGGAAATGCTGCTAAGGCAAGAAAAAAGAAGAAAGGATGGAGATAGTGTGTGTGTGTGTGTGTGTGTGTGTGTGTGTGTGTGTGTGTGCGCGCGCGCGTGTGTGCAGGTGGTAGTGATTTCCATTTAAGATACAGTGGCCAGGAAAGGCTTACTTAGAAGATGGAATTTGAAGGAAGTGAAGGGAGACCTATGCATAGGGAGAGATGATCCAAGAAGAGGAATGAGCAGGTGGAAAGACCCTTTGGTAGAGCATGCCTGGTAACTAGCAAGGAACTCAGGGAGAGAGTGGAGGGAGAGAGTGTGTATAGGGGCTGGATGGATCCTGTGGTCCTGATGTATAGGTTACTCTAAAGACTTTGAGTTTGGCTTAGTGGTACAAAGTCCTTAGAGGGATTTGAGCAGGAGTAGTGATACGACTTAGTTCTTATTAGGATTTCTTTAACTGTGTTTTAATTAAGACTATTTTAGAGAGAAAAAGAGGAAAAAAACAATTTTGCTTTTCCAAATTAACCGTGTTTGTATTTGAAAGAAGGAAAGGAGAGATCAACAAACCACAGAAAACAAATAAATGCATTTTGTTCAGGGACAGACAGCTGAAGCAATAAGGGTGAATCACAGTCAGAGAATCAGTTATGTCCAAAGTACTCAGGAAATGGCTTGGTCTCCAATTAATCATTCCATGTTGTTAAACTCTGTGGAGATAAATTTAGCTGGCAGTAGGTGGAATGAGATGAGTTCTCATGAAAACATGTTTTCAATGAAGTTGGCAAAGAGTGCTGTGTAAATCCAAAATAACCCAAACTATGTCCTAATAGTGTTACGTTTGGTGTGCCACATCCCCAGGAGTGACCAGTTGGGATGTCTGTCCCTGAGGCAGGAAGACAGAGGATGCTAACACTTGCCTTAGCAGAAGGGGTGAGATAGTGAGGTGGGTGAGGGAAAGAGAATCGCCCTGAAACATACAGATGCTTTGGTGTTACCGCCCCCTCATGGTCATTCTAGGAGATGTCTTTAATGTGATTTAGACATATTTGCTGTCAGGGCTCACACTTGGTTAAATTTAAATTATCAATAAAGAGAAAGTGATTTTTAAGTATTAGCCCTTGGACCGTATTTATGTAATTCATTTAATTAGTGTGTGGGGGGGATTGCTATATTTTTTTAAACTTTTATTTATTTAAATGTGTTTTTCCAGGATCCATCAGCTCCGAGTCAAGTAGTTGTTTCAATCTAGTTGTGGAGGGCGCAGCTCAGAGTGGCCCATGTGGGGATCGAACCGGCAACCGTGTTATTAAGAGCACCGCACTCTAACCAACTGAACTAATCGGTTGCCCCGGAAAGTTGCTATTTTAATGGCTGTCAGCACAATTCTTTTCAGGAGGAAAAGGTGTTTTTTTTAAGAAAAATTTCTCTAATAACTTTATTTTTTATTTTTAACTTTTTATTGACGTATATACAAAGGAAATCACATATAAATATGTAATTTGTTGAATTACCCAAAACTGAACACACCTGTAAACAGCACTGAATTCCTGTTCCTTTTATCCCCATTTTAAATTATTTTTAAAAAGATTTTTATTAAAAAATAGCTAATACACAATATTATGTTAGTTTCAGGTGTATATAACAGTTATTCAACAATTTATTTACCTAAATAAGTGATTGCCATAAGTTCAGCAACCATCTGACGCCGTACTATGCTATCACAATATTATTGACTATATTCCCTATGTTGTACATTGCATTCCATGACTTGTTTTATACCTAGAAATTTGAACCTTTTATTCTCCTTCTGTGTGTTGTGCGTGCCCTCCTGTTATAGTTGAGCTTTGGTTGCTATTAGCACATCAGTAGGGGGGATTGACCCTCAGGCTGATTGGCTTGGGGTGTGGCCACGTCCATAGATTTCAGGCTGCTGTGTGGAGGGCTTACCCCATTGAATGGGATGCACCCCCATTGGCTCTGGTGCCTGTTGAGACTGCCCTTTGTGTGTGCCGCTTGTGGGGCTAATTGGGCGGGTGCTCTGCTGTGTTCTGAGGCCAAACTCCAAGTATGTTGATTCTGGGGCCTTGGCCTCTAGGGCACACCCAGGTGACTGTTTGGGAACTACCTGGTAGGAGCTACAAAGTGATCTGCAGTTGTTTACTAGCCTGTGCTAAACCTGGAGGCATGTCAGAGAGGCCACTTTGCAAACTGAGGACGTCTGCCACCAGTACCAGTCCTGGGGTAACTCTGCAAAATGCTAGGACACTCCAAGGCCTGCTGCCACCTGCCAGCTCCTTTAAGGTTCACCACTGATAAAGCCTCATGTGGTATGCAAGTTAGGGGAGACAAGGTCTGAGGGAGTCACTAGAGTGAGAAGAGTTGTGGTCACTAGGTTAATGTAAATTCTGATTTGGTGCCAGTGCTAAGCCTGAAGCTTCTCAGCAAAAGTCCCACAGCATACTGAGGCCAGTTGCCACCCACCTTTGGTCTATCAGACTGGGATAGTTTTCCAAGACAGAGTGCAATGCAGGTGGGCCTGGCTGCTTGCAGGAAAGTGCCTCCGGCATTTGAGGAGTTGGTTAGGGCGGAGTCCCAGTGAGTTAGCAGATAGGAGCTGGAGAGCTCACCAGACCAATCAGATTCAGATTTGGTCATGTGGGGGTGGGCTTAACACAAGAAAGATGGAGCCCGCCTGCTGGCTTCATGGGAAAAGGATCCCACACAGGGAAAATGCTGATTGTCCTCCAGACCTTCTCTCAAAGCCACACAACTCAGTTGGCTCCGTGTATGTCACAGACACCTCAGAAGTGTCCTTCCACTGGAGCACAAGGTGAGTGCCTGGAAGTGAGAGAATCTGTGTGTGGGCTGTTTAAGAGGACGTCTGGTTTCCTGCCACCTTTTGTCCCACCTGGATAGTCGGAATCCCTACTGTTTTTCACAGGCGGATGTTGTGGGTGCTCTCTTCCTGGCATGAGTATTCTGGGCTTGAGAGCCTGATGTGGAAACCTCCGCAGCTGATATCCTTCCCAGTTCTCAGCCTCCACACAGAGGTTTGGAATTAGCCAGTTCCGTGTCTTCACCTCTCCTACCAGTCTCGATGAGGCTTTTTCTTTATATCCTTAGTTATAAAACCTGTTTCAGCCAGACTTCAGGTGATTATCCAGGTTGATTGTTCTATAATTTAGTTATAATTTTAATATGTTCATGGAAGGAAGGAAGGAAGGAAGGAAGGAAGGAAGGAAGGAAGGAAGGAAAGAAGGAAGGAAGGAAGCCAGCACAGTATTTATCTATTCTGCCATCTTGAATCTCAGTCCAATTTGTACTTTATAATCCCTTCACCTTTTTCACCCTGTCCCCCAACCTTTCTCCCATCTTGCACCCCAATAAATCTAGTATCCATCTGACACCATACATAGTTATTACAATATTATTTACTGTATTCCTTATGATATACCCTACATCCCCATGACTACTTTGTAACAACCAATTTGTGCTTAATCCCTTCACCTTTTTCACTCATTCCTAACAACCCTCCCTCCCATCTAGCACCATCAAAATGTTCTCTGTGTCTATGAGTTTGTTTCATTTTGTTTGTTTATTTTGTTCTTTAGATTCCACATATAAGTAAAATCACATTGCGTTTGTCTTTCACTGTCTGACATACCCCAGTCAGCAAAGTACCCTTCAGGTCCATCCATGCCACTGCAGATGGCAAGAACACATTCCCTTCCAGGGCAGAGCAATATTCCACTGTATATATGTACCACCTCCTCTTTATCCATTCAACCATCAACAGACACCCATGCTTCCTCCACATCTTGGCCATTATAAACAATGTTGCAATGAATATATGGATGCACACGTCCTCTTGAAGTAGCATTTTGAGTTTCTTTGGATAATTACCCAGAAGTGGGATTACTGGGTCCTTCTTTGTCACTTGTTATAGCCTTTGTTTTAAAGTCTACTTTGGTATAAGTATTGCTACCCCAGCTTTTTTATTTTTTTATTTTCATGAAATATCTGTTTCCCATTCCTTTACTTTCAGTCTGTGTGTGTCTTTTGATCTGAAGTGAGCCTCTGGTAGGCAGCACATGTGATAATCTTGCTGTCTTATCCATTCAACCACCCTATCTTTTGATTGGAGCATTTAATCCATTTAGAGTTAAAATAATTGTTGAGATTGTATATATAGCCATTTTATTATTCAGTTTTTTATCTTTTTTTGTCTTAAAGAAGTCCCTCTAATATTCCTTGTAATACTAGTTTGGTGGTGAGGAACTCCTGTAGCTTTTTCTTGTCTGGGAAGCTGTTTATCTAGCCTTTGATTCTAAATGATAACTTTGCTGGGTAGCGTAATCTTGGTTTTAGGTCCTTGCTTTTCATCACTTTGAATTTGCTGCCAATCCCTTCTGGCCGGCAAAGTTTCTATTGAGAAATCAGCTGACAGACTTATGGAAGCTCCCTTTTAGGTAAATAACTGCTTTTTCTCTTGCTCCTTTTAGGATTCTCTGTTTGTGTTTAACCTTTGGCATTTTAATTATGATGTGACTTGGTGTGGGCCTCTTTGAATTCATCTTGTTTGCGACTCTCTGCACTCCCTCGATTTGTATGTCTATTTCCTTTGCTATGTTAGGGAAATTTTCAGTCATTATTTCTTCAGATAGGTTCTCAAACACTTGCTCTCTCTCTTCTCCTTCTGGTACTCCTATGATGTAAATGTTTTTATATTTGATGTAGTCCCAGAGGTCCCTTAAACTATCCTCATTTTTAAAAATTGTTTTTTTCTTTTTGCTATTCTGATTGGGTGTTTTCTCCTACCTTGTCTTCCAAATCACTGATTCCATCCTCTGCTTCATATAATCTGCTGTTGATTCCTTCTAGTGTATTTTTCATTTCAATTATTGTATTTCTCATTTCTGAATGGTTCTTTTTTTATGGTTTCTGTGTCCTTTTTTAGGACTACTGTCTCTTTTTTGAAGTTATCACTAAGTTCCTTGATCATCCTATAATTAGTGTTTTGAACTCTGTATCTGGTAAGTCACTTGATTCCATTTCATTTAGTTCCTTTTTTCTGGATTTTTTCCCTATTCTTTGGGACATGTGTCTTTGTTTTCTCATTTTGGCTGCCTCTCTGTGTCTGTTTTGTTTCTATGTATTAGGTAGTTCTACTACTTCTCCCAGTCTTGGCTGGGTGGCCTTACATAGTAGAAGCCCTGTGGGGCCCACTGGCACTTCCTGATCACCTGTACTGGCAGGCATGTCCTTTGTGTGGGTTGTGTGTGCCCTCTTGTAGTTGAGGCTTTCTTGCTGTTGGCATGCCAGTGGGTAGAATTGACCCTCAGGCTGTTTGGCCATACCCACAGTGTACGAGCTTCTGTGTGGGAACTGACACCATGGAGTGGGATTTGTCTCAGTGGGCTCTGGTGTTTGCTGAGACCACCTTTTCAGTGTGCCACTTGTGGGGCTAATTAGTGGTGCTCTGTTGTGGTTTGAAGCCTGCCTCTGGGTATATTGGTTCTGGGGCCTCTTGGGAGGTACTCCTGTTCAGACTAACATCAGCCACTGCCTGTGATTGACCTGGGGCTACCTGGTAGTTGCAACAAAAAGTGATCCACAGCTGGTTGCTGCCTGTGCTGGACTTAGAGGCTCATGGGAGAGGCCACACTGGGAACTCAGGCTGGCTGCTACCAGTACTGGGCCTGGGGCAGCTCAGTAAAAGGCCCAGGGCACCCTCAGGCTTGCCTCTGCCTGCTGGCTTCCCGTACAGCTCAACTGCTTAAAGAACCTTTGCTGCATGCAAGTTGGGGGAAGCAGGGTCTCAGGGAGTCACCAGGGTGGGACAAGTGTTGTTCACAAGGTTAATGCAGATTCGGGGTGGGTTCCAGTGCTGAGGGGCCACTCGGCAAAAGGCTCAGAGCACACTGAGCCAGCCGCCACCCACATGAGACTTACAGACCCCTGAGAGTTGTCCAAGAAAGACTACATCATAGGTGGGGCTGGCTGCCTGCCAATGAAAGTGCCTCCCACAGTGTACAAGCTGACACCAGCTGCCTGCTGCTGAAAGAGCCTCCTGTAGTGAGTGGGGCAGGGTTGTCTGCCCACCACTGAAAGTGCCCCTGGCAGTGTGTGAATTAGGTGGCATGAGGTCCCAGGGAGACTCCAGGGTGGAGTGAGTGGTTTTCACGAGGCCAATGCAAATTTAGCTTTGGCTGTGTGCAGGAGGGCTCAACACAGGAAACTTGGTGCCCACCCATAGGCTGCATGGGAGGAGGGCTCAACAGAGGGACACGGCGGCTGTCCCTCCAGACCTTGTCCTGACGCCACACAACTTTGTCTCTCCCTGTGTGTCTCTGGCTCCTCCAAAGTTGCTGTCCCTCCACCAGAGCCCAGGGTGAGTGCTTGTGAGTGAGTGAGTCTGTGTGTGGGTCCTATAAGGGACACCTGGGTTTCCAGCAGCCTTCTGTCTCACCCACTCTTTTTCTCCACAGAATCCCCACTGTTCTTCACAGCCATATGTTGTGGGAGCTCCTCTTCTTGGCACTGGTGCTCCAGGCTGGGGAGCACAGTCTGGGGCTGGGGTCCCACCTTCCTCAGGGGGGACCTCTGCAACTGAAATATTCCTTCCAATTTTCAACCATCACGTTTGTGTGGGGCTGCCCATTCTGTATCTCCACCCCTCCTACCAGTATTGGCATGGCTTCTTCTTTATATCTTTAGTTATAGGGTTCTGTTCAGCTAGTCTTCAGTTGGTTCTCCAGGTTGATTGTTCTGTAATTTAGTTGTGTAATTTAGTTCTATAATTTGAATGTGGCCATAGAGTGAGGCAAGCAGTGTTTACATACTCTGTCATCTTGTCCAGGCTCTGGAATGTTCAGTTTCCTGATCTAGTGATGGCTGCACTGCAATTTTAAATCTGTGAAAATTTACTAAGTTGTATACATACAATATGTACACTTATAATTTTCTATGTGTATGTATAAAAGAAACCTCACTTCTCATGTGTTTTTCTGTTGATGATGAACATCCAAATATCCAAAGCTGGAAAGACTTTTTATAACATTTTATTTAAGCCAAAACTGACAACAATTGCCAGGAAGCAAGATCTCAAATGCTTGGGAGAATAACAGTTTTGCAGTTTCTTTTATGCATTTGAAATTAAGGTGGGAATATAAGGAAGATTACACGAATGGGGGAGAAGGCAAGGTGGGGATCAGATTATAGCATAGTTAAGATTATATTCTCTCTTGAGGGTGATTACAGTCTTAGAAGGAGTCTAAAAAGAGGGTAAAGGGGATCCAATATATGGTGATGGAAAGAGAACTAACTCTGGGTGGTGAACACACAATGTGATATATAGATGATGTATTACAGAATTTTACACTTGAAATCTATGTAACTTTACTAACAATTGTCACCCCAATAAACTTTAATTAAAAAAAAAGAGGCATTTCAAAATTGTGTTAACCTAGATGCATAGAAACAATGGACAGGGCTTGCTTAAGGCAAAGATAAGCCTTTTACTAAAGAAGTTATATGCCTGGGGTGTGACTACCCCCCAGGACCTACCCAGTTAGGAATTTATGATTTATTATAGCACCGCTTTTCATTCATAAAACTAAACCTCCATACGTGCAGCACAGGTTAAAAGCCCTTTACCAAGCTACAGAAATTGTAAATGTTTCCCGGGGCTGTGTTTACTACGTGTTTTTTTCTTACGAAAGCCAATAGTAAATAACTTGATAAAGAGCAACTCAGAATTGAAATTTGCTTTGTGTAAAAATAATCTCACTTGTTTAGAGGGGTTAATATGCTGTATGTGGGTCTAGTTGCTGCTGAATATCATTCATCCTTTTGTCCTTCTAGCCCCCAGTGGCATTTCTTGTTCATAAGTCCAATACAGTGTAAATAAGATAACATTGGGAACTGGCTGTAATTTTATCTTCCTTCTTGAAGTCTTTTATAATGTGGAGATAATTAATAGATCTATGGTTAAACTCATTACCAGGAACAGTCAATATTTGTTTTCCTGTGGAGCGCTTGGTGATTACATTAAGTGAGTAGAGAGTTTCCTTTAACTGCAAATCTTTCAATAGATTAACAATTTTAAGGTTAGAGATCTCTAACCTGTAAAGATGTTAAAATTATTTTTCTTTTAACATTCCATTTCTACAAATAAACGAGAAAATTCCAACTTAAAATAGAAGATTAAATCAATTGCTCAATTACGTGTTTTAAATTAACCAGATAACTCTAACAGGTGAAACTCTCTTAACACTATAAGTACATAAAGTATCAAATATGAAAATTTAATACAAAAACAGTAATATGATGCAGTTGATTCTCTTCAACATTTTATGCTTAATTTAATTTAATTTTATTAATTTTGTTTATTAGTTTCAGGTATACAAAACAATGCAATAGTTAGACATTTCACCCCTCACAAAGTGGTAAGCCCCCTCCCCCAATCTATTGCCCCTCTGACATCATACGTATTTATTACAATTCCATTTACTCTATTCCTTATGCTATACTCCATATCCCATGACTATATATATATATATATATATATATATATATATATATATATATATATATGTAGAATTACATTTTTATGTGTAAAATTATAGTTGACATACAATATTATTCAGCTTCAGCTTCAGGTGTACAGTGCAGTGATCAGGCATCTACACCATCCATGGAGTGGTCTCCCTAATAAGACATGTGCCCATCTGACACCTTACAAAATGTTCACAACATTATTGATTTTGAAGGAAGCTACAGGCCAAACTGTCTTTCATATCCCCATGGCAATATTGTAGTTACCAATTTATGCTGTCTAATCCTTTCCCCTGCTCCCTCATCCCCACCCCCATCCCATCTAGCAACCATCAGTTTTTCCTCTATATCTCTGAGACTATTTCTGTTTACTTAGCTTATTTATTCAGTTCTTTAGATTCCACATATAAGTGAGATCATGTGGTATTTGTCTTTCTCCGACTGACTTATTTCACTTTATGCTTAATTTTAAATATTTCTGAAGATAAAGTTGTTTTCTAACTTAAAAAAAAGATGCCATCTCAAGTAATTTGGGGAGATATTATTTAGCCAAACAAGATTGCATAATGACCAGAGATATTACCGAGGCTCTGACTGTATTCTTGTCTGAGGCACCAATGAATCTTTTTACTTGGTTAAATACTTAGAAGCAAGATTTCTGGGTTGAATGGTAAATGTGTATTTAACTTTGCAATAAACTGCCAATTTATTTTTCAAAGTAGCTGTACCATTTTACATTCCCATCAATGACGTATGAGTGTCTCAGTTCTGCAGCCTCATTAGTACAAGGAATTGTCAGGTTTTAAATTTTAGCCATCCTAGTAGGCATGCAGTGGTTTTAATATGCATTTTCCTAATGAACAATGATGTTGAGAATCTTTTTATATACTTATTTATTATCTCTATATCTTTAGTTCTGTCGGTGTATATTTTTGGCCCATTTCTTCATTAAGTTGTTTGATTTCTTAATATTGAGTTTTGAAAGCTCTTATATATTCTTGATACAAGGCTTTATCATTTATGTGATCTGAAAATATTTTATCTAGTCCATGGCTTGTCTTTTCATTTACTTAACAGAGCCTTTGGAGGAGCAGAAGTTTTAAATTTTGATTAAGTTTAATTTACCAGTTATTTTCTTTGATGGATCATGCTTTTGATATCATCTTAAAAGTCATTGCCTAATCTAAAGTTGTCAGATTGTTCTCTTATGTTTTCTTCTAGAAGTTTGATGGTTTTAGTTTTAGATTTAGGTTTATGGTCCAGTTGAGTTAATTTTTCTCATAGAGTATGAATTATGAATCAAGATTTGTTTTTGCATATGAATATCCAATTGTTCCAGCATTACCAGTTGTAAACACTATCTTTCTTAAATTTTCTTTGCATTTTTATCAAAAGTAAATTTACATATATGTGTAGGTCTGTTTGTATGTGTAGGTCTATTCTATAATCTATTCCCATTGATTTTTTAAGACGACCATTTCTCCAATACTATACTCTCTTGACTAATGTAGCTCTATCTATAATAAGTCTAGAAATCAGATAACATATTGGGTTTCACAAAAAATCCTTCTGGAATTTTGATTGGAATTGCATTGAACCTGTAGATCAGTTTGGGGAGAATTGACATCTTAACAATACTGAGTGTTCCAATCGATGAACAATCCATTCGTTTAGGTCTTTTTTAATTTCTTTCACTAGTGTTTTGTTGCTTTCAGCACTCAAAACTTGCACATATTATATTTATTCCTAAGATTTTGTATTTTTTATACTCTTATAATTAAAAAATATCAATTTCTAATTGTTCATTGCTGGTATATAGAAATAGAATTGATTTTTAAAATTTTTTTTTGACTTTCATGAGTTTGATTATACTCTATGAGTCCATTGTAGTATTCCCCATGTCTCCATGATTATACTCAGGTTTAATAATTCACTAGAAGGACTTAGAGAACTCAGCAGTGTTCACAGTTATGTTTTACTATAACAAAAGGATACAGATTAAATTCAGTAATGGTAAAAGGAACGTAGGGCAGGGTCTAGAGATCACACTGAACTTCAAGTTGTCCTCTCCCACTGCAGCTGTGTGGAGAGAATTTATTTTTCCCCAGACACAATGTGTGAAAATATGCAGAGTATTGCCAACCAGGGAAGATCACCCAAGCTTTGGCATTCAGAGTTTTTATTAGAAATTGGCCACAAATCCACAGCTGACCATCTGTGTGGCAGACTTTAGTCTCTAGCCCCTCCAGAGGTTGAGCTGAATATTGTGTGGCCCAAGGCTCCCGTCATACATCACATTGTTAACACAGACCCCCAGGTATGGCTACGTAATAGGTTCCCACCCTGAGTGACACGATTAGCCTAGACTATCTGGCTACTTCTTCAACCTTATTGGTCTGCTACTCCGCCCACTTTCCATAGCTCCAGCTGTTCTGTTACATGAACACTTCAAGCTCATCTTACCTTAGAGCCTTTGTTATATCCCATACTTGGAGCAATCTCCCCTTATATTTTGGTATAACTTGGTCTCTATTACCATGTTTTCCCGAAAATAAGACCTAACCAGAAAATAAGCCCTAGCATGATTTTTCAGGATGACAGTCCCTGGACATAAGCCCTAATGTGTCTTTTGGAGCAAAAATTAATATATGACCCAGTCTTATTTTCAAGGAAGCACGGTAATATTTGGGCTTTGTTAAATGCCACCTCCTCATCTGGGTTTTCTCGACCACATAATCTACAGTAGAACTCAAATGTCTCTAATACACTCTGCTGTTTTTCTGTTTAGTTTCTTCATAGTACTTACCACTGTTATGTTATTTTTTCTTTACTATGTTCCTTTGTCCCGTGACCACATAATATAAGCCAAATGAGAGTAGGACCCTGATCCATATTACATACCAGCATTGTGTGCCTGGCATGTAGTAAGTGCTCAAAAAATATTTGTTGAATGAATGAGTGACCTTCATAGCTGAAACACTGAGGCTCAAAGAGATAAAGTGACTTCCCCAAAAACACATCCAACAAATGCCAGAGTCAGGATTCATCTCATGTTTGCCTGATAGGATCTTGAGAACAGAAAAAGAACATTAGGTAAAAGCTGAAAAAGCTGAATAAAATGTGGATTTTAGTTAATAATCATATATTAATATGGTTTGTAATCGTCACAAATGAACTATAGTATTGTAAGATGTTAATAACAGAGAAAATTGAATATGGGGTATATGGGAACAATCTTAGCAAATTTTCTGTGAATCTATAACTATTCTAAAATAAAAGACTTGCTAAAGTAATGGGTGGCTGAATGGGAGTAAATAGTCTGGTCTTGCAACCTTGGAAAAAAGAGCAAAATTCACATAGGCCTAAGACCTGTATTCCTCTCTGGTATGGGAGGAAGGACATGGCATTTGGTAGGGAGAAGGGCTGAGACAAGTAAGGGTGTCCAGCTTGTTCCTGCCCTACTGTCTCATGGCTCTTCCTGGAAAGAGCTATGGCTCTGTAGAGCCATGTGTACTAGAAGATAAGATTTGACATTTCCTTGGTGTGGGGAAAGGGGTGGTGCGCAAACTCAAATGACCACAGCATCCAGTCATGTGGTCTAAATGAGTAAAACAAGTTGGGTGTAAGAAACACGGGAGCTCTGGGAACGATAGCAAATGGCAGAGACCATCCTCAGGTGAAAGAACAGCTACTACTGAGTGCTGGATGATTTTTGCTACACAGGAATGTAAGCTCAGATGCTGTATTTTCTGATATTTCAAAAGAAACTAGAAATACAGATTTTAAAAAGTAATATGGACTAGTCTACTTTTTAAACATTGGCAATTATTTCAGAAAGTTTTTGTTAAACATTAAGCATAGCCAAACTGAATCAAAGGAGATACTTATGTGGACATGTTCCTTACACTGCCAGGTTGCAACTACTCTCTATAAACCTGGGCTCTGCCAAGAAGGTGAGCCAATCTCGGGGAACCAGACCTTTGTGTAAAGCATGGGGTTACTGAGTGTGCCCTGGTCTATGACAGCTTCAATCTGTGAGAATAAATGTCTGAGCTTCTTCTAGAAAGTCCTGGACAATGTAGAGAAGAGAGAGGGAATCAGTGGTGAGTAGCATGAGCAAAGGTTGAGAGTTAGAACATCCCAGGGTGTGTTTAGGTGACTGGATGATTGAAGTAAGGATTCACAAAGAGGAGAATTTGTTGGGCTAGAAAGTTAGGTTGGAGCTAGATTATGATGGGCCTGGGCGTTTGGACTTTATGTGGTTTGTAGCAGATGACTAGTCCCCAGGTTCTCTTGAAGGAACATAGAGAAGAAGTCAGGAGCTGTACTGAGAAATTTGGTATTAATCCTGGACTTACAGCCAGAAAAAGAGGCAGAATAAATTAATATACTGAGTCTAGTTAGAATAATTGGGTTCAGGTGAGAGTGACCATTAATAATTAGCCAAAGAGTATGTATGCATATACCTTTATGTAGTTATTTGACGCATACGTAACCTTTCTAACTGGCCTAGGTTGACTTATCTGGCCCCAGTCAAAACAGCTCCCACTGGCACCCCAGATTTATACCAGTAAGCAAACACTATACTCTTTCTCATTCTCATTCCTGTCTTAGTATCTCTTGACTCCCAAGGATTATAGCACTGACCCAGAGCTGCTGAAATGGAGAGACCCATGCCTGACCAGTGCACACAGCATACAACAGTGATATTTGATGTGAGATTAGGTCACAGCCAGCTAGGAAGCTTTCTTAATTGTGGCATACAGCCAACAAAACAAAGCCTATTTGGTGTGTGTGGAGGGTTCTTCCATCTCTTTCTGGCTATCCCTTCTTACCCTCCTTCAGTCATCCTTTCCCCTAAATTCTAGTTCATAATTTTTATTTGAAACTTTTCTAATTCCTTTGGGCCACTAGCTAGCTGAGCATATACCTCCCTAAACAATAGCATTATATTTCATACTCTTATTGTTGTAATGCTGGTATTTTAATAGCCCAAGAGAGACTGAGATAACTACCCCCATCTCACCACCATCACCAAGGAGATCAAATATCATTTTTAGCATTTCTGATAAGTCCCTTGTGGTGAAAACATAAAAACTAGAGACCAAAAAACTGGCAGCTACATATTTTCAGTAAGATATTGCTAATGGTTGGCTGGTCCTTTCTAATAATGAATTAAAATTGGTGTTTGGAAGGTTCTCTTATATTAACTGCCTAAGAGTCCTGCTTTAAGAAGCAACTTCTCGTCTTCCTCTCAGCCATCTGCCCAGCAGCTGCAAAGCAGCGACCATGGAGAAGTGCATCTCCACACACATTGGCCAGGCTGGTGTCCAGATTGGCAATGCCTGCTGGGAGCTCTTCTGCCTGGAACACTGGCATTCAGCCCCATGGCTAGCTGCCAAGTGACAAGACGATTGGGGGAGGAGATGACTCCTTCAACACCTTCTTCACTGAGACAGGCACTGGCAAGCATGTGTCCAGGGCAGTGTTTGTAGAGCTAGAACCCACGGTCACTAATGAAGTTTGCACTGGCACCTACCACCCTCTATTCTACCGTGAGCAGCTCATCACAGACAAGGAAGATGCTGCCAATAACTATGCCCCCAAGGGCACTGCAGCATGGGCAAGGAGATTACTGACCTTGTCTTGGACCGAATTTGGAAACTGGCCTACCAGTGCACAGGTCTTCAGGGCTTCATGGTTTCCCACAGTTTTGGTGGGGGAACTGGTTTATCTCCCTGCTGATGGAATATCTCTCTGTTGATTATGGCAAGAAGTCCAAGCTGGACTTCTCCATTTACCCAGCCCGCCTGGGTTTCCACAGCTGCAGTTGAGCCCTACAGCTCCATCCTCACCACCCACGCCACCCTGGAGCACTCTGATTGTGCCTTCATGGTTGACAATGAGGCCATCTATGACATCTGTCATAGAAACCTCAATATGGAGCACCCAACCTATACTAACCTGAATAGGTTCATAGGTCAAATTGCGTCCTCTATCACTGCTTCGCTCAGATTTGATGGAATGTTGACCTGACCAAATTCCAGACCAACCAGGCACCCTATCTTCACATCCACTTCCCTCTGGCGACATATACCACTGTCATCTCTGCTGAGAAAGCCTACCACGAGCAGCTTTCTGTAGCAGAGACCACCACTGCGTGCTTTGAGCCAGCCAACCAGATGGTGAATGTGACCCTCACCATGGGAAATATGTGGCTTACTGCCTGTGGTACCATGGTGACGTGGTTCCCAAAGATGTCAATGCCTTCATTGCCACCATCAAGACCAAGCTTACCATCCAGTTTGTGGACTGGTGCCCCTCTGGCTTCAAAGTTGGCATTAATTACCAGCCTCCCACTATGGTACGTGGTGGAGACTTGGCCAAAGTACAGAGAGCTGTGTGTGTGCAGAGCAGCACCACAGCTATTGTGAGCTTGTCTGGGCCTCAAGTACCACCTGATGTGTGCCAAGCATGCCTTTGTTCACTGGTATGTGGATGAGGGAATGGAGGCAGGAGTGTTTTTTGAGGCCCGTGAGGACATGGCTGACCTTGAGATGTATTATGAAGAGGTTGGTGTGAATTATGTTGAAGGAGAGGGTGAGGAAGAAGGAGAGGACTACTAAAGTTAACATGTCACAAAAGTGCTGCTTTTACAGGGAAGCTTATTCTGTTTTAAACATTGGAAAGTTGTGGTCTGATCAGTTAATTTGTATGTAGCAGTGTATATACTCTCGTATATAATTACTGGCCTATGCCTTAAAGCATGACACTTGGTTATAGACCCAACCTGTCCATTTCAATGAAGGGTTTGAATAAAGTATTCCCTGTCTTAAAAAATAAATAAAGTTGGTGTATTTATTGCTTCCTCCCATTGATTCTACCGTGTTTAACCGAAAATAAGACCTAGCTGGGCTATCAGCTCTAATGTGTCTTTTGGAGCAAAAATTAATGTAAGACCCGGTCTTATTTTACTATAATATAAGACCGGGTCTTTAATATAATATAATATAATATAATATAATATAATATAATATAATATAATATAATATAATATAATATAATATAATATAATCGGGCCTTATATTAATTATTGCTCCAAAAAGACATTAGAGCTGATTGTCCAGCTAGGTCTTATTTTCAGGAAAACAGGGTCGTTCTGCCTAGTGAGGCAACTCAGAGCAGTTCTAATCTCATTTCCATTCTATGAAAGAACATTTATTAATAACAGCAACTATTAGCAAACTTGATAAAGTTGTAAATGAATAGTGTAAATCCCACTGGGGTCTTTTCCAATCACTTGCTCACTTCCCAAATAAGTAAACTGAGGGAGATGTCTGATTTTAATCATGATGATGTACCACTGATAACCCAAAGTTACTTATGACTTTGCCATTAGGATTTACAATGGAAACTGTTTTTTAAAAAAGAGGTTAAAATTATCTTTTATTTTTATAACCTTGAATTTAAAAAAAAATTAGTTTCAGGTGTACAAAGCAACATAATATTTAGACATTTACACCCCTCAAAAAGTGGTAACCTCCTCCCTCACAATGAAACTCTTTTATGTATGTATGATAGGAATTAAACTTTATGTGAAAATTTACATAATGAACATTTTTGATACCCAAATGAGTGTTTTCTCTAACCAAGGCACAGCATGGGAAAAGGGTCCTACCCTTATTTCAAAACTGTCCAAAATATTTTGTGATAGTTAAATAATTTTAAATACTTACAGAGGACTATTTGAAGTCATATGGTGAATAAAGTAGATGATAGAGACATCTGATGATCACTTCGGGGCAGTAAGCAAGGTACCAGTAAAAATCGAGACAGTTTTTCTTTTTTTTAATATAACATTGTTTTTTTAACTAGTTTCAGGTGCACAAAACAATGTAATAGTTAGACATTTATCATTTATATCCCTCACAGAGTGACAACCCCTCTCCCCCATCCACTACCCCTTTGACATCTCACACAGCCATTACATTTCCACTGTTTCTATTCCTAATGCTGTACTCCGCTTCTTGTAAATATATATATAATTGTAGTTGACATTCATTTTTGTTCAGCTTCAGCTTCAGGTATACAATGCAGTGATCAGGCATCTACATCATCCCTGAGGTGATCTCCCTAATGAGACAAGGAGAGAGTTTTTCTTAACGTGACTCAAAAGGTGCTTCAGAAGGCAATTCACACAGAGGAGTGTAAGTGGCAGTAAAGACAATACTCATGATGATTGGTAACCAAGAAATGCTGGATTAAAAGTAACCTAGTTTACAATCAAACTTCCCCTGCTGATATAAAACTTTCTATTTATTTATTGTTTTGATCACCCTTACTTTGCCTCTGCAAAGAGAACCATACTTTCAGTAGGATCCATCATTTTACTCAATAATTGTTTATTGAGCACCTTCTCTGTGCCAGGCATGAAGGGCAAGATGAACACGTGGACTTCATCCCTGCCCTAACTGATTTATGGTAACAGTGGGGTTATGAGGTCAGAGTATGGGAAAAACAAAAAGCAAATCTTTGACGGAAACTGATTGGAAACTGCTGGTATTAGTTAAATATGCCCACATTTTGAGTTAAAGTTTTACTTTTTCCCCAAACATTATCTTGACAACATTATAGTCCCAGGAGGTATTAGGACATGTGGTAATGAAAATATAGCAGGCCTTGTGCCTTTATTAATGTTTACATTGCTCATGACCTTTGTGCATAAATGCTTTTTGCACACTTGGCCACTCAAAACATGATCTGGTTGACCTGTTTTTCCACAAGAACTTGGACAGAATCTTTGACGGACAAACAGAGAGTCATGCCTTCATGAAGGATCTACTTACAAATGAAATGCTATAGTGTCATACTTTTAAAGCAAGAAATGTGAACCAAAGTTGAAAAAAAAAAGCAGTAATGAGGGACTAAGTTAAGCTTTTAACTTATAGAGGAAACTGACCATATTAGGAATTTAACATTGACTTATTTTTCTTTGATGTAATGTCATAAAAAGTTAGAATGCACTCATTCATTCAACAAGTATTTATTGACCACCTACCATATGCCAACCACTTGCTAAGTGTTGAGGTGCAATAGAAAACAAGACAGAACTGGAATGTTACAATGCAATAAGTAACCACAAATTTTGAGCTACAGAAGAAAAATGGAAGAGTGCTGTGAAAGCAGGGGACATAGAACAACACTAATGCAAAGTAGACAGGGAAGGCTCTATGAGGAAGTGATTTCTTTAAACAGAGACCTAAAGGATGAGTAGAAAATGGTATGATCAAGATTGGGGAAGAGATTTCCAGGCAGGAGGAGCAGTGTGTGGGACAGAATATATTTTGACTTTAATAAATTTCAAATTGTGAAAATTTTCCAAAGCCCAAAATAGAAATTCAGCATCCTGTGATATTTAAAAAACCTCATCATTTTACTTTAGACTGGCCAGAAATGTGTCAAGAAGAAAACTTGAAAGAGATAGATTTCATCTCTCTGGCTTGTAAACAAAATGCACAAAACACTTGAGGTCAGTTTGTAATTGCCCTTTTTCATCATCCCAGATGAATGTCCAGACTTTAGTAACCTAGTAAAACTTTTTTTCTGGCTTTGTAAATAAATATGCTACTGTGAAATCTGGTTCAAAAGATCAAGCAAAGAGCAACTCTGGTCTTTAAAACATCATGTAATATGAGGTATTACCAAACATTCATTTTAAAAAAAGAAAAGAATAAAATCAATTCACCAATGGCATGCTAGTGTGAGGTAGTAAAATGAAGCAACTCAGCCCAGATGCTGCAATTCATAAACAGGGCTGTTATTTGGGAGAAAGGGCAAAGGAAGGCAGTAGCAAAAGAAGTTAACATGGATGGGGTCATGCAGTCTTTCCTTTTCCATTTTCCTCCATTCAACTATAATAACTATGCCGCTGGGTCATTTGGCTGTGGCAAAATTGACGCCAAAGTCATCTACTTAACGATATGAAGAGTACCCATCAACCTGGGATTACAAATAGTCCTTTACCTTGTCAGACTTTTGGAAAGGCTGCACCCTGGAGCCCAGTGGGGAGTGGGTGAGATGGTGAGGGTGTCTCTGTACACTCTCGACTCACTGCTGGTCGGTCAGCATGTTTTGTAGATGGAAGAAAGCACATTTGTTCTTATTCAAAATCTCAATTCTGAAAGATATTTAATCCCAAAACTCATCTAAGGCATTGCAATATTCTCCGAAAGGAAATACATAAATAGATTAAGTGCCCCTAAGGACAGATGTTCACTATCTCCTGAGGCAGCCAATTCTCTTTCTGATAGCTGCCATTTAAAAAAGTTCTTGCTCTCCTTCCATCAACATATATTTGATCCCTTTTACCCTCATCTACCATCCCTTTCCCTCTTACCCTCTGGTAACCACTAAACTATTGTCTGTGTCTATGAGTTTTTTTTTTTTTTTCATTTGTTTGTCTTGTTCCTTTGTTGCTTTCAGTTTTATATACCAGATATCAGTGAAATCATATGGTTCTCGACGTTTTCTGTCTGATTTATTTCACTTAGCATAATAATCTGAAGATCCATCCATGTTGTTGCAAATGGCACTATTTCATCTTTATGGCAGAATAGTATTCCATTGTGTACATATACCACAACTTCTTTATCCATTCATCTATCAAAGGACACTTTGGTTGTTTCCATGTCTTGGCCAGTTAAATAAAGCTGCAGTGAACATTGGAGCACATCTATCTTTACAGATAAATGTTTTTAGATTTTTGGGGTAGATACCCAGGAGAGGGATTGCTGGGTAATATGGTAATTTCATTCTTAATTTTTTGAGGAACCTCCACACTACCTTCCATAGCAGCTGCACCAATCTGCATTCCCAACAACAGTATATGAAGGTTCCTTTTTCTCCACAGCCTCTCCAACACTTGTTATTATTTGCTTGTTGGTGATGGCCATTCTAACTGGGATGAGGTGATATCTCTAGGTGGTGAACACACAATGTGATACATAGATGATATATTATAGAATTCTACACCTGAAACCTATGTAACTCTACTATGAGTTGGCACCCCAATAAACTTTAATTTAAAAAAAGCCTATTATGCATAAGATTCTTCCTGTACATCATCTTATTTAATCCCTCCAATAACCCCATTAAATAAACATTATCATCTCTATTAAAACAAAAAAAAGTTCTCACTCATATCAAGATCAAGTTCATTTTTCTTTAATTTCCACAAAAAGCAATAATAAAACTATCTCTTGAGCACTTCTATGTACTAGAGCTATGCCAAGGAGCTTCACATGGATGGTTTGTAGTGCTCCCAACAATAGTGCCAGGAAAGGATCATTGTGTGCATTTTAAGAACAAAGAAACTGATTCAAGGTCACACTGCTAAGAGGCGTGGATCCAGTCTGGCTAAATCTAACATCTAGGCCTCAACACCATGCATAATTCTTCTTTGAAATTTGTGTATTTGAAGGCATCTCTTAAACTCTTTCTCTCAGTTTCCTCACTCATATCTCATATGTCATGCTTTCCAATGCTCTCAGGATAAACTGTGACCATATTTCTATAAAAGGTATCTATAGATCAATATAAAGGTTATTGATCCCCAGAAAACTGCATACAGTATTCCAATTGGGATGTGAGCATTGCTAATAGACTTCCTTAAGTTTTTTATTGATGGTATTTGTTTTTAAACAACAACAGTAGTGTAATCAGTTAAGATATGGGTTTAGGTAGATTTCAACCCTGACAAGCTGTTGACTGTGGGTATTTTACTTGCCAAATTATTAGATTTCTCACCTATAACACGGGATGATGATGATAATGCCTACTTTTTAAAACTTTTGTGAGAATTGACATGATACATGTAAAGAAAGAACTTAGAGCACTATTTTCAATAAATGGGATATATTATATATATATATATATATATATATATATATATATATATATATATATTATATATATATATATATATATATATATATATATATATATATATATATATATATATATATATAATTCAGCCATAAAAAACAAGGAACTATTGCTATTTGTGACAACATTGATGAATCTTGATGGCATTATGCTAGGTGAAATAAGTCACACAGAGAAAGACAAATACTGTATGATCTCACTTATGTGTGGAATCTACAAAGGAAAAACCCAAACTCATAGGAAATGATTTGTAGTTAGCAGAGGCAGAGGGTGGGGGTGGGAAAGGGAACTGGACGAAGGTGGTCAAAAAGTACAAACTTCAGGTATAAGATAAGTACTAAGGATGTAATGTACAACACGATGGCTGTAGCTAACACTGCTGTGTGATATACGGGAAAGCTGTTAGGGGAGTAAATCCAAAGAGTTCTTCTCACAAGGATAAAATTATTTAATTATTTTCCTCTTTTCGTTTTTCTTTATTTTCTTTTTATTATATATACACACATATATATATGAAGATGAATATTAGCTGAACCTCTTATAATCATTCTACAATATGTATAAATCAAGGTATCATACTGTACACCTTAAACTTATAGTGATGTTTGTCAATTATTCTCAATAAAACTGTAAAAAAAATAATTATAAAAGAACACTGTGTTCTTAAAAAATTGCAGCATACCATTTACAGAGAAATTCTTCATTTAGTCACGATCTAATGAGCTAAACAACTAAACATTAGCAAGCGAAGTCTGTGAGCAGCAATGTAGATGACACCAAGTCTATGCATTTGTCACCTGAATTCTACTCATAGACCCATACTCATTTAAAGCCTTATTATATACATATGTCTATAAGCTTGGTTCTTTCATTACTGAGTCCATAGGCAAGTACAGGAGGTAAATCAACCGAAAATAGCAAGATAGGTAAATTGAAAAGACCAAAGGTAGGCAAATTGAAAGTAGCAAGAAACAAATGATTATTTTAAAGGAAAAAGAGAGACTAAAGAATTACAAAAATTAGAAACTCAAAAGGTATAGAAGTCTGAGACACCAACTAGCCTTGAATAGCCGAGTAGATTCCAAGAATATCACTGGATTATAACCTAGCACTATAATTGAGCAGCTTTCATCCTGCGCTCTTTTGGAAGGAGCACTGTGATTTTCCTTTGAAAAACCATCCTTCCCAAATTGTACTTAGTTCCAGTGGAACCATCACTTAAAGTGTCCTTTCCTCTCCTGAACAAGGTTAACACATGGTACAAACCAGCTCAGTTGCTTTCTTGTAGAAATTTGCATGTTGAGCAGAATGACACAAAGCTGATGGGGCTTCTTCATCCTGGTGGTGGTACCCTGAATAGATATTCCATTCTTTCCTTCTATATAGACCCTTGGAACTGCATGGTCCCTAACCTTTTCAAGATTGGTTGTCCAATTTTCCTTCACTTGGGGGACTTCTCTAAAACACTCCAATAAAATACTTTATTTGTTTACTTAAGTTATCCAAAGGTGTTTTGGGCTGTTCACAACCTGTGATCTATAACTGACACGGATTCAATAGAGGAAAGCCTTTTTTTTTTTTTTTTTGGTTCTTTTTTTTTTTTTTTTTATATGCAGGGTTTAAAAAGGTATTTTTAATAAAAATTTAAAATAGTTCCATCTAATTTTGTTAAAATAAAATTGAAAAATTTTAGCATTACAAGGATATTTCCATTCTAAAGAATATATTAATTTTTCTAACCACCTTAGATAAATGAGTTGTTACTGCGTACAAATCCAACAAATGATTGCATTTTACTTTTATAGCTTGAATGTGTCTTGGTTAGCTCCTTTTCCCAGCATGGCTCTGGTTAACTCCTTATGAAAGTGATGAGTGATTTTGTAGAACCTGTTCAAGGACACATCTGAAAGAGATACCTTTTAGCTGTGGTCAATACACTTTGTACATTCTACAAATATCTACATCTCTTTTGTGTATCATGCTGTGCAAAGTTTTGGGATAAAGCAGTGTGATGGATGCAGTCCCAGCACTCATGGAGCTCGTGGTCTAATAGCCCAGTACATGTGCACGGAATGGAAGGTAAAGTTGCCCTTGCTCATGATGAGATAATTCCCCATGACCTTGACCATGCAGATCCTTTGCTTAGAAAATCCAGTGTCTGACCTTTATCCACATCCTTTACCTATATTCCATTTCTTTTTCATGGTTCAGGTCAGATATGTTGTTCTCCGTTAAGCATCTCACAATAATAGCATTTTTGGGAGCAGGATGCTTTAGTTGGATTACATCTTTTATTTCTCACAAGGCACTATGAAGTATTTATGTAGGACTCAAATAATCTAATTGATGGGACTTTCAGGAAGATTGACAATATTTATAATTTGAAATATTGAATTCAACATGACCAGAATAATTGGGATCTTTTTGACCATAGAATCTAAAATATAAGTTGGGAAAGCAACAGTTTTAAAGCTGACTGTGCATCAGAATTGCCTGGGGGAGCTTTTCAAAAAATAGAGTACATTCTCAAAAATTCCAATTAATTAAAAACATACAAGTACACACATATAGAACACAGCACACAAAAAATGACCCCAAATCATATCTTCTAAAGATAATCACAAATAGCACTTGGTGAGTTTCCATTCAGTCTTTCTTGTTTTGTAACTATACACTTTTAAACATAATTTTGGCATAAATGTGGCCTTTTCATCGAGATCTTCCCTGACCATCTCATTTAAAACTATAACCTACCTCCATTCCCTGTCCCTGTTATTGCTTAAGTTTTTCCCATAGAATTTCTCACCTTTTATTTATTAAAAATTACATTTTAATTAATTTATTTTCCTCCCCCAGGTAAACTTGCCTTCCTTTTCACCTTCCTGCACCACTCACTAGACTGTCAGCTTCAAAAGGGCAGAGCTTTTTGTCTGCTTTGTTCACTGAAGCGTGCATAGCTCCAAGAAGATTGTGTGATACAGAGAGGTGGCATAATACTTCTTTGCTGAATGATGAATAAATAAATGAATGAGATTGCCCAAATGCCCTTCAGATATACTGAATTAATCCCACTCGTACAAGAAGTGAAAGTCAGTATCCATGTCAGAGAAGTGTTTTTGATGAGTAGGACTTTGAGACATTGCTCGAATGCTTCCTAGGTTCTCTGTTGAGGGCACTGAGAGTCAGGAGCCTAGCAATAGTAAAGCAGCTCCCTGAGGTCATTTGGCTAATAGCAGGTGCTACACCTGAGGGCAATGCCATACTGAAGAGACCACCTGCCCTCTAACAGGTTCAATAGGAATATTTTTAAAAACGTGCCCAGCTCCTAGTTCTGGAACTTGAGCACATAACTTGTCCTCGTTATAAATTCTGGGACTTGTTCAGAGCTATGTCCTCTGGTGCACATATTTCTACTGCCTAGATTGCCTAATTTTTGAACTTTTTAACAGCTGAGTACTGCTTTCAGTGCTATTTAGTCATTTCCCACAGCACTCTGTACCTTTAGAGTAGCTTTTGAAGTTACTTGGGCCATTTGGGGTAGAGGACATTGGATGACTATTTTTGTGCCACTAGATAAATGGAAAGCTTCTTGGTATTATTAATGTTCAAAACATGCAACCCACACTCGTATGTTATTCAACTAGAGATTGCTTTGAAGTCATTCTTTAATTATAGAATTTCCAAATCAGAAAGTATATCTGAAAATAGAAATTTAGAACTAAATACATGGAAGGGCATGAAGGGCTTTTTATAAAAATTAAGAGGATAGTAAAATGTAGTGGAGAAGCTCCAGGGCTAGGACTCAGGAGATTTGGATCCCAGCTGCGTCTCTGCCCATTATTAGCCCTGCAAATCCCCCATTTGGTTGGGAAATGGGGCTGCTCATCCTAACTCACAAGCTTTGTTGTGTAGAACTATAAATATGTGAATCACAATGAAAACTGTAAAATTGTATCAGATTGATAAAGCTGCACTAATTTTCTTAAACATTGGTGAATGACGGCAGGTTGGTAGAAAGAGGGATTTCAAAGGACTCTAGAGCTTGTATACACATAATATATCGTTATACATAAACATGTAGTGTGGGTACCTGGCAAAAATTATCTAAGTAGTGTCAGAATATACCGTATTTCTACAAATCAATAAGACAAAGACAAACAAAACCATGAAAATGTACTCAAACTCATTAGTAATCTTGGAAATACAAACTAAAACCACAGTGAGAGATCATTTCAGACAGAAGCTTAATATTAAAGATGCCAGACAGAGAGAGTACACTTGAAGTGGAACTATATTCAGTAGTTAGAAACTACTGGGGCTTAAATTCTTGATTTAAAACTGCTGTGGTTGAAATTTCAGCTCTGCCACTTGCTGTTTAACTTTGAACAATTAATTCCTCTAAGTCTCAATTTTCTTGTCTATAAAATAGGGAAGAGTAATGAGAAAATCCATGGAAAGCAGTCAGCACGTTGCCTGGCACGTAAGAGAACACTCACTGCATTGTTCATTGTCATGTAAATTTTTATAACTAGTGAATGTTGCCTGCTCATTATGGGCCAGGCACTGCACTGGGCTGAGTGCCTTATGGGTATTATTAATTCTAATCTTATGTGTTGTGATTATATCCATTGTACAAATGAGGACACAGGTATCAGAGATGAGGGGGCCAGGACTCAAAGCTACGTCAGGTGGACTCTGTAGTCTGTATGTAAAACTCCTGGTTTTATTGCCTCCCACTGTTGCCATGGAGAGCATTGCATCTTAGAAAGACACAGATGATCTTCAAGGTCACTTACATAAGTCCTTTATCTCCATCACATGCACGCACGCATAAGCACACACACATGCACACATATTCAGAGAGACTAGCCTATTTCCCTTTCTGGTTAGAAGTGTGTCATTTTTCAGTATTGTTCCGAAAACAGATTAGTAATGATAGAGTCTGTCATGCTTCTATTACCAATTTTTACAGTCAGCCTATAACATTACTTATAAAAATGTTCTTTTGGAGCCCCTGTGGGTCTCTTTGAACATTTCTGCAGCATCATCTGTACAGAGAGTACATCTGGGAAGATTGAGGATGGGGAATAATGTAATCAAGCCTGTTAAGAAGCCCTCTCTCTGAAGTAAACTGGAAGGTCAGATGTGCATATGATGTTTCTGAACTCCATTCTCTGCAGCTCCATTCTGGAATTTTAGAATTAAAAGAGACTTTAGCAATTACCCTAGTTTAACTTTCTCTCCCCTGCCAGATTCACTTTGACAATATTCCTTACCACTTGCCATAGCTGGGGAGGGAAGGATTTTTCATTTAATTTCTGGACTCCACTAATGGTTACATAGTTCATTCATTCTTTCTGTAACGTTCACTCTCTGATGTGTGTTCTGCCTCCTAAAGCAGCATAGACTAAATATATATTTTACACATGAAAAATCTTTGAAATTTGAAGACAGCAATTGGGTTTCCTTTGTAAGACAGGTTTCTCTCGTGAGAAAACTGGGTCTCATTTTGTGCACCATGATAACCATAGCCTCTAGAACAGCGTACAGTACAGTCTCATGAAATTTCTTGGTGGGTGATTGAGTTTTCTCTTTTCTACAGTTACAGCTTCAGTGTCCTGGTCAATTCTTCATGAGACATGGTTTCTGAATTTCTCGTGCACTGAGTGATCCTTCTGTGAACACGGTCTAGTTTCTTCATATCTTTCATAAAGTGTCTGAAACAAAATATTTTATTCCTTTACATGTGAAACGTGAAATGTGACCATTAACTCGTCTCAGATGTGCGCCCCATGTAGTCAGGGCCCACATATTATACGTAAATGGATAAATGAGTGGCTATATGAATATATGCTTAAGGGTTGCTCTGGGCAGTTATGGGTGTAACATTTGACCCTGCTGTGCTTGGCTACAACTGGTTGAACTTAGGGTAAATATCTGATTTTGGGGGGCCAATCAGAATCCTGTCCTGGGAATTTGGAATTAAGACCTATCTCTAGGGCAAAAGGAGCTTAAAGGTCCGGCACAGAGGCTAGAAGTAGAGATTTGACTTGTTACAGCTTCATGGAGCAGAACTAAGAGGAACAGGGTAGTGACAGAGAGAAACAGGAGACACACAGCCCTCAAGAGGAAAGGAGATAGACTACTTGGCTGCCTACGGACCCCATGGCTTCCCAGCGCCTGGCTCCAGTTTCCATGGGGGTCCAGCCGGTCTTCATTTTGTGAGCGCTCTGAATCCTTGCAATAATCACTGTCCCGCCAGGCCAGATGGACAGACACACAGACATGCACACATATGCCTGTTCTGAAGCTTGCTTAGGTTAGTTCTATTTCTTGCAATCACACTATCTCTGTATAGAATAATTTATCCAACCTAAGATAACACTAATGCTTGACTCATATTCTACACATAGATAAGTAAACTATCCAAGACTTTTCACGTGAACTGCTGTTAAACCAACCTTGTCACAGGTTTTTTTGTAAGTTTTCTCATTCAAACATTCATTCAACAACAGTATATTAAGCAACTACTATACGTGAAAGTACTTTTTATAAACAATTTGCCTGTCAGCTGTTGCTTTTTGTTGCTAAAAGGACCATTGTCTCAATAATCTTGCGTTTCCATTTACTTCTTATCAGCAGTGGAATGAAAAACAAATGAGTTACCAAGTAGTGAGCTCGTGAGCAATAAGGAGTAAAATAAAAGTTCTTAAGCTCTGAGTGTGGGCATGTGCAGGGATGATGCAGTGCATGCTGTTTGCTACATCTACGTCAGGTGCTTTGAGAACATTTTGCCTACTCTGCTTTACTCTTAGATTCTGGGTTGTTGAAGGTATAGTAAATACATTTTGGATAACTGAAATGTTATTGTGGTTTTATGCATGCATATATGCACACGTATGTCATACAAATTTCTATCTAAATATATATACCACGTTTCCCCAAAAATAAGACCTAGCCGGACTATCAGCTCTAATGTGTCTTTTGGAGCAAAAATTAATATAAGACCTGGTCTCGTATTATATTATGTTACATTATATAAGACTCGGTCTTATAGCAAAATAAGACTGCATCTTATATTAATTTTTGCTTCAAAAGGCGCATTAGAGATGATGGTCCGGCTAGGTCTTATTTTCAGGGAAACACAGGACATAGCTAGTGGAAAAACAGTAAGGTTTTTACCAGAATGCAACAGTGAGGAAGATTCAATCACAATTAAATAAATAAAACTGGTTGCATTTATAGACCATCAGATGTGCTTGGGACTTTTTCCTTCTGGTTATACATCTTGAATAAAACTGAAGGTTAAACTTGGCCATTTGTTGGGCCTTTTAATTTATCTCCTTCATCTTACTATTTACTTCAACAAATCAACCAACATTTAAATACCCATTTCCAAGCTGCTTTTCTGCAATCCCAATTTGTATGGGATTCCCCCCGAACCCTCATCACTTGTGAGTTCAGCTTTAGGGATGAAAGGGAATATGAGAAAGAAGACACATTTATTTTTTCATAGTCCAAATGCCAATGCACTAGTCAAGTTTATACTTGCTCTATCCTCCATTTACACTAGCAATAAAAGCAGAATGGCACAAAGAAAAAGGGATTTGAATTCTGGCTCTGCTACCTCTCAACCGTACAACCTTTTTGCAATTCTCATTATTTCTTTGTATCTAAAATGAGGTTAATACTACCAACTTATAGGAATTGCTGTGAAGGTTAAGAGACTTAATGTCTGTAAAATACTTAGCATAGTGCCTGGCACCTGGTAAGTGTTCAACTGATAAGAGCTTTTATTGTTATTTTTATTACTGTGAGATTCTTCTGTTCATGCCTCCAAAGAGAAATATAGAAAACAACATGCAAGGTAGAGGAGGGAGGAAGCATATTGTAAGAACAAAGTACATTTTCTGGTAGTCCTGATATTAGTTATAAATACCTTAAAAATTTGTTAGTGGTAACACAATTGTTTAGAGGTCTGTCCTGGGGATAATATGAATTTTCCTATGAGGATTATTCCAGGCTTCATTTTCTATGAGAAGGAATTCCCTTATGCTTCTTAAATTTCTATTTTCTTGGTAGAGAGTCTGTTTTCCCTAATCTACTGTGGGTTTTCTCAACTTTTCCCCTTTCAATCCTAGTAGGTTCAATCTGTGCTGTGGCAAGAATGGTATTTAGAAGAAAGAGACATGAGAAAGGGCCATTCTTCACAATGAATACTATGTTTTAATACCCCCAGATAATTCTACAATAATTTTCATCCCTACTTAGACATTTTATGGAAAATGGCCTATCCTGTGTATTTTTAATCTTTGGATCTAAGAAAAAGTTCCTACTAGCCAGCTCTACGTCTTTGAAGGCTGAAGTGCGGGTGTTTTGTTCTCCACCCTCTTGGATGACTTGTGGAAGTATCTTCTAACTTCCTTCCTGAGGGAGTTTCCTCAGACTTAAACTAAGGTTAGAAAGGACTGTGACCACGTAGTTGATTCAAGAAATGTAATTGATCGAGTTCATGGAACACGGGACCAAACTTGCAGGGGAGGCTGAAGAGTCCGAATGCCAGTTGATTTTAATAATAGGATAGAATACTATTTGGAAATCAAGGGATTGGATTGACCAAATGACCACAACGTAATGACTCCAAGATAAAAAACTGTTAGCTGAGCAATATACAATTGTACATATTGTTGTATAATGTACTTTCATTTCCTTACCCTAAAAAGCCCCTGTTGCTGGCAGGTAGATTGGCCTGGTCTGAAAATTTTACTGCTGTCAGTTCCGATGTGAAGTCATTAATATTTGTCACATATTTAAACTCTCTTTATGGTAAATGGTAGAGGCAATTATTTTCCTATATACACAGGATGTATTGAGGGAGTCAAAGCACTCTAAGAAGAGGCTCCATTTCAAGGTAACAGATTTGTGTCTATTTGTGCTTAGATTACAAAACTTAGAAAAATCTCAACTACTTATGTTACTCTGAAGAAAGAAATGAATAACTCAGTAACTCACTATTGCTAAGAAACAAATTACTAAGCTAACCAAATATCATCCTTTCCCTGTGTTTCAGTTTAAAATTTCAGAGAGAGGTGTGGTCAGATTTATCAATATGATTCACTCTCTACCATTTTTCTCTTCTAGGAGAGAGCCCCTTTCTGCTATGATTGATTGCCTAGGGGAGCCTCAGGATATCTCTGGTGTAAAGAGCAAACATCCTTTTTAGCAAATAGCCAGACATTACAGTAGGGGGGATGTAGATTATCTTGCTTATTTTGCCATCTCTCAGTGCAGAGATGGAAACATTGTGAACTGGGAACATTGAGTTTCGTTCTACCAGTATCCTTGCCTTTTAGAAGGTACCTGTTACGAACAGTAAAAGTAAAGTGGATTGCTTCTGAAATTGTGAGATGAGCTAAGGGCAGCATTTCTATTTCATTAGCTGTTTTTTCTTTTTATATTTTCTGCTGAGAGAAAGAGTGGAACCTAAGCTCTTCATTCATTGAAGCATCCAGGTTGCTTAGAATCCTTTTAGGTAGCTACGAACACCTTACGGCCATTCCAAAAAGTATAGCTAGATAATTTGTAAATTCAATTTCGTGTCAATTATAATCCATTTATTGTGCTCCTTTCTGTACTGTGGGTATTTACCAAGCTCAGCTGTAGTTTATAGCGCTAATGAGAAAGATTAACAGTAAAAAATCTTTTCTATGCACAGGTGGGGGTGGAAGACTTATTATCTTCTCCCTCCACTTCCAAATCACCCAGGCTTCAAGCTTCAAAATCATATATTTTTCTTCTTCTTCTAATCTAATATTAAATCATATTGATTTTGTCTTAATATTTGTTTCTATTCCCCATTTTTGCATTATGATTGTTTTTATTTTATCCCAGGCTTTCTTATTTCATTCATTAAGTGTTTCTTTGTTACACATTAATTAATTCATTCAAAAAACATTTATTATTCACCTACTATGTATTAGGTATTAGCAGCTTGGAGTTTACACTCCACTCCTAATAATAATTAATACGTAATAATAATCAAGATGAAATCTCATGTTGGGTACAATCTTGCCTGTCACTACGAAAGCCTCTAATAAGTCTTTTATAGATTCTCCCTATATCACATTAAAATTACTATTGCCAGGCTAATTTTGTTTAATGCTTCATTTTGGCTTCTGTGACCCTAGTTGTGTGGCTCTAGTCTTTTTCCTAAGGTTATCTCACATTATTCTCTTAATTTTCCAATATTTTAGATAAATTCATCTGCTAGCTGTTTTACCATGATCCCTGGCCTTTCCCAGCTTCAGTGGTTATGTTGTTCATTTCATGTGGAAATGCCTTTTTTCCCCCACCATCTCATATGACAAAAATCCATCCATCTTCGAAAGCTCACTTTAATGGTCACTTTTTTCAGGAAGATTTTCCTAATCTCCTTCCTCTTTGGCATTTGTTCTCCAGCATTATCCCTTAATATCCAGCTATCCAGACTCTGTCCCTACACATTCTGAATTACTTGCCTAACATAACAATCTAGAAAGGAACATTGAAATGCCTAAAGCAGTTGTTAGCAATTGCTCCAGTATTTTTTCTATTTCCCGTACGCTCTCCTACATACGTGTCAGTTCTTGGATTCCGCCAGTCCTTTGCCCTTCTTTGGTCTCTTTTCTCTGCACATCTACATCAATTTTTTAAAAACACATGTATATTTTTATTGTTCTCTTAGCATTTGATTATTGATTCTCTAAAGTGGATTTTCAACTTACTTGTGTGGTTTTTTTTCTGAAGTGGATATTCTTGGATAAGATCTTGCTTTTGTTCCATTCTCTAAAGAATTCAGTCTTGCCTGGGGCCAAACTAATGCCAGCCGGTCCCTTTCTATTCTCCCAAGGGATGGGGGGAGTGGCCAACCAATTATCTTTATTTATATTTAAAATTCTTTTTAAAATTAAAAAAATGTGATTGTAGGAAAATACGCATAAGAAAATTTACCATCTTAACCATTTGAAGTGGTCAGGTCAGTAGTGTTACATATTTTCACATGATTGTGCAACCAATCTCCAGAACTTTTTAAAGCGTGCAATCTGTTCTTACATTTTTAAATGGTCATTTATTTGCTTGCTTTACCTTGCCTATTAGACAGAAAGTTTCTTGAGGACAGGGCTGTGTTACTGATTTTTGTATCCTAATCAAACTGGTATAATCCATTAACAATTGCTTCATGAAGTTGAATTGGCCCTAGTTTTCCCTATATTCTCATTTAATGTGTTCTCCATGGGATCCCTACTTTGTTAACAGACGGAGAACCTGTTATCAATGAAATAGTGTGCATCTTGAAAACATTTCCACTTACGTAAGCGAGGAAGATGAATGTCAACAGGTTTAGTAGTTGGTCTATGGGGTTGATTGCAGCTACTTTGGAGGTTTGGATTTTTGGCTTATTACATGGTGCTTGCTGGTTTTTTGTTGTTGGGAGGTGGGACAGTGCTGTTGTATTTATTTTAAGAAGGCAGAAAGCCAGGGAAACATAATTGAAAGGAAGTTTCGGTGCTGGCATATTATGATTCTAACGGGAATGGTAACAAATGAATTGCAACTTCCTTTTATTTGAAGTGGTCCATGTGAACTGGAGGTTAACATTTTACACTCAAGATATTGCCAACTGCCAAATACTTTCATGATTCTTGGTTTAATATAGGCCTATAAATTTACACTGTACTGGTAATTTGTATCTTTACATAATAGCTTCACAGAATTACACTGTACACGTTCTCCAGATTTAGGGGAAACCAATTATCTCCCCCACCCTCATATTTCTGAAGGTTCTCAGAGGGCTTACAAAGGTTCGGGTAAGTACACTTTGATATTTGCACAACAATGAAAGCGCCCAATGACGCATTTCTCCGAACATATCTTCGTCATTAAGTGGTACATGCCTGTACCTATGTCATTTCCTTTTTTTCCTGAAGAACTTCAACATTTCTTGCACCTCCAGTTCTGCTGAAATAAATTCATTCAGTTTTGTTTGTTGGAGAAAGTCTTTATTGCTCTTTCACTTTTGAAGACTAATTCCACAGAACATAGAATTCTAGGAATTCTAGGGTTTTCTTTTTCTTTCAACAATGAAATACTGCATTCCACTCTTTTATGGCTTGCACTGTTTCTGATTAGAAGTGCTTTGCAATTTTTGTCCTTGTTCCTCTATAGTTGGTTGTTATTTTTCCCCTTTGGCTTTTTTTTTTTTATTCAAGATGTTATCTTTTTTCTTTTGGTGGCCTGCAGTTTGAATATGATATGCTTAAATTTAAAAAAATATATTTGGATTCTCTGAACTTCCATGATTTGTGGTTCAATGTCTTTCATTGATTTTCAAAAATTTTCATTCTTCATTACTTCAAATATTTCTTCTGCTTCATTATCTTTCTGTTCCTACTTCCATTATAATTACACATATATTACCTTTTAGAAATTGTCCCACAGATCTTAGATGTTCTGCTTTCTTTTTTCATTCTTTTAGTTTTTTGAATTTCAAATTCAGGAATTTCTCTTGACCTTTCTTCCAGGTTTTTCTTTTCCTGGCTTTTTCTAGTTTCTACTGATATACGCTTTGAAGGCAATCTTTATTTCTGTTACAGTTTTTTTTTTTATTTCTAGTCTCTTTTTTATTCTTTCTTCAAGTTTCCGTATCTCTAATTGTATTGCCAATCTCTTGTGTGTTGTCTGTTTTTTCCATTATAGTCCTTAATGTATTATTCAGAGTTATTTTAAATTCCTTGTCTGATAATTTTAACATTTGTGTCATATTTGAATCTGGTTCTGCTCATTGCTTTCTCTTTTTAGATTGTGTTTTTTTCTTGCTATTTGTCATGTCTTATAGTTTTTTGTTGAAAGCTGGACATGTTATATAGAGCATAAGAACTGAAGTAAATAGGCTTTCAGTGTGAAACTTTATATTAATTTGACTAAGGGTTGGGCTGTTTTTAGTATATGCTGTAGCAATATATATCAGAGACTTCAAATTTCTATAGTATTCTTGTTTTTGTTTCCTCTCCTGACTTTGGGCTTTCTTAACTCCTCTTCCTCATAAAGAATGTGTTTTGCAGCCATGTGTCTGGGAGACTAACCAGTCACCTGAAGGCAAGTTGATTATATTGAACTTCTTTTACCCTGGAAGAAAGGAAAACAATTATATATTTACAGCAATTGACTCATCATCCAGGTATTGGTTTGCTTACCCTACCCATAGTGTGCCAATCAGCACCATTCTATGAGAGCTTACAGAGTATTTGATCTACTGACACAACATTTGATAAAATATTGCATTGGATTAAGGTACCCACTCTACAGCAAAGAAGACGTGGCTGTGGGTACATGACCATGGGATTATTGATTCTTTGACCTATTGTACCATCCAGAAGCTGCTGGCCTGATGGACTGATGAAATGACCTGTGAGAGGGCAACTGTGGTGACAGGTTAGAGATGGTGTCCTGAAAGAATGGAATGCTAGCCTCCAAGAGGCAGCACATACCCTAAACCAATGACCATTATATAGTCCTGTGCCCCAATCACAGATAGAAGTACGGATTTCCCTCTTCACTATCACTCCCAGTGATCCATTTTGTGCTTTTATAGGGCTAGAATTCCTGGATTGTAAAAGGGGAACAATTTCTTAGCTAGAGTCCCATTAAGCCTTATGTTTCATTTAACACCAGTCACTTTAGGCTCCTCATACAAAAAGACAAGCAGCAAAAAGGAGATGCCATCTTGGCATGGAAGTGGTACGGCTGCTGTTACATGGTGACATCAGGGAAAAATACATTTAGCATGCAGATAATCCACTGGGTTTTCTTTTTGATACTTACCTGCCTAAGTCGATAGTAAATGTACAAGTAAAGTAGCCATGGCCTGAGAAGAAGGGCATGGTAATCAGGGACTCATACATCTCAAGAATGTAAGTGTAGATCACCTACCAGTTAAGCTATGTAGATTAGCAGAGATGCTAGCTGAGTAAAGGGAATTTAGAATAAGTAGAGGACAGTGATGGTGGAATCAACTATGATCCAGAGACCAGCCATCGTGGTGGAAGCTATAGTTTGCCTCACCAACTTTCATCTTAAAAGTTTTTCCAAGAGAAAAGACCAACCAGAATTCTGGAAGAACACTTCCCATATGAGGTGAATTTATTATACGAAGAAAACAGATTCAAGAAGCACAAGAGGTGGATTGTAGGAGATGCTGTAATATGCTACTCAAATTATGCCTTATGAATTGAGAATCTTCATTTCTTTAGCTCCCACGAGTGCTGACATCTCATAGTCCAACCCTAAAAGTAACCATGGGAGAAAGAGAGTCAACTCATTCAGGAGTTTACCTCTACTCCAGGAGCAACCCACATCCCATGGTTGATCATTATAGGTAGTATAAACCCCTCTTCCCTAGCCTCACTTAGGGAGATCTCATAAGGGTCATCGCAGCTTTAGAGTTCCTTGTGAAGTTGTCTTAAGCATCTGCAGAAGCTGTATTGCCTTTCTTCTTTCCCACTCTTTCCCTCACTCCCTTGCAGCTGGTGTTCTATGGATCACTCCTCAATAAATGACCTGCATGCAAAGCTCCATCTCAGAAAACCCAACATTTGACACACAATGAGGAAACTTTAGAACATATAAAGCTACTTCAGCTTGTCTCAATTTTCTCTCTGATATATGAGCTTAAACTTTAAATAGGAAGAATGGTGGGTTGAGTTGAAGGAAAGAAAATAAAGATAGTATAGAGAAATGATTAAAAGATTGGAACCTTATATATAGTAACAGAGACAAAAGTCAAAGGACATTAGTTCATATTGGGCTTAGTAGTACACTGAGTTGTAGAAACACATAAAATATGATGGAGACCATCCATGGAATTATTGAAGGGTTTGAAAGAAAGTAATAGTGAGGTGGTGTATGGACTTCATTGTTGAGGAAAGAAAGAAGTTCTTGGGTTAACTTTACACCAAAACTGAACACACAAGTGCTAATCAGCCTGCGATATCTTGGTGGATTTTTATTCCTGCTGATGTTTCAGCCTGACTTTTTTGCAATATAAAGGATTCTAAAAGGTCTAAAAAGAGCTGTTCTCTCCCATCCTCCAAAGTTGGGGTTGGGAAGGGTAGACTATTTGGCAGTGAAGTGAGTAGATGAAATTTTCAGAGTTTTTGTTTTGTTTGTAGGTTAAGATGATTTAACCTTTATCAATATCATACTTTCTTGGAGTAAGGTAAAAAGTTGTCTTGTCAAAGTGCTAGAGTCATGCTGTCCATCCTAAAGCAGTGCTTTTCTCTGGCACATAACACTTCAAATGATAGATTCTCTTTCTCTGGGTCTTGCTATCATTGTAATCAGTTTTTCCTAATCCTTGAGTCTTTGACAATACAGTGTGCTAATAACAAATGAGGTTTATCACAAAGGTATGTTGTATGCTATTCAGGTAGACTGTGATGTTTGGAGGACAGGAACCATGTCTGTTTTGCTCATTGCTGAATGTCCAGCCCTGTGTGAGGTCTTGGCTAAGAGTAGGTGCTCAATAAATTCATTGTATGACACAGTGAATTTGGGGCAAGTCACTTAATATCTAAAATCTTCTGTTTCCACATCTATTGAAATAGAAAGAAAAGTCTCACTCTACTTTCTTCATTACCTATGTGCTGGTATTTTAATACTTCAAAGAAGCCATCCCATGTAAAATTAATTGTCTTCTAAAAAACCCTAACTCAAACCATGTAGATTTGAAAGGGAGCATCTAGACTTTTCTCACATGCAGTACAGAAATCCTTTCTGTTGCATTCCTGATGAATAGTTATTGAGCTTCTGCTTAAGTAGTGACTGGCAACCCAGTATATCCTCGTGAGCCTATTGTCAGATAACTCAAGAGCAGTGATACAGGAGATGTAGTCTGAGGACCAATAGCATCAGCACAACCTGGGGTCTTGTTAGAAATGAAGCAGCCCAGGCACCATACAGAACTTGAATCAGAATCTGCTTTTAACAAGACAACAAGATCCCCCAGTAATTCATATGCTTGTTAGTGTTGCTCTAGAGTTTTGTTTTTTTTTGAAAGCTTATTCTTTATAGTATCCAGTCATTAGTCTTAATTCAATTTCTTGCAACTTTATATAAGTCTAGTCTATTCCTTGTTCCACACGAGACTT